>NC_134544.1:84669175-84978550 GCF_050624435.1 Tenrec ecaudatus | reverse complement strand
CCGCGTGGTCTGAGCAGGGAATAAACCCAACCCCCCACAGCTCCATAGGCAGGGATCAAGCTTCAGCTACACGGCCGCGTCTGTTAACATCTCTGCTCTCTGTCGCCCCATTTCTCTGGGGGCAGCTCAGCAGTTTTCTTGCGACCCTTCTTGGGTCTCAGCTGCGAACTACCGCTGGGGCTTGGGGCAGGGAGTAAGCCCTTGTAGATCCACAGGCAGGGAGTGGGACTCAGCTACATAGTTTTTTTGCTTCCCTCGCTTCCCTGTACCCCTGCACAGTCCAGTCTCACTTTTTGATTTTTCTCACCCCCCCCTTGTTCCTGCCCTGCTCTCTCACACTCCATTGCGGACTTACGGGGCACTCCCATTGCCCTAGGGCATTTGCGCCTGGGTCACACCCAGCTAGGTGAGCTCCACCCTGCATAGATAGCCCAAGGCTAGGGTAAGGCCTGCTTGCTCTCCTGGGGATACTCCTCAGACTTCTCACCAGGGAGTTCCTGCCTGTGTACCTGGGGACATAAGGCAGCTCAGCCAACACTTATCAATATTCAAACCAATAGCGGGAACTTCAGCCCAGCCTCTGCAACACTGGTGCAGGCAGTCGATCTGCCATCTGGGGCACTCCCCTAATAGGGATGCCACAGGAAGATAAAGTGGTAGGTTAATCCCATAACAAAATCAGCTGTAGGCAGTTCGAAGAAGAATTCCTATAAGTCTTCCAGAGAGAGACTAGAAAATGGCACCTGGTCCCTCAAAAACAACTCAACGCAAACAGCCATCACCCCCAACGACCTCAACGAAAAAACAGGAGAAACAAAAGGCAAAGGAAGAAGATGTCCTGAACATAACAACATACATAGAAGAAGCAGACATTGAGATGCCATACAAAGAAGCTCTCAGAATGGTGCTTGGAGCGATGCAGAATATGAGGGAAACACTACAGAAAAAAGATGAAATGATAAAAGACATATACCAAAGGAAAATACAGGAGCTTGAGGAGCAGGTAACGAAAAACAATAGCAGAATCATGTTCCTTGAGAATCGATTGGAGGAATCAGAGAACCGCATCAGTGGCGTGGAGGACAGCCAAGCAGACTTTAATAAACGTGAACAAAAATCTAATAAGAGCATCAGAGAAGCCGAAGAAAACCTAAGAGCTATGTCTGATGCTATGAAGCGGAACAACATTAGAATTATTGGCCTACCGGAGGAAGACACAACAAAGAAGTCATCTGCAACAATAGCGAGAGAATTCTTGGAGGAAAACTTCCCCAGCCTAATGAATGAAAACCAAGCAACCATCCAGGAGGCTGAAAGAACACCAGCACGACGGGACCTTAAGAAGAAATCACCAAGGCACATAATAGTTAAACTTTCAAACTTTGAGGAAAAGGAGAAAATCATGAGAGCAGCTAGGGAAAAGCAAGCAATCACATATAAAGGTTCCCACATAAGGATATGCTCAGACCTATCAGCAGAAACTATGAAAAAAAGGAGAGTGTGGAGTAACATATTCCAAAAATTGAAAGAAAACAATGCAAATCCAAGAATACTCTACCCAGCCAAATTATCGATCAAGATCGATGGAGAAGTAAAAGTCTTCCCAGACAAGGAAAATCTCAAAAAATACGTTACAACAAACCCAGCCTTACAAAAGATCCTCGCCGACTCAGTATGGGCAGAAGAACAACACTCACCAAGCGCAAATAAGACACCAGCACATAGAACAACCTCACCGAGAGCACAACAAAGAGAAAACAGACCCCAAGATAGCAATGGCTTAAGGATGGAAAGAAGTCAAGAATGATACACACACAAAACACACACTAATGAGAAAGGAAAGGAGGAAAACGCCCAACACAAAAAGTATAAAATGGCATCACAGAGTCCGCACATGGAGATAATAACCCTGAATATCAATGGCCTGAACTCAGGCATTAAAAGACTGAGACTAGCAGAATGGCTTAGAAAACACAACCCATCAATTTGCTGCCTACAGGAGACACACCTCAAGGCTACAGACTGTACACTGGTGCATATGAGGGTTGGAGGTACAGGGAATCCAGGGTTGATTATACCTTCAGGACCAAGGGTGTGAGGGACGATGCTGGGAGAGTGGAGGGTGAGTGGGTTGGAAAGGGGGAACTGATTACAAGGATCCACATGTGACCTCTTCCTTGGGAGAGGGACAGCAGAGAAGGGGGGAAGGGAGACTCTGGATAGGGCAATATATGACAAAATAACGATGTATAAATTACCAAGGGCATATGAGGGAGGGGGGAATGGGGAGGGGGGGGGAAGAGGACCTGATGCAAGGGGCTTAAGTGGAGAGCAAATGCTTTGAGAATGATTGGGGCAGGGAATGTATGTATGTGCTTTATACAATTGATGAATGTATATGTATGGATTGTGGTAAGAGTTGTATGAGTCCCTAATAAATTGTAAAAGAAGAAAAGAGAAAAAAATGATTAGGGCAAAGACTGTACAGATGTGCTTTATACAATTGATGTATGTATATGTATGAACTGTGAAAAGAATTGTATGAGCCCCAATAAATTGTTAAAAAAATTTTGGTAATAATAAAAAAAAAGAAAGACCATATGAAAAATAAAAAAAAAGAGTTGTATGAGCTCCCAATTAAATGATTTTTTAAAGTTTCACTGGTTTGGAACCTGGCAAGTTCCCTGAGATTGGTTACAATGTCTTAGAGTCTCCATTGTTAAAACAGACGGAAGAGATGAAAGGAAATTCTATGTCTAATAAATTTCATTTTGTCATTTGAACTAAAACAATTTTCTCCTTACTAAAAGCTTGTAAAAAAATTAGGGCAGATAGACATATTTTCACCTCTATAGAAATTAGCTGATCATAAAAAGTCCCAGCAAAATGGAAATCCCCTTTGGGATCCCAGTCCACTAATCACGTGTAGGAAGGACGATTCGTTTATATTTTTGCAGAAGAAAGCTGATGGACTCCCCTTAGAAAAGCAGTTCTCAACCTGTGGGTCGCGAACCCCTTGGAGGGGGCACATTGAATGACCCTTTCACAGGGTCATTCGCACTGTTCATAACAGTAGAAAAAAGGACGTAAAAATATTTGGAGAAAGATGAAGGACAAGGAAAATATGAAGAAAGCACCCAAGGATTTTTTTTGGTTTTCAAATAATTTATTGGTTATATATAAAAACATAATGAATTTTTTTCTTTAACTTTTTTTGTAATTTGGATAAAAGTTACCAAAGCAGACTGGTTTTTTCTTTTTTTTTTCTCTTTTTTTATTTTAACAATTTATTGGGGCTCATACAATTCTTTTCACAGTTCATACATATACATACATCAATTGTATAAAGCCCATCTGTACAGACTTTGCCCTAATCATTTTTTTCTCTTGCAGACTGGTTTTATGCTGGAGCATTCATACATACTTTGATTTGTGACATTGATTGCATTCCACACAATGTAACTGCATCTTCCCTGTGTTTGCCTTTCCATTTGCCCTTGTTTCTTTTTAAATATTTAATTAGGGGCTCATACAACTCTTATCACAATCCATACATATACATACATTAATTGAATTAAGCACATCTGTACATTCTTTGCCCTAATCATTTTCAAAGCATTTGCTCTCCACTTAAGCCCTTTCCATCAGGTCCTCTTTTTTTTTTGCCCTCCCTCCCCGGTCCCCCCTCCCTCATGAGCCCTTGATAATTTATAGATGATTATTTTGTCATATCTTGTCCTATCTGGCATCTCCCTCCACCCCCTTCTCTGTTGTTCATCCCCCAGAGAGGACGTCACATGTAGATCCTTGTATTCCGTTCCCCCTTACCAACCCACTCACCCTCTACTCTCCCAGTATCGCCCCTCACACCCCTGGTCCTGAAGGTATCATCCACCCTGGATTCCCTGTGCCTCCAGCTCCTATATGCACCAGTGTACAACCTCTGCTCTACCCAGTCTTGCAAGTTAGAATTCGGATCATGGTAGTTGGGGGGGAGGAAGCATCCAGTATCTGGGGGAAAGCTGTATTCTTCATCGGTACTACATCACACACTGACTGACTCATCTCCTCCCCTAGACCCCTCTGTGAGGGGATCTCCAGTGGCTGACAAATGGGCTTTGGGTCTCCACTGTGCACTTCCCCCTTCATTCACTATGGTATTTTTTTGATGATGCCTTATACCTGATCTCTTCGACACCTCGTGATTGCACAGGCCGGTGTGGTTCTTCCATGTGGGCTTTGTTTCTTCTGAGCTAGATGGCCGCTTGTTTACCTTCAAGCCTTTAAGACCCCCAGACACTATCTCTTTTGATAGCTGGGCACCATCAACTTTCTTCGCCACATTTGCTTATGCACCCGTTTGTCTTTGGCGATCGTATCATGGAGGTGTGCACCCAATGATATGATTTTTTGTTCTTTGATGCCTGATAACTGATCCCTTCAGAACCTCGTGATCACACAGGCTGGTGTGTTCTTCCACCAGCATTTGTTGTGGGCTTTGTTGCTTCTGAGCTAGATGGCCCCTTGTTTATCTTCAAGCCTTTAAGACCCCAGATGCTATATCTTTTGATAGCCGGGCACCATCAGCTCTCTTCACCACATTTGCTTGTTCACCCACTTTGTCTTCAGTGGTTGTGTTGGGAGGGTGAGCATCATAGAATGCCAATTTGATAGAAGGAAGTATTCCTGCATTGAAGGAGGAAAACACCCAATCTTAACCACGATTCTGTTTCCACGCTGTTAATTGCCCAAAAGGAGGGGCTATTTGTTTACCTTTTCAGAAGCAAAGGAGATAGATGGATTTCTCTTCAGCCAGCAAGGCCCAGAAGAAAGGCAGTTGATGATGTGACCTGAGAGTTAAGAAAACAGCCCAAAGACCTCTGTCCTGTTACTGGTTACCCAAAGCATCAACGCCTCACAGACTCGTGAGAATAGCAATTGCTGCCTAGTGAGACACTTCTACCATTGCTGATGCTGTCTAAGGAACAATCTGGGATGCTATTATCACTGAACATTTTATACACTAGTGAAGGACTATTAAAACACTCTAAAGGGTCAAGATTTTGGACATATCAATTAATGCTAAAGTGATTGGAATGTAACTGGTTTCTGTGTAACCCTTGATATAGTTAAATTTCATTGTGAAAACCTGGCCAATAAACACATGTGGCATTAATGAAAGGCTGAGAGATAAATGGCTCTGTGAACCTTGCCTTTATAGTTCTCTGGTCTGTTGCTTTGTGATGGTTGGACCAGAGTGTAATTGCCTTAGCCAGTTTCCTGCTTTGTGAGGGAAACCAGCCCCTAACAAATCATCACGGGTCCAGTAGGCGCAACTGTACAGTGATAATAACTAAAGATTATAGTAAAGTTATAGAGAGCATGAGAGATAGAACAGAGATTGAAATAATGTCGTCAGACACATTTCATGGTGGCATGCTCACATGCTCACCTCAGCCTCAGTTGGCGATCCATGTGGAGAGAGAGCAATATTTATTGTTACCGAGGCATTTATATTCTCTTGGGACATGTGAGCCCCCTAATTACAGGTGAAGACAAATGTCACAGGAAAGGGTTGTGCTATAGGTAATACAGTAATGGGATGGGGGTGTTTTTAGGGGTATCCACGCAATAGGAAGAGGAGGGACTAGGAATATGCATGTGACAATGTGGGCAGATCCTAGATTCAGCATGGCAGACTAACTTTGGATGTCACTGATCTGGTTTGACCTGTTCTCTGGATCATTATAGAAACCATTATGAGTAGGTTGTAAACCCTCCCTGAAGGGACTAAACTGATGGCCACAAGCCTTTAGGGAGAAGTAGCCCACTCTCCTTAACAGCAGGGAGTGGGTTCTACTTGTGTTGGGATCAGACAGTAGTCTGGCAACTGACAGCCTTCAGGGAGGTACCTGGCCAATCATTTACCATTAGCTGCAAGCAGTGTCCTAAGTCTAACATATATTTGTGGGAGGCTTGGGAGACATCTTTCTGTTTCCCACAATTCCCCCTTTTGTTTTATAATAAAATTCAAAAGAGCCACATGGGCGACATGGTTATTTTCTATACATTGAAAGCTGTCGATGTGAAACTTCATGATCCAATAAAGATAGCCAAAAATTCAGGTTTATGGAAAACATTTTTAATTCAGGCATGGGGGATAAAATTCCCGTAGGCCCATCTGGTACTGGAGGAAAGTATGAGAGGGATTGGATGCTGCAGCGGGAAGAAATAGAGCCAATAGGAATGTCTGCTTCTATAGGTGTGTTTATACCTTGCTTAAATACCCTCAAGCTTGTCCCTAAATTTCATTGTTTGGTTGTGTGGTCGAGGATTAGTATGTAGGTGTTGGATCTATATTGAGTTCATTTTTGTATATGATGTGAGGTATGAACCTTGTTCCATTCTTTTGCAGATGGAAATCCAGTTTTTCCAACACCATTTGTTGAAATGGGTATCTCCTCTTCACTTAATGGGTTTTATTCCTTTGTGAAAGATTAGGTGTCAAAAAAAAGATTAGGTGTCTATAGGTACTTGGTTGTATTTCTAGGTTCTCAATTCTAATCCTTTGGTATTCATATATACCATCGTACCAGGCTGCTTTAAGTATCATGGCTAATTATACATTTTTTAAGTTTTGTTTCATGTTTAAATAGTATTTTATTTATCCTGTGCCTCTTTCCTTTCTGTACTAACCTTACTAATTTCAGAGGTTGATGTTTATTCCCCAGGGATACTGTAGCAGAAAACCACAAACATCTTGAAGGAAGCCTGAGTAGAATAGTTTCCCGAGAGCGGTGTCAGCAATGCAGGTGGAGGGCACAATAAACAGTTTTGGGGCTTATTGGTCAATCTAAAATCTAGATCTTTCAAAGGATAAGTGTCTGTTCTAAATGCAACACGAACATATCTGAATTTCTTCTATGTCTCATAGTTCCATGCAGCTTCGACTATGGTAAATTATAAATACTTGGGCCTAAAACTGATGTTTGTTTGAAACAGATTAAATAAAAACTAATCCATATCTCTTTTAGTTTTACTTTTTCTCCTTTTATAATCACTCAGAGTAATGGTTAGATCTGATGAATAAGAAATTTGTGGAGTTTCTAAAGTGAGTTTTCTGTTACCTCTTTTGATTAAGCAATTGGGTGGGGGCAGGGGATGGGTTCCTGTAGAGAAAAAAATTTTAAGAGTCTTTCAAGAAAGAGAGAAAATTTGCCACACTACCCTCCATGACAGGCTCTCTGATGCTTATTTTTCTGGCTGCAGACCTGAAAACAGGCTTTTAAATACATGAATTGAAGAGACAATGCCAACAGGGGTATCGAGAGTTTCTGGGAAATGGAGTCCCAAGTCAATGCCAATGTGTGATTTCATGAAAAGGTGACTCCAGGAGTAATTTCAGCTCAATGATTAGATGGGAACTCTGGGCAGTAACTCTCCCCATCATTTGACTTGTTGTTTTGCTGTGGTGGTGTTTTGTTGTACAATTTTCTTCCATTCCCTCACGGACTACTCTGGGTACAAGGACAGACTGGTGAATTCATTGGGACCTAGCTACTTCTTTCGCTCTGGCTATGTGATGAGTCACTTTGTTTTTCACATACCTCTCATAGTCAAACTTTCCGAATGTGTTTTAAGGTATTTTATTTCCTTTCAGATACACACTAAGAACAATGAAATTAATAATCACAAATAGGTATCCTTGATCCCCAAACAGCAACAGACATCATTCATTCAAAGGTGCAGTTTCTACGTGAGCAATTGCTTGGTTGGTGGGTTGAAGGGTGGCCACGTCAGAATTATTGGAGTGTGTTAAAGGCTTGAATTTCATTAGAAGGTACAGTTGTGACCACTGGTAGAAGACCGGGTCAGCGCTTCGGAAGTGCAGATGGATTGAGCCTCACATTCTGAGCATCGTCCAATGTTGGCTCCAATTTTTGTGAGGACTAGGTGAGCAGTTTGAACCCACCTCCTGCATTATCAAAGAAAGACTTGGGAATGGGCCTCCTTAAATATTAGCCCCAAGTCCAACTTTGAAACAGTGGGTCTTGATCACTGAGATTGCCACGTGGAGAGACACGCTGGAAAGCAATGGGTTTAAAGTTTTCTGTGCAGGGAGTTCTTTTCAAGGACAACTCCCAAACCTAGGAAGAATCAAGGGACACACATATATCCAGTTGGTCTGCGAGTCCTTAGAACACATTTTAGTGGAGTCCATAGTCTGAGCAAGTATTAGGCAACCTATCAACATGGCACTGAGAGGTCAAGGATCACCACAGATTACAATTTCCATGTTGAAGATTGGCTGGGTGTGTTTCTGTTTCCTGAAGGTGAGAGATAGTCCAAGGGACAATCACATTTGACAAAAACTGCAGTTTAGCTAAACTCACAACAAGAAGATCTTTGCTGGTGACAACCTTTCAGGATTTAGGAAGTGAAGTTCCATCGAGTCTGTCTCCAAGGATCTATGTAAGTAGATTTGCAGAACCTCATCTGAGGGCAGGATTATAGAAGTTTAAGGGGGTCCATAGCAATAGCACCGAGGAGGTCCAGAGGTGCCATACTGTGCACAGAGGCATAGCTGGAGAATGTTTTAGAAGTCAAAGACTCATTAGGAGGACTCAGCACAAGCATGTCCGGGAGATTCACTGAGATGTTGTCCAGTGACTTCAGGCAGGGGCCAGGGTGCATCAGAGAATCAGGATTCAGTGGGGGTCCCAAGGGCTGAAGATCGGGGTCACAGCAGCACCCAGAAGCTTTAACAGCATGCAGGATCTCAAAACTCCGAGGGCCAGAGTCATCTGTTGATTGTTGATTCTCATGCAATGCCTGAGTTGGCAGGTGTACAAATGTGCTTGCTGTGTGCTTCTTGGCCCTGGACTTCACAGACTGCTGGTGGGCATCGGAGTCCTGAGGACGCCTAGTGCGAGTCCCCTTTGGTGAAGCCTGGAGATACTGGGCAGATGGAACTGAGGTGGGAAATAGGGAGACACTGGATCCCGTTGGACTGCTGCCCATGAAGTTAGGGGCCTCAGGCTGCACAGTGGAGCTGTCTGCCCAGGAGTGGGTTGTGGGACTAGGACACACCAGTGCACAGCCCCCAAGCCCACTGTCTGCAGCCAGAGTCAGAGAGCGACGCCTGGCCCTGCGTGGCTTAAAGGACCGCAGACGCCCCTTGACCATCACACGAGTCTGGGCTTCCTTCCAGGCCATTCACTCCGGGCTGGTCAGTGCTGTGGGCTCCACGTGGTCCACGGAGGTGCGGTCCCTGCCCTGTTTCCACAGCTCATAGCGCCCGGGTTGCAGAATGCGCACGAAGGCGTCCATGGGAAATGTGACCCTGGCTTCCCCACAGCTGCACTGAGAAGCAGCTTTACCGTAATTAACCCAGCGCAGGGTGGCAAAGTTGATGGATTCCGCACAGTTGAAACCGTGATTGAAGCCAGCGTGGTATCCGTAGGGGAATGTGACCATGAACTCGCCTGCTCCCTGGGTGATCCGACCAACAGGAATGCCGTTCTCCCTGAGGACTCTGGGTGGGATGAGGGCCACCTTGTGCCGCAGGAAGTTCGCGCAGCCACTGGAACTGCCAGGGAAAAGCTCCCTGGCCAGTCTCTCCAGGCGGGCTCCGTGCTCAGGGGGCACCGCATACCACGTTTTGGGCTCCCCGAAGTGCAGGTAGTTGATGCTGTACAGGTCCATGTCCTCCGTGTGCCAAGTAAGGTGGTCTGCCACAGGCCAAAGTACAGGTAGGGGGTGTTGACGCCTTTGATGACAACTCCACTCTCCTGCTCCAGCAGATCCTGGATCGTCCCCAGGTGTCTGAGGTTCCAATGCTCAGTGTTTTCACCAAATAAGGAGCCACATACTCCAGCCCCATAAATGGGAGAATTGTACAGGCGGCTCTTCCAATAGGTCCGCTCCAAATCGTCAACATCCCGGTGTGTGGGAGTGCGGTATCTGTCGGTGCTGGCCAAGTGGCGATACTCCTCCACGGTCATGGATTTCTTCTTTTTATGGTATTGCAAAAAGACACCTGTCTGCCCAGTAGTTACCTGCTGCACAGGACTGGCTATGAGGATGTCATCCACATCGTCATAGTTCTCTCTGGCTGTCCACTGTTTGGGTGGGATTATCTTAGCCAGGCCTGCACGGTGGGCACCTTGGGATTCCATGTAAGCAATGTATTTGTTGAAATCCTTAAATTCTTCCATGGTAGGCCGGAAAGTCATGATTTTAAGGCTTGAGTTCTGGCTTCGATAGCCCTGGGACTTCATGGCTGCAAAATAAAGTCAGAAAACCCGGTTCTTATGGATGTTCTGTGTATTTGGATGCTGTGCTTTTGTTTCTTTTTCTGTCTGAAAATCTCTTGCAGTGTATTGATGGCTCTGTGAGAGCAAATGCACTCTCCCCAGGCATGCTGATTGACCAAGGGAATTCTACTATGATGGACAACTATTGTTTCCCCCAAAGAGACAGGATTTGTGCACACGGAGTGGGTTTTCCCAGATTGCTCCTGGCTCATTATGCTGCTCTGGAAGTTTATTCAGTTGGAAGGGTGTCTCTATCTGTTGATACTTAGCTTCTGTTGCAATTTTGGGAAATTTCTAATTCCACTAAGAAGGAGTTTCTCAAGGGATTTTTAAAAAGTAAATCTAAAGACAGTAATTCAGTAACATTCAACAGAAGTCAGGGGTGTCAAACTCAATTAAAATGTTTGCTATGTGGTGCAACAGGCAAGATTAAAGTGGGCCACATCACATTTACAAATTTTGTTGAATTTTTATTTTGAAGTGAGGATTCAGAAATATGGATAGGATAATTAAAACCCTATATAATTGTTTTTATTTAAACATTGGTTTTATTTATAAAACTATAATTATGCTTTTAACCGGAAATTTGCCAGCGCTTTCCTTCTACTAGCTTTCCCTTGCCTCTTATGGTGTGACCGGAAAATATAACAAAGTAATAAAAAACACAAAATGTTGGACAGCTGACAAATGTGATGCACAATCGTAATGGCTTCCCTCTAAAAGTGTTAACTAGCATTGCTGCTAGGTATGACTCATAACAGCACATCCTAGAGTCCTGTTTTTAACCTTTTCACTGTTAGGATCTGTTTTTATTATGCAATGAGAGTGGCAGACATCGCTTTAAAACGTTACCGGAAATGATCGTGTCTAGAAACGTCCACAGGCCTCCAGAAAAGACTTTGGGCCACCTGTATAGTGGTCTTCTGTAGTTAAAGGGTTAAAGAGGGAATTGTGTGTACAGTATTGCCTCCATCTCCCCTAAGCGCTATTTTTTATAACAATTTTTTTCTATTTTCATTTTATTTCAGAGAATTTGGGGCCACAAAAAATTACCTGAGCAGTCGCAGGCAGCCGGAAGGCCACCAGTTTGACACCCCTGACATAAGTGAATTTTATGAGAAGTGCTAGTAAAAAAATCAGGTGAATAAATATAGCCTGAAGATGCTAATATCAAAAATCACACTTCATGTAAAATATGAACCAAGTCAACTAACCAAACAAACTCACTGACATCAGTTTCACCCTGTAACACATGGAGGAGATATGCTTGTGTTTTCCTCAGGCTGTAACTCTTGACAAGCGTTAAAAGCCTTGTCTTTCTCCATGGAGCGACTGGTCCTTGGAACTGCTGGGTTGGCAGCCCAATGGGGCTCCAAGAGGGCTCCAATACAGGACAGAAAAAGTGAACATTTCAGTGAACTTCATAGGAAAAATAAAATTTATGTAAAATGACTTCAACAGTCAACTTAAAACTGGATGAATTATCTTTAAAAATTAAGCAACAGAAATATAATTCATCAAGCACTTTCAGAGAAACATGCAATAGCTATCCTGATTAACACTAAAAGCTGAACCTTGGAAAAACAAGTAGAAGTACAGAAAACTTTAGCTATGAAAGATATTTGTGTAACCCTATGTGTTATACAGAAACCTGAATGTAGTGAAAGTTCTCAAATATTGTGTTACCATTGGGATGATTGCCTCTTAAGTACATAGTATTTAGAAATAATGACCAGCAAATTTGAAACTCAGTATTGACCATAATGGGCAGTCCAATCTAGTTCTGGCTTTCTCATCCTACTCCCGTCCCCACCACCCGACCCATGCCATGGCTATACACTCAAAAGTAACAGAAAAAAAATTGGGCAAAACAAAGCAATTTAGAAGTTGTTAAATATGTGTTATATAATAATTTTAGTCTAATTCCTAAGTTATATTATCTTTAGAGACATTTTAGGATTAAAACTAGATATACAATTATCTTTAAAAAAGTGAAAGCATAGCTTAAGGAGCCCTGAGTGGGATGGAGGTAAATGATCCACAGCTTTGTCTCTAACACAGAGCCTGGCAGTTCAAACTCAACTTACGTCAGATCATTGAAAAATACACCCACCTCATTTTACTAAGACAAGCAAAGTAACCCTATCACAGAATAAACACCCCGTAGAATACAGTAGCACTGCACCAGAGCATTAGCTTTAAGGCTGTAACCTTTATGGAGTCTGACTGTGCCATTACTCTCTAGGCATCCCTTTCTTTCTCTCTTTTTTAAAAAACATTTTATTAGGGGCTCATACAACTCTTATCACAATCCATACATATACATACATCAATTGTATAAAGAGCTCATCTGTACATTCTTTGCCCTAATCATTTTCAAATAGGCACCCCTTTCTCCTGTTTCTCCAAGAAACAGTTGATGAGCTTGAACCAATGACTAGTATTTTACATCTAAGAGCTTAAAATCATTGCCTCTCCTGTTTCCATGTGCACGAGAAGCATCAAATTGAAAGAGAAAACCAAACATGTCTATGTCACAAATACTCTGCATCATTGGATGCATTTATCCTCAGTAGGTGAACATTAGAGAGATTCAAATTAAAATCAAATTATGACTCGCAATCAGAGGCAAAGTGTATTTCATTGAACTCAAACGGAAAGCTTTTCTTAGAGAAAACAAACAAAAAATCTGAATTATGATACAAATTTATATTGTTTCAATATTTTATGATTTGAAGGAAAAAATATCAAGGAACTGGCATTGACCTCTACTAGATTAACATTTCAGTCCTTGGAAAATTGCAGGCTTGTTGAATAAAAGGTTCAGAGAAAATATAGGAAGATGTTCGTTGAGATGAAATGACATGGTAACTGCAGCAATCAGCTCCAGCATAACAATTGTAAGGATGGCCATGTTTTGGGCAGAATTGATTCCATCTTGACATAGGCTAACTATGAGTAAGACTTGAGGGTATGTATGAATCAGGACCAATTCCATAGCCCAGAACAACAATAACAGCCTAAAACATCAAATCAAAGGCACGTATTTTAGGATCCATAAAGAAAATGTAATTTATGAATTATGCATCTAAAAGAAATATTCTCACCACAGGAATGAAAATCTCCCAGGACAATTTTCATTGGATTAGACCCACCCAGATGCCAATGTGAAAATCCTATCAGTCTTTTATTAGACCTGTGTTATCTCCACCCACCTTGTCATTGATCCACTCTTATACCACACCTAGTAATCATCTGAGAATCAGCAAAAACAAACTAAATGCAATGCCTTTTTCCTAAAGCCTTAGAGAATTTCACTAGAAAATGGAACAAAACAGATTTAATTGCAAACCCAAAAATCTTAAAAGGAAGAATTTAATTAGAAAAGAATTCTTTAAAATCTCCAAAATACGTATGTCATTTTTTGTTGAATAAATGTGAAAATCATAGTTCACTTCTTTAAACTTGAAACCCCTAATAACGCAAACAGTTAGAATGTTTAGAAGCTAACTTAGAAGATGATTTGGTTTGGTTTCTCCTCAAAAGTACTTTCAGAGAGGCCTGGTGACATATTTTGAAAAAACAAAACAAAACTTTGAAGACACTATGAGGCACGGTTCTCCTTTGACAAACATGTGACACCGTAAGTTAAAAACAACTGGATATCAAATTATCTAAAAACTCTTGACACTGCGAATATGAAGACAACTATCACAAGCTTTAAAAGATGTCCTCTGAAATTGTCACTGGAACAACCAGGGGCAGTGAGATGAAGGACCAGCCCTCCACCATGACTTTCACTTTCTCCCTCTCTCCAGACAACAGCTGCCGTGAACAGGGGTGGGAAAATTCTACGGACAGCCACTCCAGAGAGGGAATGAGTGAAATGTTGCAACATAACTCTGGATGGCAAGCTCCAAGATGCTGAGCGGGTCCCTGTGCTCATTCTGACCAATCTGCTCCTAAAGGAATCCTGACCTGTGAAGGTTAAACTGCATCTGCTCAGACCTCAGGGAGAGCCAAGTGGGTGAGCCCAGCCCTCTAAAATCTAGGCTCCAGCACCCTTAGTCACTGAAAGACATTGAGTCAATGCTGACTCATAGAGAAACTATAGGACAGGGTAGAACTTCTCTTGTGAGTTTCTGAGTCTGTACCTTTTACCAGAGTATAAAGCCCAGTTTTACTCCCACCCCTCCAACCTGTCAGAAATAGTTAGGAAAAAGTTCTAGTCACACTACTTACCTTTTCAGTGCACAGTGGTAGAGGCTGGCAAGTCTCAGAAATCACTCTGGAACCTTCTCTTGATTCAAGTAGGTTGAGGGCCTGATGAATCCCAGATGGGCAGGTTAGATGGTAGGCTGATTCCTCACAGGCTGTGCAAACAATGAATCCAAGCTATGTAGGAAATATGGCAAGATGCTGCCTCACATCTGGAGATCTACACTTCTGGTGAGTTTCTGAACCTGGCCAAAAGCTGCACAGCTTTCAGAGAGAATCCACTTATATTTATACTGGGGGAAACCACACCCACCAGGATACCACCTCCCACTCCTGGCTGCTGACAGCAAATCTCTTCATGGAAGTGATGGCATTATGTCAAACATTGATATGTAGGCTGACATCATGGCCGAGCCAAGTCGACACAGAAACTCAGTCCTTACACATGACCCACTGTGCCATTAACCCAAGTGATTTCAATAACATAAAAACTGTGAAAGGGAACGAGGGAGGAGCAATAACCTTCTAGAAATAGCTTTATGAAACTGAATCTCATGTACACCCTATGGCTTTGACATTTTGACTATTTATCAAGCTGGCTCCTGCACTTAGCTCCAATTCACTGTCATTATGTCGATTGCTACTCAGAGCCGCTTTCTAGAAAATAGGAGAAGTGCCCCTTTGGGTTTCTTTCTTTTTAACATTTTAGGAGGGACTCACACAACACTTATCACAACCCACACATACATCAATTGTGCAAAGCACATTCTTTGCCCTCATCATATTCAAAGCATCTGCTCTCCACTTAAGTCTTTTATATCAGATCTTCTTTTTTCCCCCTCCCTCCCCACTCCTCCCTCCCTCATAAGCCCTGGATAATTTATAAATTATTATTTTGTCATATCTTGCCCTGTCCGGCATCTCCCTTCACCCCCTTTTCTGTTGTCTGTCCCCCAGGGAGGAGGCCACACGTAGATCCTGGTAATCGGTTCCCTCTTTCCAAACCACTCACCCTCTACCCTCCCAGTATCGCCCTTCACACCCCTGGTCCTGAAGGGATCATCCTCCCTGCATTCCCTGTGCCTCCAGGTCCTATCTACACTAGTGTACATCCTCTGCTCTATCCAGATTTGCAAGGCAGAGTTCGGATCATGATAGTTGAGTGGGGAAGGAAGCATTCAGGAACTGGAGGAATGCTGTATTCTTCATCAGTGCTACATGGCACCCTGACTGACTCATCTCCTCCCCTAGACCCCTCTGCAAGGGGATATCCAGTGGCCGACAAATAGGCTTTGGGTCTCTACTCTGTACTTCCCCCTTCATTAACAATGGTAAGATTATTTTTCTTCTTCTGATGCCATATACCTGATCCCTTCGACACCTCATGATCGCACAGGCTGGCATGCTTCTTCCATGTGGGATTTGTTGCTTCTTAGCTAGCCCCTTTCGGTTTCGCAAACTCTGAGACTCACTGCCATCCAGGAGAGAGGAAAATGGCCCTACAGGAGAGAGGAAAATGGCCCTGTCCGTTTCTGAGTCTGTAATTTTTGCAAGTGTAGAAAGCCCTGTCCTTTGCCCCCAGAACAATTGGCTGTTTGAAAGTCCAGACCTTGGGGATCACAGTCCAACTCTTAACCACTATACCACCTGAGATAACATTGGGTTTATTATACTGTAACTCATTTCAGGAATAGATGGCCTCGTATCTCTCCCCAGTGATGGGTTGGTAAGTTCAAACCACTGATCTTATGGTTAGTAGTCAAGACCTAATCAACTATGTTTCCAGAGCTTCATTTCTCTATAGTACAGGAACAGTCATTCGTCCCACTGAATGTGTTTAGAGGATTGCCATCTAGAGAAAAGTCCAGCACCTTTTTGTAATTCTTAAATGTGTTTAAGGAAGCATCGTTAATTGTGGGTTTTTCCATTCAACACTCATTTTTTTATAGATTAGGTGGATAGAATTCAAATTAAGGGCATCAGCCATAGGATAAAGCCGTCATCTCCGTTAACTCTGAGGCAAGGTCCTTGTCTGCTGACAACATTTGTGGGCCTGACCTGCCTTAGACAGCAATCTGTATGTTGGCATCAGTGTTACTTTGGGTTTAAGAGGTTCACTGGGTAGGGTCTTCTGGTGCACAGAAGAACACTGATATAGCTCTCCTTTCTTGCTGTAGTCATGTCCTGCCTTCTCAATTCTCTATAATGCTTTCAGAGAGGAAAGGTTGTGGAGTCACGCCTCAGGAAAATCCCTTTATCTCAGAAAGATTACGAAGAAATAAAGAATTTACTGCCACACTCTGAATCATTGTACCATGGAATGCTTTCTTACATGATTCCATTATACCTGATCCATTCTGCAGTGCCACATTTTATCATATAAACCAAATCCAGTGCCATTGTGTCCATTGCCCCTCATAGCCGACCTATGGACAAATTAGAACTGCTCCCTAGTTTCCAAATGCTACCAATCACAGGCTCCCAAAATAATTGGTCCTATTGCATACCCTCTTCTCAGGAAAAAAGAAAATCACCCACCACCTAGCTGCCAATTGAAAACATTTGTATTATAGCACATAATTCAGAATAAAATGAAAATAACTCTCACTTCCATTGAGTATGAGCAGATTAATAGCGACTATGTAGTAAAGGGCAGAATTTACCCTGTGGTTTCTCAGACTGTAGCTATAGGAGTAGAAAGCCACATCTTTCTCCCATAGAATAAAGTACAGTTATCTGCTTTCTACCACAGGACCATTCCATTTCCCTCAAGGAGCAATATCAGGTACTTTGGTAAACACTGTAATAAGTCTTTATGGGAGCAGAATTCTCATCTTTCTCAATTGGAGACCTGGTGCATATGAAGCCTCCAACTCTTGATTAATAGACCAAGACCGCCTACTACTCGACCAGAGATCCAAATATTACACTACTAAATAACTGCCACACTACTGAGAATTATGATCCCAAGAAGTCAAGTCAATACAGGCAATGAACCACTGCACACAGCGAAAATATTAAGACATGTCCTGAAGGCCCTGAACAGATAATGAGGTGTGAAAGAGATAGTGAAGGGTACACGCAAATCTGTTTGCTCTGTTTATACTAAGTAGAGCAAGTAAACCCATATATTTCAGAATCCAATAGAATACACTCAATTCTCCCCCCCAAAGACACCAGAATATGTTACATAAGCTCATTATATAAGAAAGTAATTCAACTTATGTAAGGCTTTCACAAACAGAAATTTATTCTCTCCCAGTATGTTTCGATAGAACGATAAATGTAGGTGACTGGTTATAAGGGATGGCTTTAACTACAGTTGGCCCTGAGGCAAGGTCCTTGTCTCTATTAAGATTTAGGGTCCTGGCATTCCACCTCCTGGTCCCTAGGAATGTGTCAAGTCCAGGGTGTTTGCAGAGAGTCTGAGACTTCTCAGATGAACCATCTGACCCAAATAGGGAGCAAAGCAGTTCAGATTGAGGAGATTCCAGCTGTAATCCACCACCTATTTTTGGATATAATCTGGCTGCACCATTTTGAGGATATCCACATCAATGGGAAGTCTCAGCACAATAAATTCCAGCTTCCTACAACGCAGGAATTGTGTGCATCACTACAAACTGTGGGTATCCTTGAGAAGAATGGGCATTCCAGAACACTACATTGTGCTTATCTACAACCTTTACATGGATTAAGAAGCAGATATGGGAACAGAACAACTCAATATTGCATGGTTTTAAATCAAGAAAAGTGTGCCAAAAGGACAAACATATCCGTTTTGAAAGAGTGTGACCATCGTTCTTCTTAAAGGTGTGGATGGTGACACTTCCTCTTACATACTTTCAATCTATTTTAAGAAAAGACCTGTCCTTGGAGAAGGACCCTGAAAAGAGCAAGGCCCTTGACATGATATATTGACACAGTGGCTCCAACATGGAACACTCACTCATCTATGCCAGGAAATGTGCAGGACAGTTCATTGGCCAACTGACTGGAAGAGATCCATTCTTGTACCCGCTCCAAAGAAACGTGGCCAGACAGAATGCTCACCTTGTAAAACGATAACATTGATGTCACATTGAAGTAAAATTTTGCTGTAAATCAGGCAATGAATGCAGCAGGACATTGACAGAGAGCTGCTGGAGCTTTATGCTGCATTTAGAAGAAGATGTAGAACAAGGGCTCACCACTACTGAGGTGAGATGGATCTTGGCTGAAAGCAGAGGACCCCAGACTGTAAAGACATTTGCCTGTGTTGATTTTAATTTACTATGGGTAGCTTTGAGAAGAATGGGAATTCCAGAACACTTCATGGTGCTCCTGTAGACCCTGTACATAGATCAAGAAGCTCTTTTGGAAACAGAACAAGGGAATACTGCATGTTTTAAAATCAGGGATGTTATGTGACCTCTCCCTATAGTTATTTATCTATATTCTGAAAAAATAATCAGAGAAGCTAGATGGGGTTTTTTGCCCCCAACAATATTCTTTATTAAAAATGTTATTGGGGGGCTCTTAAATTCCTTATAACAATCCATACATCAATTTTAGCAAGAATATTTGTACATATGTTCCACCATTATTTTCTAAACATTTACCTTCTGCTGAGGCTTGTGAGGCAGACTAGCAAAAGAAACTCCATTTTTGTAAGCTGCTAAGAAATTTGCCTGTTCCTCCCTCCCTTCTCAGAAAATTGACCGAGTTGACCCACCCATTTTCCCTCTCTTTATGGGAAATTGCCTGCTGGTGGTTAACTTTAGAATGCACGCCCATGTTCCCAGGTTCTGGACAAATCAATTAGTTTTGATTAATCTTCATTATATCCTTAGTTCTAATTCAATATTGTTCCCTTGGATATTATAATCTGAATGGTGTAGTTTGTTTTATTATGGTAACTAGGATGTTATAATCAAGTTTAGTATTTTTTTAAATTAATAAATCTTTTTATTGGGGCTCATATAACTCTTATCACAATCCATACATACATCAATTGAGCAAAGCACCCTTATACATTCATTGCCCTTGTCATTCTCAAAATTCGCCTTCCACTTGGGTTCCTGGAATCAGCTCCGTTTCCTTTTTTTCCCCCTCCCTCTCCTTCTCCCTCTCCCTCCCCGCTCCCCCCTTCCCCCAGCTCCCTTTATATTTTATAAATAATTATTTTATCTTATCTTACACTGCCCGGCATCTCCCCTCACCCACCTTCCCATTGCCCATGTCCCAGAGAGGGAAGTTACACATAGATCTCCAAGATCGGTTCTCCCTTTCTACAACCACTTCCCTCCCAGTGTTGCCACTACCACCGCTGGTGTTGAGGGGTTCATCCGTCCTAGATTCCCTCTATTTCCAGATTTCTATTGCACCGCTGTACATCATCTGGTATAACTAGGTCTGCAAGGTAGAATTGGGGTCATGGTAATTGGGAGGGGAGGAAGCATTCAAGAACTAGAGGAAGGTTTTGAGTTTCATTGTTGCTACACTGAACCCTGAGTAACTAATCTCCTCCCCACTACCCCTCTGCAAGGGATGTTCAGCTGTCTACAGATGGGCATTGGGTCCCCATCACGCACTCCCCCTCATTCACGATGATGTGATTCCCCCCATCCCCCACCTTTGTTGTTTGAGACCTGGTCTCCTCTGCTCTTCATGATCACCATGTTGGTGTGCTGCTTCCATGTGGGCTTTGTTGCTTCTGGGCTAGATAGCCGCTTGTTTGCTTTCAAGCCTTTAAGTCCCCAGACGCTATATCTCTCAGTAGCCGGGCACCATCAGCATTCTTCACCACACTTACTTATGCACATCTTCGTATTCAGTGTTTATGTGAGGAAGGTGATCACACAATGATTGTTTTTGTTCCTTGGTGTCTGCTACCTGGTTCAATCAATACCTTGTATTCACTTAGGCCATGTGCTTTTTCACTGTGGGCTTTGTTGCTTCTGAGCTAGATGGCTGCTTGTTTGCCTTCAAGCCTTTAAAACCCCAGACTCTATATCTTTTTGATAGCCGGGCACCATCAGCTTTCTTCACCACGTTTGCTTACACACACGTCTGTTTTCAGTGATCATGTCGGGAAGGTGGGTATCATGCAATGACCATTTAGCTGGGCGAGGTGCTATTGTATTGAGGGAGTTTGCGTGAGGAGACCCAATGTCCATCTGCTACCCTACTACTGAACCTATAAATATATGCACATGTCTATTTCCCCCGTAATCATAAATATATTTACATATGTACATGTCTGTATTTAGGCTTCTCTGGATCCACTTTGCCTCCTATTCCTTTTCTCTATTTCCTTAGCTTTCTGCCCGTCCCACTACCATGTTCAGCCTTCTGCCCGTCCCACTACCATGTTCAGCCTTCATTCTGGTTTCAGTAATTCCTCTCAGTTACCTTGCCCTTGGTCACTCCTTACCAGTCCTCCCATCCCCTCCCTCCTCTGGTTTTGAACCACTCCCTTGTCCCTGTGTTGGCCAACACCTCCTCCCTTCCCCTACCTCCCACGCTTTCATGTCCTTCCAGGACCGTTGTTCCTGTTATATTCTCCTCTCATTGTTTGTCCAGCCTTTCTTCTCTAGGTGCACTGCTGATATAGTAATATGTGCATACAAATGCAGATGACTTTTACAGCGCCCAAGTTGCACATATGAACATGGCTTCGACAGCAGCAACACCAACACGCTGATAAGCAGAAAAGCCACTAACACACAAAATTTACAAGGTAAAAAAAAGGCAAAACAAAAAGATAGCGAAAAAAGAAAAAAAATGCTGGTAGTTCAAGGTCTGTTTGTTGGCCTTTAGGTGTGTTTTCCAGATAAAACTTGTGTGGTGCCACGTTCTGGCCCCAAAGTCCATCCTTTATACTCCCTCGGGATCTCTTTGTTCTGCTTCCCCCGCTGCTCCATTGCACGCCCCCAGTGTTTTCCTCAGTGTGGTGGGTTCAGCTCAGTCGCACATCCCCCACTGTGTCTCAAGTGCTGTCTCATGTAGGGCCATGTGTTGGTGCAGGATGTCGCATCTTGCAGTGTGGCCAGCTCTATGGTCCTCTCTGTACAATGGGCCCTTCGAGCTGGGCTATCAATCTGTGGGCTTAGTGGGCCCAGGTGTACTCCACTATATCCTTTCTCCTTCCTTTGTTTCAGCTTCATTCTGGATGTGTTGTGGTGCATCAGTTCCTTTCCCACACCAGATCATCTATTTTCATTTTCTGTGGTACTCCCTTCGAATGTGGGGGTCGGGCCAATTCTGGATTGGGCCAGCGTATGGTCCAGCCTCTTTGTGTAGTCCTCCATATTTTACATTGCCCTCCTTGTTTGGTGTGTCATGGTGGGGTCCGTATGCATGTTCCAGTTCTGTGGGGACACAACCAATACTCTCCCAGGGTGGGTTAGTGCCCTGTTCCTCCCCATACCATCCACCCAGATTCTCCCCATCCTGGTTTCCACCCCACCCCCCCTGCCCCACTTCTCCTTCTTTTTGCTAGACTCTCATGTACCTCCCTAAGTGTGGCCTGCCCTTCCTCCAACTATCTATGCTTCCCCCCATTTATTGTGAGATGGATGTTTATTTTTCTATTTCTGTCATGCTGATTGCACTTATCACAGGGGACTCATGTTGTACCTGTTCCATTGAGTCTGGCCTTACCTCGCTTAACATAATGCCTTCCAGCTCTTCCCATGAAATAACGTGTTTCATGTGCTCATCCATGCTTTTCAGTGCTGCATAGTACTCCATTGTGTGTATGTGCCAAAGTTTACTAATCCACTCGTCTATTGATGGAAACTTAGGCTGTTTCCAATTCTTTGCGATTGTGAATTGTGCCACAATAAGCATTGCAGCGCATATGACTGGTCATATTTTATTTGCTGCTTCCACCGGGTATACGCCCAGTAGAGGGATTGCTGGGTCATAAGGTAGATCAATTTCCATTTTCTTTAAGTATTGCCAGATTGCTTTCCACAGTGGCTGTACAAATCTACATGACCACCAGCAGTGGAGGAGGGTTCCTATTTCACCACAGCCCCTCTAACACTTGTTGCTCTCTGATTTGCTAATCTGGGCTAGCCTCAGGGGTGTTAGGTGGTATCTCACGGTTGTTTTGTTTTGCATTTCTCTTATGGCTAGGGACTTCGAGCACTTTCTCATATGCTTATTGGCCATATGAGTCTCCTCTAGTGAAAGTTATTTTCAGTTCTTTTGCCCACTTCCTTAGGGGGTTAACTGTTTTCCTCTTTTTGATGGTGTTGTAGATGAGCCCTTTGTCTGATGTGTCATTACTAAAAACCTTCTCCCAGTCTGTGGGTGTCCTGTCACCCTCCTGGTGAATTCTTTCGAGGTGCACAGGTGCTTTATTCGAATTAGATCCCATTTGTCGATTTCCAGTTCACCTGTGTGTGTACCCTTCCCTGTTGCAGTAAGCCAAGAGCTCCCTGGGCCAGTTCTCTGAGATTAGTCCTGATTCCCTCCTTAATGGTCCTGATGGTTTGGGATTTAACTTCTAGGTCTGTGATCCAACTTGAGTGTATTCTTGTGCATGGGGTGAGGTAAACATCTTGTTTCATCTTTCTACATGTGGATATCCATTGTTTCCACACCACTTATTAAAGAGGGTATCCGCTTCCCACTTGATGTTTTTGGGACCCTTGTCGAAGATCAGTTGTCTATATGCTGCTGATGTTACTCCTGGGCTTTCTATTCTTTTCCACTGGTCTGAGTGTCTATCGTTGTGCCAGTACAACGCTGTTTTGACTACTGTAGCTGTGTAATAGGCATTAAAATCAGGTAGGGCGAGTCCTCCAATTGTGTCCTTCTTCTTGAGGAGTTCTCTGCTAATTCTGGGTTTCTTCCCTCTCCATATGAAGTTGGTGGTCAGTTTTTCTGATTCTTTGAAGAAGGTTGATGGTATTTGAATTGGTATAGCATTGAACTTGTAAAGTGCTTTAGGAAGAACTGTCATCTTTACTATGTTAAGCCTACCTATCCATGAGCAGGGGAGGGTCATCCATTTGTGGAGGTTGCTTTTGGTTTCCTGTAATAGGGTTATATAATTATGCTTATATAGTTCCTTAGTATTTTTTGTTAAATATATTCCTAGGTATTTCAGTTTGTTTTTAGCTACTGTGAAGGGCACTTCCCTCTTAATTGCCTCTTCCTTCCATGGCCCTCTCCGATGTGTATAGAAAACCTACCGATTTCTGTTTATTGATCTTGTATCCTGCTACTCTTCCGTATTCCTCTATTGCTGTAAGTACTCCAGATGTGGATCTTTTGGGGTCTTCAATATATAGAATCATGTCCTATGCAAATAGCGATAGTTTCACCTCCTCCTCTCCCAATTGGATCCCTTTGATGTCCTTCCGCTGTCTTATGTTGTTAGCCAGAACCTCCAAAATGACAATGAATAGAAGTGGGGACAGGAGCATCCTTGTCTTATACCCTTTTTCAGTGGGAATGTTCTTGTCTTTTCTCCATTGACTATGATCTTGGCCGTTGGTCTTTCATAAATAGCTTGTATGAGCTTGAGGAACTTACCTTCCAATCCTATCTTTCTGAGTGTCTTGTATAGGAATGGGTGTTGGATGTTGTAAAATGCCGTTTCTGCATCTATGGATATTATCATACGGTTTTTATCCTTTTTCTTCTTGATGTGGTGTATGATATTGATGGATTTTCGGATGTTAAACCATCCCTGCATCCCTGGGATGAATCCACCTGGTCGTGGTGGATGATATGTTTTATATACCACTGTATTCTATTGGCCAGTATTTTGTTAAGGATTTTTGCATCTATGTTCATTAGAGATATTGGCCTACGTTCTCTATACCTGTGGGGTCTTTGCCCTGTTTGGGTATCAAAGTAATGCTGGCTTAATAAAATGAGTTTGGGAGCTTGCCGTTCTCTTCTATGTTATGGAATACTTTGTGGAGGATCGGTATGAGCTCTTCCCTGAACGCTTGGTAAAATTCTGCTGTGTAGCCATCTGACCCTGGGGTCGTTTTCCTTGGTAGGTTTTTTATGACTGTCTCTATTTCTTCCTTCGCTATGAGTTTGTTGAGGTTCTTGATCTCTGTCTGAGATAATCAAGGAAGAGATTGTTTTTTCTAAATATTTATCCATGTCTTCGAGGTTTCTGAATTCATTAGAATACAAACCTTCATAGTACTTTGTGATTATACTTTTTATCTCATTGGGGTCTGTTGTTATTGCCCCCATTTCATCCCTCATCGTGCCTATTGATGTTTGCTCCTTTCTATCCTTGGTAAGCTTTGCCAGAGGGCTGTCAATTTTGTTGATTCTTTCATAGAACCAGTCTTCTAGTTGCGTTAATCTTTTGCATTGTTCTTTTGTCTTCCCACTGGTTTAACTCTGCCCTGATTTTTATTATTTATTTTCTCTTGCTATTGGAGGGGTTGTTCTGTTGACTCTGCTCTAGTTGTTGGAGGTTTTGTGTTAATGTATCTGTCATACGCCTTTCTTCTTTTTTCATATATGCATTTAATGATATCAAGTTACATCTAATAACTGCCTTTGCAGTGTCCCATAAGTTTTGATACGTTGTATGCTCATTCTTGTTAGTTTCTAGAAACTTCCTAATATCCTCTCTGATCTGGGCCTGTACCCACTCATGTCGCAGGAGATCCTTGTTTATTCTCTAATTGGTTGCCCTTGCTTTTCTGGATGCCCTCTTATTAATCACCAGCTTTATGGCATGGTGGTCTGAGAAAGATGTCTGGATAATATCTATGTGTTTGAATTTATTCAGGCTGGACTTGTGTCCCAGCATGTGGTGTATTCTTGAAAAAGATGCATGTGGATTGGAGAAGAATGTGAAACCTTTTGCTTTTGGATGAAAAGCTCTATAGATGTCTATCAGGCCCTGTTGCCTAAGTACATTGTTTAGCGCTCTGGTCTCTTTGCTGAGCTTCTTTCCCAGTGACCTGTCTTTCTGTGATAGTGGAGTGTTAAAGTCCCCCACTATTATTGTTGATTCCGTGATTTCTTCTGTCATCTTTTTAATTGTTTGACGAAATTTGCCGCACTATTATTAGGTGTGTCAATATTCCATATGCAACGTGCTTCCTGGTTTACTGAGCCTTTGAGCATTATGTAGTGTCCCTCTTTGTCTTTTTTTATGGTTTGGATCTTGACGTCCATTTTGTCAGAGATTAAGATAGCCACTCCTGCCTTCTTGGAGTTACCATTCGATTGGTAAACTTTCTGCCAGCCCTTTATTCTTAGCATATTCTTGTCTGCTCGCTTAAGATGTGTCTCTTGCAGGCAGCAGATTGATGGGTTATGTTTTCTAAGCCAGTCCTCCAGCCTCTTTCTTTTAATGTACGAATTGAGTCCATTGTTATTCAGAGTAATTATTACTATCTCTGGATTTATAGTTTCCATACTCTGTTTTATGTTTTGAGTCTTTACGTATCTCCCTTCATATCATTGTGCTGTGTTTGAGTGGAGCGTTTCTATCATGTCCTCTTTTCCATCTGAGACCCTGTTGTCCTGGTACTTGTTGCTGGCATGTTGTTGGCTTCTAGATGGAGATGGGCTATATGGTGGTCTCCTGATTGTTCTAGGTGGAACTTGATCCTCTGGCCATAGGTCTTCAACCAGTATGTTCCACAGGGTTGGGTGACTTGCAGCATATATTTTGAGTTCTTCCTTGTCCTGGAAGACCCTTCTCTTACCCTCTAAATTAATGGATAACTTGGCAGTGTACAGGATTCTGGGGGAGGCATTTTTATCTTTCAGCTTTTGGAAGTTGTTGCTCCATTCTCTCCTCCTCTTCATGGTATCTGCTGATAAGTCTGAGCATATTCTTATCTGTTCTCCTTTGTACGTGACTGTCTTCCTTTCTCTTGCTGCTCATAAAATTTTCTCTTTTTCCTCTACGGTGGATATTTTACTATTATATGTCTTGGCGTGTTCTTCTTGGGATTTAGCTTAGCCGGCGTCCTTTCTGCTTCCTGTATGAGTGGCTGTATCTCTCTTGTTAGGTTGGAAAAATTTTCTTCCAGAAATTCCTTTGCTATCTTGGCTGTCAACTTGTGTGTTGTATTGTGTTCCAGTAAACTGATTATTCGAATATTATTCCTCTTCATAGCATCTGTCATTGATCTCAGGCTGTTTTCTGTTTCTTTAATTTTCCTATCTGATTGTTTTTCTCGCTTGCTTCATTCTGTTTGAGTGTCCTCGAGTTCACTGATATGATCCTCTGCCTCCTCAAGCCTAAACGTAGCTTCTGTGACCTTTTGTGTGGCTTCTGATACCTCCTCTGTTAGTTTCTGCAGTTCCCTTTCATGGGTAGAATTCATCCCCTCTATTGTGCATTTCACCCCCTCTATCATTGCATCCTTATTCTGGGTAGCTTCTCTTAGCTCCTTTATTACTGCAAGCAGAGTTCTGAAGATTTCCTTTTGTGGCTGATCTATATCTGTTTCTTCTATTAGCAATGTTAGGTCTGTTACTGTTTTCGTTTCTCTGTTTTTTGGGTTTTTTTGTTCGGTGTGATGTGGTCTGTGATTTTTCCTTGATCCTTTCATAGGCCCCATGCTTCTGGGAGACCGGGGTAACCTTATCTATGTTATTGTTAAGGATTCTTTCAGGCAATTGCCTATGACCTACTCTAAGGATGAGTCAGGCTGTTGTGTAGGTCGAGTTCTCCGACGGCTTGGTGACCCGCAGTGGTGAGATGTTTCAGCAGCTGGAGTGGGGTCTGGAACCTCAGTGAGTGCTCTCACGCTGCTTTGACCTCGTTTGACAGGGTACCCTTAGCAGCTCCCTCTTTTTTGGGGGGAGGGGGGATAGTAATAAAAAAGGATTTAAAAGGTTAACGATTTAAAAATAGTTTTTAACAAAATATTGGACAGAGGAAGAAAAAATTGGAGTGAGGGGAAGAAGAATAATCTATAAAAGAGGAGGGACAAGCTCTGATAATAATAGAGGTGAAAGGAGAAGGAAAAAGAGAGAAAAGGAGAATCTATAGAAAAGGGACAGAAGAGAAGTACTAGCAATAATGAAAAAAGTAGGAAGGAAGGAGAGAGAGAATACAGCACAGAAAGTAAAACAAAGGAAAGATAAAAAACAATGCTAGATGGAAGATATGTAGATGTGTATATGTAAAAATTTCCTCTTTTTCCCTCTAAGCGCTGGTGATGCCTAATAGAATGCGCAGGTGCTTGATTTCGCATTGTCCCAAGATGTGGTGCTGATCTGGGCTCCGGAGCGGGGCTATGTGGTGGTGGTGGGGAGGTGGTGGGAGTGCTCGTCAGCTCAGCAAGCCCTCCCAGGTCCCTGCAGGCCTATAGAGTTGAGCCTGTGGTCAGAGGCTACACAGGTGGGAACCGCTCCCCACTGGCGGTCCTGCACTAGCTGGAAAGTGCTTGGGCAGCTAAGGGTACTGAGAGGAGGCACAGGGCACAGTGTTTGCCTCCTGTGGTGGCTGGGGAGGGCTCCAGCAGGCTTAGAAGCTGGCACCGGGGACCCCACTGGGCCCCTATGTGGTGTGAGCCAGCTGGAGCACACAGACAGCTCTGCAGTTAATGCAAAGCCGAGTCCCAGGTTCCCCAGCAGGCAGAATGTTTATTGTTTAATCTGCCTGGGCTGTGAGCTGTGCGGGCCGACTTCTCAGCTGAGCCACATGGACAGCGGCGGCTTGGCGCGAAACTGCAGAAAGAAATGGCGCCCTTCCTCCGCCCAGGCTCATAGCTCAGAGCCGCGGCCGCTGGATCCCTGCAGCTCACGGGGGGAGGGGGGGAGAGTGTGTGCTATGCCAGTCCACTGGAGTGCAGAGCTCTGTCACTCATGCTCTCTTGGCAGTGGCACCCACTCCAGCACCAGGCGCTGGGAGGGGCCCTCGTTGGGCAGACTCAGTGGCCCGGGCCGCGGTACTCTGTGGAAATACAGGGTCGTGGGTAGGTGTGGGTTGGTCTATGGCTCGTGCCAGCGGGAAGTGCTCAGCGCAGGATCCCGGCTGGGAGTGTAGCGGGGGCTAGGCTCCCGGGGGTGGGAGGCCGGGCACACGGAGGGCCAGTGGAGAGGTCCGCGGCAGCAGTGTGGGTGGATGATCCCCCGTGGGGGTCGCCAGACAACCCACAGGTTTGTTACGCGGAGCTTGGATCAATGGAGGGAGGGACGCGGGCCCGAAGGAAGATGGCTGCCATGAAGGAGAGGAAAGCTTCTCTCCTAGTGGGGTCCTGCGAGTGGGCAGCTGGTGTAGGGGATCACGCGACTTGCTGCGCTTGTCCAGGCAGGGCAGGCAAGTGACTCTGGGCTGGGGTCCGGTCTGGGGATGGAGCTTAGGCTAGTGGCCAGTGTGATGGCTGCAGCCTTGTGACCGGAGATGTCCCAAGAGTCCTGTTTCACCGAGACCCCTGCTTCGGAGAAATGCATGGGGTGGGGCTGGGGTGCTGTCCCTGGGGGGATATTTCACTCACCAGATTCCTACCATTAAGCTACCTGGACACCAAACTCGGAGGAGCTCTCGGAATATGTGGGTGCTCCGGTCGGCCATCTTCTTTTTTCCTGTTTAATCATTTTTTTGAGCTCTTACAAATATCATAACATTTCATAATTCAATCACATGGAGCAGTACTGTACAATTGCTACCACAGTTTCAAAACATTTTCTTCTTGACTTCCTTGATATCACCTCCCCTTTATCCCCTCCCTTCCCCGTCCTCAATTTCTTTATTTTGGAAAACAGAACCTGGATGAAAGCAGCCTTATCTCTATGCTCCTGATCACAGGGCTTGGAAGAGCGTACTAGTGTTAAAAGAAAACCTCCTCAAGCTCCAAGGATAAAGCTAGAGCTGAAATGCACAATCTCCAGATGGAGTTTTCTCCACAGCTGCCCTATACTAAGATGTTAGTATACAGCTCCTACAGGCGCCTGACTTCTTGCTACTCAGCTAAGAGATGCCTAGCTTTAAAAGCAATCAGCTTCCCTTTATCACTTCGTCTCCCAAATGCCCTCTGGATCAGTCCTATGGGACGGTTGTATAATTGAAGGGCAGAAATAAAAAGGCTTTATATTCTTTCACCTATTTATGGATAGCAATAACCCCCACCCCCAACACACACACACACACACACACACACACACACACACACCTACCAACCTAACAACGTAGGCACAACTTTTACCCTGGGGGTTCTTGAAATAATTGGGTGAGCAACTTAAGACCAGTGCCGAGGGCAGGTGAATTGAAGTAACTGTCTCCTGAGTGGAGAGAACAATGACATGTCTGCTCTTGTAGTTAAAACTGCTGGCAGATAGGAATAAGCCATGTGCTTGTATGAGGTATCATTAAGGTAACACTATAATGAGAGGATATCATGAGGATAATTTTTAATTAGTAGAATGTGACTGGGACTCTTCTTCAACTTAAAAATGTGAATTCCTCTCTCCATCCAAATACTTGGCCTTGCAATCTTCTTTAATTTTGAGAAAAAATAATTAGTCTGTATCCTCTCTTCATGGTCCTCATTTTCCCACAGCCTAAAACTTATCATGGAGTGTTTAAAAAGAATTCAGGATATTTCAACATTCACATTTGTCCATTCTGTTTGTGACTGTGCCTTCTGGAGTCTTGCATGACTCGCTTCTATATAAATTCACTGTTAAATGACCTTGCTATCTTATTCCGGAATTGGAGATGAGGCCACTCTACTCGGTTTTGCTGTCTGCTTTATCTTCCTTAATTATACCCACTATTCCTAAGGGCCCAATTGATTGTGGGGCTGGATCCCATGGTTTACATTTGCTTAAACAGTTGGTGTACAAATCTAAATATCACTTGTAAGTGGTCTTACTTACAGGCATATGCATATTAACCTTCCACTGACAGAATTATTCTTCAGGGAATATCTTGCCATGTACTGTGTGATGATGAATACGATGCCAAGCTTCTTTCATTTGTCAATCTCAGCCTTATAAACTACTTGATTATCTAAGAATAAATAGACAATACCACACTAAGTTTAATAATTCATAAACAATTGATTTTTAAACATTCCATTTTATTTTGACAACTTGCAGATTTTTCTTGATAGCACTTCATATATACCATCTTCACATTTTGATAATATGTGTGCAGCTATTTTTTCTCATTTTCAGTGTTTTCCTCCATCCACGTCATTAATGTTGACTTTACTTTGAGGATTTAGTACTTCGTCAGTATTATTTCCTTGTCATTAAACCCAAAGGGTTCATGTTCCAGAAGTAGATCACCAGGTCTTCCTCCCCACCCTTATTTCTGGAGATTCCACTAAGACCTCTCTACCATGGGTGATCCTGCTTCTATTTGAAATACTGGGTGGCACTGCTTATGGCATCACAGTAACATGCAAGCCACCGCAGGACAACACTGAGGGAGAAGTGGTGTAAGCTAGAATACAGGTTCCCTAAACATGCTGGCTCATCCATACCTGAAGATATTAGACCACCACGTTTGCCCATCAGAGCTCAGGTTTAGAAACTTGCTCACTGTTATCCATTATCTGAGCAGTGTCAGTGTTGGATTATGAATTTCCTGAGGAAGCAATAAGGCTCAATTCTGTGCATAATGCTGAGTCAGTCTCGCTGTTATTTCCCCGGTGTAAAACACCATTTGGTTTAAAATGACATTTTTGGTGCCATGAACTAAAATTTCAAGTGAGAAAATTTTCCCAATGACATTACCTTGTCAGGCAGGCACTGGAGACTGCTGTAGGGACAAATCTGAGGTGTTTGCTTGGATACAACGTGATCATCAAGGGTTACACACTACCACTCTATGTGTGTTTATATTTCTTTAAAATTTTCCGTTTTCAATTTCTTTCCCATTTCTGCCTCCCTGTGGCTATGCTCCACTGAGAGAACAACAGTGGAAAGGGGAGCAGTTAACCTTCCTGGCTGTACAATATCAGTAATTTTGTACCCAAATACTTCATTATTTGTGAAGTCAAAAAAATCATAATTAACTAATATCGGTATTCTAACATGACGGCTTCCCAAAACCGAATGGCAAGTTATTTATTCCTGGTCTAATACCATTTCTGCAGGCGTTGCACCCTCCACTCCCTGAAGTAATGATCACGCCCAGAAATTTCTAAAGGTTATTTTGTTCACTGGATCCCTCTCCCTGCTTCTAGAAATCGTATAAAACTGAGGAGCGGATTGTTGCTCTTTGACCGCGGTTCCTCCCCGTAATCTTTTTTTTCGATGACCTCATCGGTCAAAAATAATTGTAAGTATGCCAAAGCTTTCTTCTGTTCAACGTCTACATACATAACAGGTGCTCCAGAAAATGGGAATCTTAGTGGAGCTGGCTCATCCATACCTGAAGACAATAGAGTATCTCATTTGCCCATCACAGAGCAGGTGTAGAATCTTCCTAACTGTCATCCTTTCTCTGAGTAGTGTCGTTTTCGGATTGTGAATTTCCTGAGCAACCACTATCCCGCAATTATGTGCATAATGCTGAGTCAAGGTCACTGTACTTCTCTGGTCTAAAACCCCTTTTGGGTTGAAATGACACTCTTTTGAAACCATGGACTATAATTTCTAGTCAGAAGATTTTCTCAATGACTTAAAAGGGCAAGCAAGCACTGGAGAGTGGTCCATGGATAAATCTGTGGTATTTTGCTTGGATACAATATAATCCTGAAAGATTACACTGTACCAATCTTTGTTTGTATGACTATTTAAAACGTGCCCCATTGAATTTCCCACCCAGTCTCGCCTGCCGGTGGCTATCCTCCCCTGGGAGAACAACACTGAAAAGGGGAGCAGTTAACCCCCTGGCTGTCTATTTATGTCTGTACTTTTATACCCAAATTCTTCTTTATTTTTGAATTGAAAAAATTCCATACTCAACGAATATCAGTATTCTAATATGAAGGTTCCCAAAAATTGAGTTGCAAGTAATTTATTCATGGTCCAATGCCATTTCTTTCTTTTTTAAAGAAAACATTTTATTAGGGGCACATACAACTCTTATCACAATCCATACATATACGTACATCATTTGTATAAACACATCCGCACATTCCCTGCCCCAATCATTCTCAAAGCATTTGCTCTCCACTTAAGCCCTTTGCATCAGGTCCTCTTTTTTTTACTCTCCCTCCCCGCTCCCCACTCCCTCATGTGCCCTTGGTAATTTATACATTGTAATTTTGTCATATCTTGCCCTATCCGGAGTCTCCCTTCCCCCCTTCTCTGCCATCCATCTCCCAGGGAGAATGTCACATGTGGATCCTTGTAATCAGTTCCCCCTTTCCAACCCACTCACCCTCCACTCTCCCAGCATTGCCTCTCACACCCTTGGTTCTGAAGGTATCATCCACCCTGGATTCCCTGTGCCTCCAGTCCCCATATGCACCAGTGTACAACCTCTGCCCCATCCAGCCCTGTAACGTAGAATTCGGATCATGGTAGTTGGGGGGAGGAAGCATCCAGGACCTGGGGGAAAGCTGTGTTCTTCATCGGTACTACCTCACACCCTGACTGACCCATCTCTGTTTTGTTCTTTGTCAGTGGTTTGTTTTTGTTGTTTTGTTGTCTGGTTGTATACTGTTGCTTTGTTTTCCTCTGTCTTGTTTTCGTGCATGTTAGTGTCTCCACAGGTCTGTCTGAGTAGGACAGGCTGGATGAACTATCTGGAGGAAAAACAACGGGACTGACAGTTCCGGGGGATTTGGGGCGGGGGGCTAGGGGGGTAAGGAAGTGGTGATAACAAACACAGGGACAAGGGAACAACATGGGACCCAAAATGATAGAGAGGGGGGAGTGGCAGGCCTGATGAGGAATGATCAAGGGTAAGGTTGCATAGCTGTAGCCCAGGTGGTGATGGAGCATGGTAGTAGGGCAGGAGGAAAGTCAAGGGAGATGGAGGACAGAGCTAGGAGTCAAAGGGCATTCATGGAGGTCTAGACAAAGACACGTACATGCAAATATATATAGGAGGATGGGGAAATAGATCTATGTGCCTATCTTTATAGGTTAAGTATTAAGGTGGCGGAAGGACCTTGGGCCTCTACTCAAACACTCCCTCAATGCATGAATACTTTCTTTTATTAAATTGGAACTCTGTGATGCTCACTCTCCCGACACAACTGCTGAAGCCAAAGTGGGTGAAAAAGTAAATGTGGTGAAGAAAGCTGATGGTGCCCGTCTATCAAAAGAGATAGTGACTGGGGTCTTAAAGGCTTGAAGATAAACAGGCGGCCATCTAGCTCAGAAGCAACAAAGCCCACATGGAAGTACACACCAGCCGGTGTGATCGAGTGGTCCCGAAGGGATCAGTTATCAGGCATCAAAGAACTAAAAATCATATAATTGGCTGCACAGCTCCATGATAGGATCACTGAAGACAAAAGGGTGCATAAGCAAATGTGGTGAAGAAAGCTGATGGTGCCCGGCTATCAAAAGAGATAGTGTCTGGGGTCTTAAAGGCTTGAAGGTGAACAAGCGGCCATCTAGCTCAAAAGCAACAAAGCTCACATGGAAGAAGCACACCAGCCAGTGCGATCACGAGGTGCCAAAGGGACCAGGTGTAAGGTAGCATGCAAAAAAAAAAGGATATATATATATTTATATGTATATATGTGTGTGTGTGTGTGTGTGTGTGTGTATATATCATATTGAATGAAGGGGGAAGTGCAGAGTGGAGACCCAAGGTCCAAGTGTCGGCCACAGGTCCAATGCCATTTCTGCAGGTGTTGAACCACCAATTCCTAGAATAGGATCAGACCCAGAAATTTCCAATTGTCATATTTAATTCATGGATTGTTCTTTCTGCTTCTTGTAAACTTGTTAAGCAGTGTAGCGGATTGTTGTTCTTCAACCAGTGTGTCTCCGTAATAATTTTTCTTTTTAAAAAAAATTATTAGGGACTCATACAATTCTTCTCACATCCATACAGACATCAATTGTATAAAACACATCTGTACATTCTTTGCCCTCCTCATTTTCAAAGCATTTACTCTCCACTTAAGTCCTTTGCATCAAGCCCTCTTTTTTCCTCTCCCTCCCCGCTACCCTCTCCCTCATGAGGCCTTGATAATTTATAAATATTATTTTGTCATACCTTTCCCTGTCTGGCGTCTCCCTTCACACCCTTTTCTGTTGTCTGTCCCCCAGGGAGGAGGTCACTTGTAGATCCTTGTAATCAGTTCCCTCTTTCTAACCCACTCACCCTCTACCCTTCCAGTAACACCCCTCACACCCCTGGTCCTGAATGTATCATCCGCCTTGGATTCCCTGTGCCTCCAGGTCCTATCTGCACCAGTGTACATCCTCTGCTCTAACCAGAGTTGCAAGGCAGAATTCGGGTCATTGTTGTTTGTGGGGAGGAAGCATTTAGGAACTGGAGGAAAGCTGTATTCTTCATTGGTGTTACATCAAACCCTGACTGACTCATCTCTTCCCCTAGACCCCTCTGAGAGGGGATCTCCAGTGGCCAACAAATGGGCTTTGGGTCTCCACTCTGCACTTCCCCCTTCATTCGCTATGGTAAGATTTTTTTGTGTGTGGATGATTCCTTATACCTGATCCCTTCGACACCTCATGATCACACAGGCTGGTGTGCTTCTTCCATATGGGCTTTGTTGCTTCTGAGCTAGACGGCCGCTTGTTCACCTTCAAGCCTTTAAGACCCCAGACACTATCTCTTTTGTTAGCCGGGCACCATCAGCTTTCTTCACCACATTTGCTTATGAACCGTTCTGTCCTTGGCGATCGTATCATGAAGGTGTGCAACCAATGATATGATTTTTTGTTTTTTGATGCCTGTTAACTGATCCATTTGGAACCAAGTGATCACAAAGGATGGTGTGTTCTTCCATGTGGGCTTTGTTGCTTCTGAGGTAGATGGCCGCTTGTTAATCTTCAAGGCTTTAAGACCCCAGACGCTATCTCTTTTGATAGCCGGGCACCATCAGCTTTCTTCTCCACAGTTGCTTTTTTACCTGCTTTGGCTTCAGCGGTTGTGTCGGGAGGGTGAGCCTCATAGAATGCCAATTTAATAGAAGAAAGCATTCATGCATTGAGGGAGTGCTTGAGTAGAGGCCCAAGGTCCTTCCGCCACCTTAATACTAAACCTATAAATATAGGCACATAGATCTATTTTCCCATCCATATATATATTTGCATATGTACATCTTTGTCTAGACCTCTATAAATGCCCTTTGCCTCCTAGCTCTTTCCTCTCTTTCCCATGACTTTCCTTCTGTCTCACTATCATGCTCCGTCCCCACCTGGGTTTCAGCTATACCTTTTCGTTACCTTACTCTTGATCATTCCCTATCAGGCCTGCCACATCCACCTGACTACGAATTTGGATCCCTTGTTGTTCCCTTGTCCCTGGGTTTGTTAACACCACTTCCTTACCCCCCACCTCCCCCTATCCCATGTCACTCTGGAACTGTCGCTCCCGTTGTTCTTTCTCCAGATAGTTAATCCACTCCATCTTATTGAGCAGACCTGTGGAGATAATAACATGCACAAAAACAAGACATATCAAAACCAAGAAACAGTATACAACAAAACAACAACAACAAACTACTGACAAAGAACAAAAGAAACACAGCAAGAAAGAAACGCTTGCAGTTATTTCAAAGATCATTTGTTGGCCTTTAGGAGTCTTTTCCAGTCCAGTCTGTTGTAGCACCACGCCCTGCCGCAAAGTCCACTTAAAGCATTCCCTGGGGACCTTGCTGCTCCATTCCCTTGCTGTTCCACTGCACTCCCCCAGTGCTTTGCCTCGATGTGTCGGATCAGTTTGGCCACAATTCCCACACTGTGTCTCCGATGCTGTCCCCTGCAGGGCCATGGGTCAGTGAGGGATGTCATATCTCATAGTGGGACTGGCAATGTGGTTGTTCAGTTCTTTTACATCATTGTTTCTCTACCGCTTTAGTTTTTTTTTGTTCTAAAGCAAGTGTCAGAGCTTCTTCTGACATCTGCTTTGGTCTTTTCTTTCTTTTTAATGACCTTTCAAGTTCTGTATGTATGATGTCCTTGATGCCATCTCACAAGTTGTGTGGTCTTCTGTCATTAGTATCCAATGTCTTGAATTCATTCTTGAAATAGTCTTTAATTTAGATAGAATGGATTCAAGACTGTAATTTGGCTTCCTTGGACTTGTTTTGATTTTGTTTAAGTTCAGTGTAAACTTCCATGAATTGATCATATGGAAGTTCAAACCTAAATTTAGACTATTTCAAGAATAAGTTTGATGTAGTTGGCCCCTGATTTTATTCAGACAGATGATATTGAGCCCTTCCACCGTCTCTTTCCACAGATGTAGTCTACTTGATTCTTGTTTATTCCATCTGGCAGGACCTGCATGCATAGCTGTCATTTATGTTGTTGAAAAAAAAAGTAATTGCAGTGAATAAGTGATTGATCTTATAAAGTTTTATTATGTGCTCTCTGGCATAATTTATATCATCAAGGACTTATTTTTAAACCAGACTTGGTGGTGTAGTGGTTATGTGTTGCGGTGCAGTCCACAAGGTTAGGAGTTCAAAACCACTAGTTGTGCCAAACAGCAGCTTTAGGCCTTTCTCTTCTTGTAGAAAGAGTTACAGTCTCAGAAACCCACAAGGAGAGTTCTACCCTATCCTAAGGGTCACTGTGAGTTGGCATTGACTAGATAGAAGTGAGTTTTGAGTTATCCTTCATCTCTGTTTGCCACTTTTACATCCCAATAATCAATAATTATCAACACATCTTGATTGCAACTTGGATTAATGTCAGATTTATTAAACCCTTCAGGTAAACTTCCTGATTTCCTGGAGCCCAAACCCCAGTGCTTCCTGAATGCCTGCACAGTAAGTTAAAAGTTACGTAGCACTTTTACAAATGGAAGCGCACATAAATTCACCAATCCCTAGTCTTACCTCACCATCTTTTGTGAGTATGTATAAATTACCTCTCTATTTCCCTGTACTTCTGAAAATCTCTAGATATTTGAAAACCCAGGAATCTTCTTGGATCCTTGCTCAGGGCTTCTCAACAAATTAATTTTCTTTCTTTCTTAAAAAAAAAAGCTATGTCTAGAGATTGGATTTCTGTGCACATTACACGTAGGGACACTTTTTGGTTAATTTACAGCTCAGTGAAACCAACTGACAGACAAGTAGTCTAGTGAGGGTGATAGTGTTGTTATTTTTGGTAGGTGCCATTGAATTGGCTCCTACTCATAGTGACCCTATTTAAAACAGACTCAAATGCTGCATGGTCCTGTGCTGTCCTCACAATTGATCCTTAATGCCTGAGTGCATTGAGACAACTACTGTGACAATCCCTCTCCTTGAGGACCTTGCTCTTTTTTGCCATCCCTCCACTTCACTCAACATGATGTCCTTCTCTAGAGTCTGGTCTCTCCTGACAATATGTCCCAAATATGTAAGATGAAGTCATGCTATCCTTGCTTCTAATGAGCACTCTTGCCTTATTTCTAAGACAGGCCCGGTTCTCCCTTTTTTGTCCATAGTACTTTCAATATTCTTTTGCAGCACCACAGTTAAAGTTCATCTATTCTTCTTAGTCCTTCCTTTTTCAATGTCCAACTTTCACATGTATGTGATGCAATGGAGGGTACCATGGCTTGGGTCAGGCACCTTAGTCCTTAAAGAAACATCTTTGCTCTTCAATACTCTAATGAGGTTTTGTGCAGCTGATTTAACTACTGTAATACATCAATTTTATCTCTTGGTGCTGCTTCCATGAGCATTTATTGTTGTTTCAAGTAAGACAAAATCCTTGACAATTTCAACCTTTACTCCATTTATCAAGATGTTACCTATTGGTACAGTGGTGAGGATTTTGGCCTTCTTTACACTGAGTTGTAATCCATACTGAAGGCTACTATCCTTGATCTTCATCAGCAAGTACTTCAGTTCCTACTCACTTTCAGCAAGTAAACTTGTGTCATCTGCTTATACAGGTTCTTAATAAGCCTTCTCCCAATTCTGATGCTGCACTCTTCTTCATATAGTTCAGCTCTCCTGATATTTGCTCGGAATGTAGATTGAACAAGTATGGTGAGAAGAGGCAACCCTGCTGAACAACTTTCCTGATTTTACACCATGCAATATCCCCTTGACCTCTTTGCACACTGCCGCTTGATCCACGTACAAGTTCCACATGAGCACAATGAAGTGTTTTAGAATGCCCATTCTTTTCAAGGTTTTCAGCAGCTTATTACAATCCACAGAGTCAAATGCCTTTTTATAGTCAATGAAACACATGTAAGTATCTTTCTGGTATTCTCTGCTTTGAGCCAAGATGACCTGACATCAGCAATGTGATCAGTATAGAATAAGAGTGTACTGAAAATTAAGAAGGATGTCCATGCATTACATTGAATAATGTTATGTAAATGAACATGCTTAGTAAGTATAAAATAATATTTAGGGGCAATGCAAAGGATGAACAAATGAAGTTATTCTACGTTTGACACTGTTCTTTAAAAACAAATGTCACAGGTTGGTGGTCAGCTAGATAAAAATCTAGTGTCAACTGACATGCTTTATTTGATCCAAATATTTGGACCAGGCACATTTATTTGATCTCAACAATAAAATAAAAGATAATCCAGACCAGTCTTGATTTTCAATGTAAAGTCGTTGGAGAGTAGACATGAGCTGTGACAATGCTAGACTGGAGCTGAGCAGTTATGAACGAATCCACATGCCACAGCCCTTGCACTTGTCATGGCCGCCTCTGAGCGCGTGTCGCTATTTATGTTACTGGTCTGTCCCCTGTGGGCTTTGTTGTTTACAACCTCTGTCTCAAAGCACTGTGTCCATTTTGTACCTGGGATGTAAAGGAGTTGGAATAGGCCGTCAAGAAGCAAAGACTAAAGGGATAGATACATTTAAATTTAATGGCCTGTTTTAAGGAACACTTTTTATTGTTATCAGAGAGAAGTAAATGTGGTTACTGGGCTTTGGCTGTGTGCCTTGCTTTTGGCTGGAGCAACCCTGGAAATAGATCAGGCTACGAGTGTGCTCACAAAGCCCTGGCTCCTGCTCCCACTGTCAGCTCTGCAGGCCAAGGAGTCCCTGCGCATGGCAGGGAGAGAAGGAGGGCTGGCTGTTTCTGTGCACCACGTGGGCCTGATCATGGAAGACGCCCTGGCTTTTCCAGGGGCTGCCCAAGGAGTTGGGTAGCATGAGCTGCATCTGTGGGGCAGTTAGCAAGCCAATAGGAGAGACAAAGGCACCAGCAAGTGACATCGTTCCTGGTGGCCATTCTGGATATGTTCCAAGTCAAAGCTTAAGCTGTGGACTGCAACCCCATCTGGGGTCACCTAACTGAATGTGGGGTTGTGAACAATTTGGCCACAGGAAAAGGTTTCTGAATATGCCACGACCAAAAATTAATTCAAAATCAAACTTGTAAAGAGTGTGAGGGGTTTCTGGTAGTGCGTGGCAGCCAGCGTTGCAAATTTCTTGGGTGATAAGCGGTTAAGAGTGAGGAAAGTGTGCAAAGCCCTGTTGAAGTGACCGAGAAATCAGGCACGTTTTCTGGTGAAGCTGGGAACAACTCCCACCATTTGGGATATGTTTATGGGGCCATGGCGGTGCAGCTACGCTGTAGGAGAATGATGTGCTGTTTGCTTTTGTAAATATGGTTGTCTGGAAAGCCCTGTGGGGATGTGCTAGTCTATTCTCTAGGGTCTCTATGATTCGATCAATTGTTTAACAGTTTTATTGGCAAATAATTCAAATATCACACAATTCAATAATTTACTCATATCAAGAAGTTATACAATTATCACTATAGTCAGTTCTAGAACATTTCTTCATTTAAAAATTCATTTTATTTGGGCTCGTACAACTCATCATAATCCATACATCCATTGTGTAAAGCACATTTGTACATTCGTTGCCCTCATCATTCTCAAAACATTTACTCTCCATGTAAGGCCCTGGCATCAGCTCCTCATTTTTCCTCCTCCCTCCTCGCTCCCCACTCCCTCATGAACCCTTGATAATTTAATATTTTGTCATATCTTACATTGTCCAACGTCGTCCTTTACCCACTTTTCTGTTGTCCGTCCCCCAGGGAGGAGGTTATATGTAGATCCTTGTAATCAGTTCTCCCCTTTCCACCCCACCTTCGCTCCACCCTCCTGGTATCACCACTCTCACCACTGATCCTGAGGGGTCCAGAGTGCCCTGGATTCCCTGTGTTTCCAGTTGCTATCTGTACCAGTGTACATGCTTTGGTCTGGCCGGATTTGTAAGATAGAACTGGGATCATGATAGTTTGGGGAGAGGTGCATTTTCTTCATTCTGGCACTCGACGTTATTAGCTTCCCATTTCCACCCAACCTTCCCTGCCATAGCCTCCAACTGATGGCAATGGGTCTGGATTTCTAGACGCACTTTCACTTTCCCGAGAATGCTCCTCCAGTCAAGTGCGAAGAAACAAGCTTTTATCGCACTCCTTTTTCCTAGGGACACTGACCAAGCACATATCTTCACTGACAACAAGTGGTAAAATCCCAAAAAACAGAGAACACAATAAAATAAGATCACACACACTCCTACCGCACAGGGCTCACCACTGAGATTACACGGGAGTGTTTGCTGATGCGGCTGCTGCTCCCTCGCTTTCCTGTCTCCTCTCCTCCATTCTCACCGCAGCCTTCTTTGCAGGGTGAGGATTGGGCAAACTGCAACTGAGAAGTCACTTGGGAAGATATCACTGAAAGATGGCTGAAAGGAAGGAGCTTTTGTAATGAAGATGTGGAGTAAGAGGAAAACAAATTAAACTGCACTAGCACAGGAGAAGTTAGGTACACGAAGAGTTTCAAGATTGCCTGGAGGGGTCTGCCCTGAAGGGCGTCCCACTGGCCTGCAGAAAGCTTGGGCGGAGGGCAGGAAGAACAAGGACCACCGTGGAAGGCCCATTTCTGGTGAAAGAGACATTAGCTAGGAAATGCAAAGCACATGGACATCCTCTCACAGAGAGGTCCCAGGGAAGACATGAGCCAGTATAGCGCTGGTGAAATACAAACTTTCCTCTGGCTGTTTAATGCTTCCTTCCCCCCACTATCATAACATCAATTCTATGTTACAAATCAGATTAGACCAGAGCATGCTCACTGCTACAGATAAGAGCCAGCAACACAGGGAATCCAGGACAGATAAACCCCGCAGGGCAAACAAGGAGAGCAGAGATACCAGGAGGATTAGGGGAGGGTGGGGGGAGAAAGGGAGAATTGATCACAAGGATCAAACTAGAACCCCCTCCCAGGGGGATGAATAACACAAAAATAGATGAGGGGCTATGGAGGACGATTTAAGATATGAAAATAATAATCTATAACTTATCAAGGGTTCATGAGGGAGTGTGGGTCGGGTAGGGAGATGGAAGAAATGGGGGGGGGGCTGATATCAAGGGCTCAAGTGGGAAAAGAATGCTTTGAAAACGATGATGGTGGCATATATGCAAATATGTTTGACAAGCTGGATGAATGTATGGATTGCCATAAGAGGTCTAAAAGCACCTAAAAAAAGTATTAATAAAAGAAGAGGGAGAAATGAAAGGGGAGAGAATGCAAATTGAATTTATTGTGTTTACAAAAATTCCTATATGATTAATTTTACTTTCTGTTTTCATAAGAAGTGGTTTGACAGTGGAAGGAAAAGAATTGTAAATAAATATGAATAATATGTAAATGCATTTGCAATAATACACCTGTGAGTGTCAAATGATGCCACTCGTCTGAGGGCATAAGTGTTCTATAAGGGGTTAGTAATAATAGCAAGACAATTCACTGCTAGGCTAAACACTAACTTGTTGGTATGGTTTGTTAATTATTTCTGGAGGTGACTTCGGATGAATGGCAATAAAAGTTTGGGGGAATGAGTTTTTGATTGACCCCAAAATGATTTTGCTGCAAAATTCAAATGTGGTGAGCATAATGTGGAGTTTATCCTCCTCTAGAGAACTCTATAGGTTTTCATATGCCATTCTCATCAATAGCAAGGTAATTTATCTTGATTACAGGGAGTACTAAAGGAAGTAATTGTCATGTGCTGCTTATTATAGTGCTTCTAAATAAATTAAAAACTCCAAAGATACAGAGGTTTGAAAGCCAGCCATAGGGCATGCACAGTTGCATGTGTTTTGATGACCAATAGTAAATGATCCATGGACTAGAAATGCTTTCTTAGAGTGACTGTAATCGTTTTAATTCCTTTCTTTTCCAGCTCATTTACAATCAGCTTTTAAAAACAATTCTGAACCTGGGCGCCTTTTCCCCAAAAAGAGGCTCTGGATCCTGACACTGGGCCCAAGGTACAAGGAATCCCTTTGGGAATGAACCCAGTCTCACCAGTGACACCAAGGTGGCCTCTACATCCAGCTCTCAGGTGCAAACACATAAACCTTGCATAGGGTTTGTTTGTTTTATAATTGGACTTCAGTGTCAGCATTCAAAAACCAGAAGCTATCACACGAATGAACAGACCTCTCAGGTCTCTTTAAAAATCAGAAAACTGGTCACATTGGGTCTTCCCTGCCACGTATAGGTAGGAGAGAATAAGAAGCAGAAAGGAGGACAGGCGCCCTCTCTTTCAATTTGGAGGGCGGGGTCTCTCCCTTAGGCGAGGCCTGCATACACTCCCTCTCCCCCTATTCGGTTCCACAGCTTGCTCTCTTTCTGCAGGCGCTCTCCTTGGATCCCAGCACTTCTCACTGTGTTTCTGGGCCTCCTCTTAACCAGCCATTTTCCCACGTGGTTTTTTGAACTCCTCCAAAGTGGCCATTTTCAGTTGTGAACCCTCCCCGCACACCATGAGGCCTTACACACTTTCTAGAGATAGCATGTGCTATCTGCATGTAGCACATTCGGATTGTAGTGTATTATCTGAAACTTTCCTTTCCCTCCTAAAAGTTACTAGATTTACAAAAAAAAAAAAAAAAATGCTTCTGCCCCATGAATTCTTTCAGCATTGAGAAGCAGGAACAAGGGGAACTCATCTGAGAAACCTACACCATGACCATCTCTCCTAAATGGGGTGGGTTCCACAGGCATATTGGTCCCCTCCCTTCTGTCTCATCTCTTCTATCTTCCAGGACACGTAGCCGTTCAACTTGGGACCATTACTCTGTCCTCCATCATCTTTAGTTCCTTGCACTTCCACCTGTCACTATGCTCAGAATAAATGAAGGCTCCTCTTCATGACCCAGTCATCTAGGAAAGGGCAAGGTTGTCACAAAAAGTCATCAGAATCCTCATGCTCATCTAGTCATTGTCTCCCAACCTGTGGTCCTTCCTAAATATGCTGATGTACTTTTTGACAAACTAGCCACTGAACAACTTGGTATCTTCATCAGCTCTGGTCAACAGGTAGAAAACTTGGAGTGCTTGGGTTCGGATGTCTGCTTTCTGAAGCACTCCCTCTTCTGTTGTGTCCCTCTGGTTGAGAAGAAAGGCTAGAATATGATGCGGGTAGTTAGTGTGCAGTTACTAAAAGCAGGAACATCCACAGGGACTCTTGTCCTCTGACTCAACCCTCCCAGGAGATCAAACGCAGCCCTCTGGAGGGTCATGAGGCCTGCTGCACATGAGACGATGCATTTTCTAAGTTTATAGGCATGGTAACTACCTTCTTGAGACTCTGTTTCCTGATCTGTTTGGGTGGGCAAAGCTTTCCGTGGCGTTTTCATTGATGTCCGCATCAGAAGGAAGACCGAAAGAATGTGCAGTAGAGACCAAGGTGTCTATAATACTTCCACCATATGAACAAGCAATTGGATCACTCTCTAGTTCTCTGTTCCAACTTTCTCTGCATGGTCTAGTGAAAGGGGTAGCCTGGAGTCCCGTTCCAGGAATCTTGATATGGCTTGAGGGTTCAGGCAGGGCTATAAGCCTAGATGCAAAACTGTTCCAAGCAGCAACCTGTGTACGCATTTTCTTCAGTTACTTTGGGGGAAGGTTACCGCACTCTGTACAGGAGCAGTAGTAAGAGGTGGTACCAATAAAGCACCTGCTGTGTAGACTTACAGTTGAAGCATCTGCTGTGTTGGATACCTCTGGATCCCCTGTGGATCCAAGCATCACTCCCACTTTTCTAGAGACTTGACCTGTGTCATATGATAATACCTTTTCTTGAACAGCTCCTCTTCAATGAACCTTAAGAGAGACATTGTCTGGGGCTTGTAAAGGCTCTGCAGTCCCCTGGTGACCCTGCTCAATTGCCCCTTATTCCTCCACCAATCCAGGATTCTCATTCAGACTCTTTTGTTTTGGCTCCCTTCCAAATCTCATTTTCTTTAGCAGAGCACATTGCCTCACCTCGTATGTCTGGCCATGAATAGTATCTGACAGGGGTCCGCATTCATGCTTTCACTTTTGGTGTCCGACGTCTGGGAGACAATTCAATTTCTTCATGTCTTTCTTTAGCGCCACACTACAGAAAGGATATGGGTGCGATTATGGTCATCGTGCTAATTTCAAAGAAGAAGTGGGTGTATGTCGCGCGCCAGGTCTCGCCAGCAAGAAAAGACGCGTAACAACAGGATTCTTCCACAGGCGTTTTATTACGGGTTCGATCGCTGTAGCGGAAAAAGACCCCGAAGCCCCAAACTACTGCTGCTTATATACGCTCTACGGGGACGTGCCATGCATTGATTGGTGCGTTCGCCAGAACCCTCGTTTGCATACTCCAGGGTGGAGTTGTGACTACGTCATCTAAGCAGTGCGCATGCCTTAAGTGGTTGTTTACCACTTAATGTGCCACCGCCCTGACTGCCTGGCGCCATCTTGTAATGGCGGCGAGAGCTGCGGCTTCCCACATCTCCTACTTTCTTATATATTTTAGGCATAATCCATCGATCCATCCCGGAGCCTCCAGCAGCCCCAGGAGATCAAGATGGATATAAAACCCAAATCTGGTCACCCTAATGCGTGCAATGAGCAAAGCTCCACATGGTGCAAGGGCTGACCAAGATCCAATTTCTGTCACTCTTCCCAGTGCAATGGGACAGTTCCCTTGGGGTGCAAGAGCTGACAACTTATGGGGGTTAATTTTCTTTTAACAAAGAAAGCCAAAGATCATGGGAACCACCGCGCTCAATCGCTAGCAATGCCTGCGTAATGATGACTTTGTCACGTTTTTGCTGGGCCTTAAGCTTGCAGAGCAACCATAGCAACAACACTCCTCCACAACATATAATTGCAGCAAATGTAAATACTCCCACCCACTCTTTAAAGTAGGAAAAAGCAGTAGAAAGCCAAGAAATCGTGTGCCATTAAGGGTCGTGATTTGCATCCGAAGTTGTTCTTGAATTTCTTCCAGTTCAGCCGTCCATTGTCCAGTAAGGTACTGGGATATGTTCTTGCTGCTAAAAGAAGACTCATTCAAGAATTTTAAAGGTGTTATGCACAAATTAGGTGTAGAAGAAATACAACTTAATTGCACCATGCTAGTAAGAGTGTCCACTTGTTGTTGTAGTAAATCAACTCTCTGATTCACTAGCAGTATTCCAGACATTAATCGAGCATCCATTTTCTGAGCTGTGGATAACGCTTCTGATGTAGATTGCGTAATATTATTAATGACATTTGTTGTCATTACTTGATTAGACATAGCCAATCCTGCTGTAACCGCTGCCGCAGCTGAAATTGTAATGGCTGTGATAATTGCTGCGGTAATGCCAAAATCTCTTTTTCTTCTATAGAGTGTGGCAATAGGAAAGGCATTAGGATCTGCTTCAATGGGTATGGGTATCATAGTGGGAATTTTTACTATCAAAGCAAATGGCACAGAGCCATTCCAACATTCAGCAAGCCAACACTGACTGCTAGAGCTATTATATGAAGCTTCCCAAAAACTATCATTAGTGTGACTAATGTTGAATGTTATCAAAAAGAAAAATGGGGGCTGAACACAAACAGGTGATGGCTTAAATTCTACCCTTGATATATTAATTATAGTTTTTACACTCAACTTCTTTGTACTGGTATTGTATATGCCTGTGACATTATACAAAGTATCATTAATTCCAAAAATTTTTGCAAAAGGAGTTACTAGTGTAGATGCTCCACGCTGATTATACAATATCCATTCATACCACGGCCAAGTATTATCAGGACCAGTGGTATTAGTGCTACTATTCCATTTTGCTTTACCTAAAGCTGGAGTCATATCAAAACCTGGTATAATAGGTTTGTTCCGATAATTTGGAGACTGACATTGAGTAAAAGAAGGCGGAAAACCTTTTTCAGGTGAGCAACTAGGTAATATGGCACGTCTGGTCACATTAGGTGGCGCTACTGATGCATAGAAGGGCCCAGAAAGCCTGGCTCCCTCACGAATCATCATGAGTGTTGTAATATTTACATCTTTTCTTTTCTCAGAGGTACCATTTCCACCTGTAGCACCTTGTACAACCTTTGTAAGGGTAGATATAATATTATTAAGTGCAGAGTCTCTAGAAGGATCCACCCAATTGACTAAAGACCCGTTTCTTACATGTATACAGGGTGCACTAGTATTAAAGGTAAATAAATTCTGCACACTTGGCGCACTGCAACACAATAGTGCGAGCCTCTGCGCGAGTAATTGGAAACTTAATGCGTAGGGTGGCAGCAGGCACATGATACAGCACATGAAAGTAGCCGCCAATACTGCAGCAGCCAGTCCTGCATTTGCCAAAGGACCGCCAACTTCCCTGCAAGCCTTCATCCATGCCTGCAATCCTTTGGAATTCCATGGCGTTATAACTGTTCTACATTCTTTAGTACACTGCTCAAAAACTAGCTGCTCAATGAGAGGCATGGCTGTATCTTGATCTCCAAAAATTTTTCCTGCTGCTTCCAACATTCGTGCCACAAAATCTGAAAAAGGTTCGGTAGGTCCCTGTGCAATTTTTGTTAAGTTGCCCCTAACCTCTCCTTTATTAGGTAAAGTTCTCCATGCCTTGCTTGCAGCAGAATTTATTTGCTGATATACTTGCAATGGATATGCTGTCTGATTATTAGCCCACCTCCCTTGGCCTGTAAGCATTTCAAAATCCCATGCTGGCTGCCCTGCCGCAGAATTTTCTCTAGCCTGAGCTGTTAATAAATCCTGCCATAAAGATTTCCATTCCAGGTATTGCCCTGTAGTCAATACTGCTTTTGTTACAAATGTCCAATTGGCAGGAGTCATAGCATGGCCTGTAAGCCTTTCAATTAGAGATTGAGTATAATTTGCACTTACCCCGTAAGCTCTCACAGCTTCAGCTAAGTCCTTCACTTGTTTGTGTTCTACAGGTGTATGATAACGAGCATTATTCTGGTCCTCAAATACTGGATACATTTGTTGAATTGCTCTACGAGTATGGGGTGGGCAAAAGGAGTAGCCACACCCTTTCTGCTTGTCTTCCTTATAAGAAGGTGGTGCTGATGGGCTCACAGCTGTCTCCAGTAGATCACTATACTGCCCTCCTTCAGTTGCTTGTAGTACGTCATATCGACCCTCTTCATAACGAGCAGCTGCCTCCTCTAACTGCTCCTCCTCCTCCTCTGATAGTTCCAAGAGTTCTAATTCTCGCCATGGATATGAAGGCTCCGAATGGCGGGTATGGTTTTTCTTTTGCTGATCAGCTTCCTCTCCTAATTCTACCTGCGCAGTTTCTTCTTTTTTGGCAGCTCTGTGCTGCCTTTTCCAAGTCTCTTTAGACTCGTCCCGTTCTGTTTCTGACATGCTTTCCTGAACGTCCTCCAAAGCCTGCTGTCCCTGATGTAATGGCTGCCTACACTCTTTAAGCGCATACACCAGTTCGCGGCTCTAGCAATCGTTCAGGCTCATGTCTCTCAGAACTTACCTTTGCGGCCCACGCCGTGTGGTTCTGAATCCTCCCTGGTAACAGGGGGTCTCTGCTCGTGCCTAAGGTGGTCGTGAGTTCCCGGGTTTTCGGCACCAATATTGTCGCGCGCCAGGTCTCGCCAGCAAGAAAAGATGCGTAACAACAGGATTCTTCCACAGGCGTTTTATCACGGGTTCGATTGCTGTAGCGGAAAAAGACCCCGAAGCCCCAAACTACTGCTGCTTATATACGCTCTACGGGGACGTGCCATGCATTGATTGGTGCGTTCACCAGAACCCTCGTTTGCATACTCCAGGGTGGAGTTGTGACTACGTCATCTAAGCAGTGCGCATGCCTTAAGTGGTTGTTTACCACTTAATGTGCCACCGCCCTGACTGCCTGGCGCCATCTTGTAATGGCGGCGAGAGCTGCAGCTTCCCACAGGTGTAAATGATACAGCACTACATTTGCAACAACTGTAATGCGACTTGAAAACACCTGTAGTTCCTATTGATGGCAAAGTCACAGAGACAACTACATTTCAGTTAGAGGCTCGAGAACATCGTGACCATTTTCTTCAGCATAGTGAATTATTTAACATGGCATTTCTAGCCATGGTCTTTGTTATTCCCACCAAACATCTTCCTTATGGATCTCAATCAGGGTAGAGACCAAGGGACCATGTGTGGTGAGATGCTGATAGGATTCAGTTTAGAGTGACTGCTGATTGTGACTGTCATCTTGTTGGGTATAAAATGAACCATCTCAGAAGAAGAGGGTGGAGGAGGATCTTATTAACCTCTGTCAATTGAAAAGAGCCAGAAATTAGTCCTTTGAACCTTGAGATCCCTGTGTATTGAAACTCCTTGATTCAGGAGGGGCAGTCAATGAGGGACAGAGGAGTGATACAGCAGAATCAAGAGTCAAAGAATGAGACATGGCAGTTGACTTCCCAGCCCATGGAGGAAATCAAGCTGATTGCCGTTGGTTGCCTAGTGGAATGAGATTTCTCCAAGCATATAATTAGAGGAGCTAGGTTTGCTGATTCACAGAGCTAGAGCTGAGTGTCTTGAAACTGAGGCTTACAGTGGAGTGGCATGCACTTTTGCATTTATTGTCATCCCTAAAGAATTTTGTCACATTGCATGAGCAGGGTAGAGGCCAAGGGACCATGTAGCTGAGAGACCAAAGACCAGAGAGAGGCTTGCCTGCACGCAGTCACTGCTAAATAATTGTATCCTGAGCATTTGTAGCTTGTTAACAACTCCCATAATCTTGAATGTTGTCTGTGAGCTCTGTGTGGCCATGACAGGAAGTGGCCAGCACAGGGGCTAGAGAGGGCTGTGGGAGGGATGACTGATATTCGAAATGACAAGGACAGCTGGAGGGTGGAGGCATGTCAGACCCCAGCCTCCTAGAAGCCGGCTCATAGCAGGTGATGCGGATGGCGGTGATTTTCCTTCCCCTCTATGAAGCCACCAGAGAAGGATGAAACTTTCTACTTCCATAAAGATGTACAGTCTCAGAAATGAGCAGGGGGAAGTTCTACTTTGTCCCCCAGCTTTGCCTTCAGTTGGAATTGACAGGATGGCAGTGAGTTGTGAAGCCAGAGGAGCCCTGGTGGTGTAGTGGGTTATATTTTGGGCTGCTAAACACAAGATCAGCAGTTCAAAACCACCAGCTAGTCCAAGGGAAAATCATGAGGCTTTTTACTCCTATGAAGATTTATAGCCTTGAAGTACAGAGAGCAGAATAAAGGTCGAACATGATAGTGGGACAGGAGGAAAGTAAAAGGAAATAGGTCTCTACTCACTCCTCCCTGAATGCAAGAACACTTTGTCCTAATCACCTGGAATTCTGTGATGCTCACCTTTCCAACATGATTGATGAAGACAAAATGGGGGTATAAGTTAATGTGGTGAAGAAAGTTATGGTGCTATTACAAGACATAGCATTGGGGTCTTAAAGGCTTAAAGTTAAACAAGCAGCCATCTATCAGGGAATCAACAAAGCCACATGGAAGAAGCACATCAGCCTGTTTGATCACAAGGTGTTGATGAGATTAGGTATCAGGCATCAGAAGACCCCAAATAAACAACCATTTCTATGTGAATGAGGGGAGGTGGAATGGAGATTCAAAGCCCATCTCTAGACAATTGGACATCCCCTTACAGAAGGGTCACAAGGAAGGCACAAGCCAGCCAGGGTGCACTATAGCACCAACAAAATATACAACATTCCTTTAAATCTTTAATGCTTCCTCCCCCCACTGTCATGACCCCAGTTCTACCTTACAAATCTGGCTAGACCAGAGACTGTACACCGGTACAGATAAGAGCTCTGAACACACAGAATCCAGGACAGATAAATCGCTCAGGTGCAAAAATAAAAGTAGCGATACCATGAGGGCAGGGGGAAGTTGGGAGAAAATGGGAGAAAGGAGGAATTGTTCACAATGATGGACATACACTGTCCCCTGCCCCACCCAGCAGGATGAACAACAGAAACATGGGTGAAGAGAGACAGTGATGGTATAAAATATGAAGATGAAAATAATTTGTAAGTTATCAAGGATTCAAGAGGGTGGGAGGGATGTGATGGGGAGGAAGCAGTCTAAAAAGAAGCTGATACCAAGGGCTCAAGTAGAAAGAAAATGTTTGGAAATGATGATGGCAGCATATGTACAAATGTGCTTGATACAATTGATGTATGGATTGTTATAAGAGCTGTAAGAGCCCTCAAGAAAATGATTTATTAAAATTTAAGAAAATAATAAAAATAAAATATTTACATCCTCAGAAATAGAGAGAAGTTCTACAGGGTTGCTATGGTTGGAATCAACTTGATGGCAATGAGTTGACACTTGAGTTGTGAAGCCAGAGAACTGACACATCACTTCTTAAAAATTCCCATGAAAGCCATTCTTGGTGGGGGTCTTTGAATTCCAGCTTACCCTCCTTAGTCAGGCTCTACCACCTTCCCATTCCATCTCTTGCCACCCTTCCTCATGGCCTCTGCCCCAGCAGAGGACTTCTGGCACTTCCTCCTTGAACATGTCAAACTCTTGCTATGCCAAAGTCTTTATACCTTTTTCCCTACTGCGTAGATGTTTGCCCCACTCTTCACATCTCAGTTCAAATGTCCCTTCTTCATAGTGACTTTTTCTGATGTTTCAGGCCACATCATATCTTTCCTGTTATCCTTGCTGTGGAATATAGTTCCTTGATTTGATGATAATACTTAGCACAATTTTTAATTAGTCACAAAACAAATAAAAACACCATCACACATCTACCCACACAAACTTTCAGCATAAAGGGGATAGGTCCACATCTGGTTTGTTCTTCACTGTAAACCCAGAGCATGGCAGTGTTTGTCACCCTGGAGGAGACCAGTAAATTAATGATTGTAAATGAATGACTCACAGGCTGACAGATTGTGTGAATTGAGTCCATCCAGAGACTCCTGGGGAGAAAGGGCTGGTGATCTACTTTTAAAAGAAGCTGCCAAAGCAAACCCTATGGAGCACAGGCCTACTTCGACACTCAATGGAGCCACAGGGACTTGAGGTTGAGTTGGTAGCTTTTTGGCTTGGACAATGAGGCAAGGTGTTAGTGAATTTCATTGAGAACTTAGGAGACTGTCAGGGTAAAGAGGTAGTTGAAAGATCTAATTCAACTCTTGCATGATAACATCTTTCTGCCTGGGACAGGAGTTTGTCCTGCTGCTTGCTAGTAGCATGAACATGATTGAGTCCTGACTTTTCTCTTCCAAGAAAAAAGTAATGATAGTGAAATTGAGACAGAAATCTAATATTCATGAAGTACTGATTACCCACAAATAGGATAGTGTCTTAAAGTATATGGTGTCAGATTTGCAAGGGGTTGAGATAAATATGTATGTTTATGTGCCCAAACAGCATAAAGTCTACTTACTGAATAATTCCACATGAAGATCAGAAATAGAGCCTGCCACAGCCCATGAGTCATCAGGCATGGAGCTTGGGTGAGTTGTGATTATTCAAGATAATTACACATGGCATGCAACACTCATGAAACCCAGCAGACATCCTTGCCAACTAGGAATAGAGAAGGGCTTTGCTTTGAAGCATTGCAAATCCCCCAATTATTCTTTCACTTTTTGTAGTTCACGTTTGAGCCACTTTTCATAGGTGCTAATTAAGGTGTTCAGAGTACCTTCTGAGGGATGATTGGGAGTACTGCTGGAATGAAAAGTTTTCCACCCAAATGGCAAATGAACTAAATATTGTTCAATAAAACATTACAACCTGGGAGTCAGTTAACACTCAAAATTAGCTAGCTTTGAGCTTCTCATCTTGCTTAGGTCTTTTGCACCAAGCAAATACTCACATCTTGAACAAATCTTCTAGACTCAAATATTTTCCCCTAGTGAAACCAAAGGTATTCTACCCGTCTTTTCCATTAATTAAAATTAAATCTTCTATGACTGATGGGGAATTCAATCCACAAACATTGGATGAATTTCCTCTTCAGACACCTGTGTGTGCTGTTTTTTAAAGCAGCCATTTCATCTGTTCTCAAACACTTTCCTTTGTGTGCTTTTGGTCAAGCTCAAGGAGATTTGTAGTTCCATTCTGAGCCCCAAAAACTAATCTGGAAACTGGTGATGTTTAGATTCTTTCACTATTGCTGAAAGGGAGCACGTTAAATTTGCAGAAATTGAAGGCGAAAACACCTCTCTATCCCCCAAGCCCTGCTACCTACAGTCCAGCAGGGAACTGAAGTGCCCGGGGCATTCCAATTTAATCCCTTCTCACAGACTCCAAAATATCTCTCCCTTCTATCCTCCACAGAGCTGCCAGATGGAATTCTTTCTTTCTTTTTAAAAAAGTTTTTTTTTTTTTTTAAGAAAGCTTTTGCTGTGTCATTTTCCCTGCTTAAAATAAAATCCTTCCAAGAGACTGAAGTCTAAAAGTTAGCAACCCTTTCTTTATGTTCCTCTGGAAAATCCCAGTGCTTTCCTCTACAGAAATAGGCTCAGGACCTTGAACTTTCATGGTTCTGCTAAGATCCCCTCACTGACAGGAGTGGAAGGCCACTGCATCTGTCCAGTCCTAGAAGGTCCACCCCATGGATGGAGCCCTGCTATGGAATTCATCCCTTCTTTATTGTAGTACCTTGATTCAAAGACCACCAGAGACAACCACCACGGATACTGGGTTGTTGTCGGCTGCCTTCAGGTTGCCCGGCTCTGGTGACCTTGGGTACAACAAAGAAATGCTGCTCAGTCTGTTATCATGTCCAGGTCATTGCTGTAGTTCTTTTGCTAATCCCCTCACAGGGAGTCTGCCCCTCTCCACACTGCCTCTGCTTTATCAGATGTGATACCTGATCCATGCAGCAATGGATCCATCTTAAAGGGTACTGGCTGTGCTCTGTGGGGGGGTTCTCCTACAGCTCTCCCTCCAGGTTCCAGCATATGCTTCCTCTTCTCATCTCTGTACTCTCTTACTGCCGTCCTACCATCTGTTCTTGCTTATGTTGGCTTATATAGGGTTCTCGCAGGAGCGGATGACCTTTACTTTCTCCTGAGGAGTGGCTGGTGGGTTTGATCCAGCTACTAATGCTTATGTCTCTTAAATTCTCCTTGAGAACCTCATCTGCTTCCTGTCTGATTCCAGGTTGTACCAGCATGGATGGAAGTGATCAGGGTTTCAGGGAGGAGAAGCCCTTGAAATGAGGTCTTGCTGTCAGGAAGCAGGAATGCTGGGGCTGGTGTCTGTCTCTCGATTCTTAATTCTGTGACCTTTTCTTTGAACCTCTGATTTAGAGTTGGGTCAGTTTACATAGCAATCAGGATTGTTTCTCGATCAGTATTTTCAAACTATGGTGTCACAAAATTGATTTAGAAGGTCTTGAGCCGTCTTAAAAAGAAAACAGGACAGAAACTATTTGCAGTCGTCCCACACAATAATGATAAGTATTGTTTCATTATACCTTGGCTTTAGTGGTGTGATTTGCGTAGGACTGAATATGAAATGCCATAGTCAAATAAATTTGAAAGCAATTTTAAAAATCATTTTATTGGGGGCTCATACAACTCTTATCACAGTCCATACATATCTCAATTGTGTCAAGCACATTTGTACATTCGTTGCCCTCATCATTCTCAAAATATTTGCTCTCTACTTAAACCCTTGGTATCAGCTCTTCATTTTCCCCCTTCCCTCACCGCGCCCCCCTCATAAACTCTTGATAAGTTATAAATTATTATTATTTTGTCATGTCTTACACTCTCCAACGTCTCCCTTCACCCACTTTTCTGTTGTCTGTCACCCAGGGAGGACGTAATATGTAGATCTGTGTTATCGGTTCCCCCTTTCCACACTAGCATCCCAGTATCCCCACTGTCAGCACTGGTCCTGAAGGGATCATCTGTCCTGGGAAGTAATTGTTTTAAAGAGAGCAGTGAACCTTTGCGTTGGAAATGAGCTTGAGACTTCACAGGGGCCGGCCCAAGGGTAGTTGAAAACATCTCAACCTGTGGGTCATGAAAAATTTGGCAACAATATAAAGTTTCTGAATGCACCATGACCAAAACTTAATCCAAAATCAAATATGTAATGGATCTGAGCTGTTTTAGGCAGTGTTTATCCATATTGCATTACTGCAGTCTTGGTTCTGAACACACAGCACGTTCACTTTGCATGTTTTGTGCCCTCACGCCAGGCAATGCCACCGAGTGCTGCTATAAGCACCTCGACTCAGAGTCGAGACAGTTTTGTGTTGTGGATTGCACGGTTTCTTGCAGAGACATACTAGTTTAATAACAGAAAGTAAAGACTTTCAATATTTTTCTACTGTTATTCCACAGTATATAAATATCAAATTAGTAGAGCATATCCCTGGATTGTATCGTGCTGAAATGCAGCATCCTCTTTATATGCATTTCTCAAAAATCACTTTGACAGAGGAGGCCTCACTTCAGCTGGGGTCAGATTTTCAAGATTGGGCGAGTGGGAGATGACCTTTAATTGCTGACAAACAAAATTATGCTAAGGTCACTCAAAATGAACAGACACTCCTACCAGAAAGATAAGCGATGCTGAAGGGAAAGTCAAGTCAAGATAGGGGAAAAGGGTATGCACATTTTGGAGTAAGCAAGTGCATGTCTGTTGGTAAGAAAGTATTATTAATATTTATCTATATTTTAAGATAAAATATTTTTTATTATGGATAAGTGCCTAAATTTAGACAGATGATGTAAAAATAGTGATGATACGGCAGCTAAGTCTTCACTAGTAGGTTGAATGCACCTACATTAACAAGAGAAAGGAAACAGGTGGCAGCCTTTTTGCAACATGAATTTACTTCTAATGATGGTGATGGTGTGGAGAAGCCTCTTTGTTTAATTTGTAGTGAAATTTTAGCTGTGGAGAGCATGAAACCAGCAAAATGAAAATGACCTTTTAATAGCAATTATGCAGCATACTACAATAAACCAAAGGAATATTTTAAATGCCTTAAAATTAAAGAAAAATAATGTATTGAAAATTTTGTTAATGTTAATGGAAACTATTTACTTTCATCTAATGGAACTTCTTATTTAATTGCTATTTAAAAAAAACCTATGTGATAGAAGAAAATATTGTGTTACCTGCTGTAATTAAAATGTCAGAAATAGTTCATGGGATAAAGTATGGGAAGAAACTCATGAAATTCCTTTATTGAATGATACTATTTCCAAAAGGATTTCTGAAATTAGTGATGAGCAATTGCATCAGCTTCTTATCAGGCTTAAGGGAAGCCAAAAGTTTGCAATTCAGTTAGATGAAACAACTAATATAGCACAGCTATTACTTTATTTAAGATATGTCTCTGAAGGAAGCATACACGAAGAATTACTGTCTGGTTGCCCTTTGAAAGGGCACACAAGGAAAGAATATATATAAATATATCTTAGAGTCAAGGAATTCTTCACAAATAAAGGGTTTACATTGGAAAAATTACATGGGTGTCTGTACAGTGCTGAAGCACGATGCATGAGAATGTTGGACGTGTAGCAACAGTTAAAGGTCGTGGCATGGAACATACCACTTTTACTCACCACATTATCCAACAGGAGGCATTTGAAATAAAAATTAATCACCAGACTTAGAGGTTGTACTTCAAGCTATTATCAAAATTATTAACTTCATTAAGTATCCTTAACAGTTGTTTGTTTTTAAACTTATGCAAAGCCGTGGACTCCAATTACAAGTCTTCTTACTGCATGCAGAAGTTAGGTGGCTCTAAGAGGGCAAAGGTTAAACAGATTAGAGAAGCTAATTATATTTTTGACAGAGCATAAATAAGAATTTGTTAACTTTTTCATAATAAATTATGACTTTCAAAACTATGTTATCTGTCAATTATTTTTGAAGAACTCAATGACATGTTTCTTTTTTTGCTTGCTGAAACTTTTATCAACTCAGTGAGATCACGTTTTCACTCGCTGGTCAGAAGTTCTGATTGACTGTTGATGACATTATAGGAAACATTGGGTCAGTGACTTTATTTACACTCAGATATGGATGTCAGTTGTTAATTTGGAAACGGGAATATGAACGGCTACTTTTGTCGGTACAGTCTGGCAGACAAAACGACGGTGGCAACAGGACGTGTCTGCAGCACAGGGGCCATGGAGACGGAAAGCTCTGGAATCACCAAAGGGAGAAAGGCTGTGAGCGCCTCGGTCTCTGGGGAGGGAATCCTGGTGCCTTGGAGGCTGAGCCCATGGGTTTCAAGGCTGAACGAGGCTCCCTCGCCTCTATGTCTCTCTCACCCTCTGGGGTCTGCAATGCTAGCTTGAGAGGGTTTTCTTCTCTTGTCGAATGGACCCCAGTCCCGGGGTCCCAGAGGCAGAAGGGAGGCCTGCGGGAAGGCTCAGCACAGGTGACTGGCTAGTCAGCAGAGGGCTGGACAGGGCCCCGTGGACTCCTTTCGTTAGCAGCTGCCTGGAGCGGGCTCGAGGGGACAGGACTACACGTTCTGCTCGAGTGCCCTTTTTGCCGCCTCAGCCTAGCCCTCCCCAGTGCCGCCGCCGCCGCCGCCATTTTGTGTCCAGCCCAGGACTCCGCGCTGTGCATGCGCTAGTCCCGCCTCTGAGGGGCCTCACCTCGGTCGCGGTGCCATCTTGAGTGTCGATATGTTTCTTTGAGGAAAACAGAATAACATGTTTATGTTAAAGGATAAAAATTGAAAATTTGACAAGGATAGTTTGCATTTAGAAGAATAAGGTGGAAATAGTTCTTCAGAAATGTTTACAGTTACGGATTATTTTAAAATTGAAAATAACCTTCCCAAATATTTAATTGTAAGAGTTACAATTGATCATCAGAATTCCCTGGAAGTTTCAGAAATAATTCACTTCAAATTTTGATTCTAAAAAAATAAATTTGGTTCATTACCCATACTCAGTTGAAATAATAATAAAAAATGCCAATCATCGGTCATTAAAAGTTCATGAAGAATTTTCCAAATTATTAAGTGACACAGGTTTAAAACTTGAGTTCCCTAAGAGAATTGTTAAATAAATTCTGACTTGTGACTAGAACAGAATTTCTAACAGTTTTTGAAATAGCCCTAAACATACTTCTGCAATTTTGTACTACATATGTTGTTCTCAGCATTGTTGATTATAAAATCAAAATGTTGCTAACCTCTGAAAAGCGTTAGAGTTGCTCTGTATCCTGCAATATCAAATAATCCACCAAGGTTAAATTCTTTATGTAAAAGTAAACAATCACATACATCCCATTACTATGCAAATTTTAGTCTTTGATAAATGGTAAAATATGCATACTGAAGAATGTTTTAAAATAAATTTCTTTCTGACTTATTATTAATTAAGTGTATTGCTGTGATGCTGAAAGCTATGTGACTGATTGATTTCAAAGACCTGCAGAGTCACCCAAAGTGAAGATTTCAGCAGACCTTCCAGACCAAGAACAAACAACAAAGAAGGACTCGTTTCCCCACGTCAGAGGAAGGAGCCACTGAAAATCTAGTACACAGCTTAGATACATTGTCAAAGAGTGAAGACCTAATGAATGGAAGCAGAACATTATGGGAGATTGTTGGGGGATGTGTCCCGCAGGTCAGAGGCACTAGAAAGGTCACTGAGGAAGAGCTGCTTTCTCAGAGTCATTTTCCAGGGCGACCTTGGTTGAGTAAAGGCTGTGCGAGTGGGGTCTTCAGGATCTTCATTTCGTGATAAGCCACTACTCAGGTTAAGGAGAAACAGGTGTAAACATTTTCTAATGATCAGAACTTGAAATGTGTGAAGTTTAGGGAAATTGGAGGTGGTAAAAAATTGAATGGAAGGATAATGTTCGATATGCTAGGCAGTAGTTAGCTGAAGTGGATGGGTGGGTATTCGCCATTTTAAATCAGAAAAGTGTGTGATTTACTATGTGGGGAATAATACAATCAAGAGGAATGTTGTGACATTCATTGTCAAAAAGGACATGCAAAATCCATCATGAAGCACAATGGTATCTGTGATAGAATTTTATCTATCCACCTTCAAGAAAATCCAATCAATACAACTATCATTCAACTTTATGCACCAACCACAAAAGTAAGTGATGAAGAAACTGGAGAATTCTACCAATAGCTTCAGTCAGAAAATGATCAAACATACAATCTAGATGCATTTATAATTATTGGTGATTGGAATGCAAAATATAGAAACGAAATGGAAGGAACATTACATTAGTTGGAAAAGATGGACTTGGAAATCACATGATAGAATTTTGCAAAACCAACAACTTGCTCATAGCAAATACCTGTATTCAACAATACAAAAGGCGACTATATACATGTACTTCTCCAGATGGAGTACATAGAAGTCAAATTAACTACATCTGTGAGAAGAGATGATGGAGATTTCAATATCAGCAGCTAAAATCAGGATAGGGGCTGACTTTGGAACATACCATCAATTGCTCATATGTAAGTTCAGGATAAAGCTGAAGAAAATTAAAACAAAACCATGGATTCAACATACAACCTTTAGTCTATCCCGCCTGAATTTTGAGAACATCTCAAGAACAGATTTACTGCATTGAACAATAATGACAGAAGACCTGGTGAACTGTGGGAGGACATCAAGATGGTCATTCATGAAGAAAGCAAAGGGTCATTAAAAAGACAAGAATAAAAGCAAAGATCAGAGTGGATATCAGAAGATTCTGAAATTTGTTTTTATTTTTTATTTTTGAAACTTGTTTTTAATCATAGAATAGCTGAAGCAAATGGAAGAAAGAATGAAGTCAAGGAACTGAACAGAAAATTTCAAAGGGTAGCTTGGGAAGACAGAGATAAATAGTATAATAAAATGTACAAGGCCTAGGATTAGAAAACCAAAAGGGAAGAATATTCTTAGCATATCTTAAACTGAAAGGATTCAAGAAAAAAATTTAAGCCTCAAATTGCAATGTTGAAAGATTCTATGGATAAAATATTGAACAATGTGGAATGGATGTGGGTATTAAAAGAGGATGGAAAAATGCACCAGAGACACTGTACCCCAAAGAACTAGTCAACCTTCTATCATTTTCAGGAGGTAGCATACGAGTAAGAACCAATGGTGCTAAAGGAAGAAGTTCAAGCTGCACTGAAAGTATTAGCCAAAAACAGGTGCCAGGAATTGATGGAATACCAATCCAAATATTTCATTAAGTTGATTAAAAACTTGAATCCCTCATTCATCTATGCCAGAAAATTTGGAAGATAGATACTTGGCCAACTGAATGGAAGAGATCCATATCTGTGCCCATTTCAAAGAAAGGAGACCCAGTAGAATGCTCAAATTATAAAACAATATCAGTGATATCACATGATGGTAAAATGTTGCTGAAGATCAACCAACAATGTTTACAGTAGTCATTAACAGGGAGCTACCAGAGATTCAGTCTGGATTCATTAGAGGACATGGAACAAGGAATATTACTGCTGATATCATTTGGACCTTGGCTCAAAGCAGATAATACCCACAAGATGTCTACTTGGGTTTCGTTGATTATGCCAAGGCATTTCACTGAGTGTTGACGAGTTCTTTTTGTTACAGTGAATCTGTGTATTCTTTCCCGCTTCTTTGGATGCTTCCTCATCATTCAATATTTGGTTCATAGAACTGTGAAAGAAAAGGGAGGATTACTTGAAGTACTTGCTGATGAAGACCAAGGATTACTGTCTTTGGTATGGATTAGAACTCAATGTAAAAACAACCAAAATCCTTACAGCTGGATCAATAGGTAACAGCATGCTAAATGGAGAAAAGGTTGAAGCTGTCAAGGATTTTGGCTTTCTTGGATCTACAATCAATGTTCATGGAAGCAGCAGTCAAAAAAATATCAACAGAAGACTTACATTAGGTAAATCTACCGCACAAGATTTATTTAGAGTACTGAAAAGCAAGAATGTCACTTTGAAGAACAAGGTGCAGGTGACTCAAGCCATGGTATTTTCAATCGCCTCATATACATATGAAAGTTGGAAAAGAAAACAGGAGAACCAATGCATTTGAATTTTGATGCTGAAGAAGACTATGGAAAGTACTATCGACTGCTAAATTGACAAGCAGACCTGTGTTGGAAGAAGTAAGGTCAGAGTGCTCCTCAGAGGCAAAATTGAGAGACTTCCTTGTACATACTTTGGCCATGCTGTCAGGAGAAACCAGATCCTGGAGGAGGCCATCATGTTTGATCAAGCAGCAGGCCAATGAAGAAGAAGTCCCTCAAGGAGATGGATTGACAGCATAGTTGCAACACTGGGCTCAAGCACAGGAACACTTGTGAGGATGATGCAGGACTGGGCAATGTTTCACTCCGTTGTGCTTGGGGTCACTATGAGTTGGAACCAATTTCATGGCACACAATAACAACTACTACTACAAGCGTTTGATTTGTCTACCTGTTTTATGTACCTATATACCTGAGATTGAAGAAAATTTGCTCAGGCAAGAAGGGGTAGAGAGTAGAAAATGTTTAAGAAGTTCTGCTAGGGACCAGCATTTACTGATACCGTCCAGTGGCAAGAGTAACCTGTAGGCAAGCTCACCACCTGGACCCATCATCTTAGTCTAACCAACAGACTATGGCTCTGTGTTCTGGGGACTTGCTTTGCGAAATGCTGCTTCTAGATGAATGAATTGGAAAAAGAATGGGACAATCACCTTTGGGTAACCCTGTTTAGACACAAGGAACCTTGGCTGTACAGTGGATTAAATATATGGCTGTCCATCACAAGATCAATGCTCCAGGAGAGGATGATGAGGTTATTTGCTCCTATGTAGATTTATGGTCTCAGAAACCTTATAGAGCAGTTCTAGTATGCCATACAGGATTGCTATGAATCATAATTGATGATGGCAGTGGGTTTGTTTTTTATTGGGGAGGGAGCACATTTTTGTATGCTTTTGTCAGTAGGCTGGTCAAAAGGAACATTAGCACTTGATACTCACCCTCATGATGGAAACCCTCATGATGAGTGCCTTAGCAAAGTGTGGTGAAGAAATTAGGTGATGCCAGCTATCAGATAAATTAATGCATGGGATCTTAAAGGCTTGTTTTAAAACAAGCAGCCATTTATGTGAGCTGTCCACTAAGGGCACATGGAAGAAGCACAGCAACATCCATGATTCAAGGACTGCAAATCCAAATCTGAAAGAGGGAATAGATATAAGATGTATCAGAGCTTAAATTGTGAGATTCTGATGTGCAGAGTTTATGGATGACAGTGGAATCCCAAAATATATTTTCAGGATCTACATGGGGAATAAACCTCCTCCAGTAATTTCTCTAACCATAACTGAGAATGGGAGTAACTTGGTTATCAGACAGAGAGACTAGGAGACAAAAGGACTATAGTAGATTAGAATGATAAATCTGACTTTAATGGTTAGAACCTTTCCTCTTGATTTTCTCTCTGATACACTTTAGACTTGATCTGAAAGTTAATATTTTCTCTCTCTTTTTTCATATTGGGGTTTATCTCTGTTGCCTTTTGACATTGTGGTTAATCTTGACTCGTTTTTTGTTTTTCTATGTTTTTTGGTATATGAAACCGAGGATTGATAAACCTTCAGAGACAACTAGAATAAGGGTCTCTGGGAGGTGCAGTAGGGGAGGTGGTGGCTAGGGGTAAAGGGGAACGGATATCAAGGAGTTCAAGAAGGAAGAAAATGTTTTAAAACAGATTGTGGTAGCAATTGTACAGTACTGCTTGATATTATTGAACTATAGAATGGTATGATATCTAGATCAGTTTTTAAAAAAAATGTTTTCATTAAATCTCATTTTACTGAGGGCTCATACAGCTCTAATCACAATCTATACATACATAGGAGGAGTGTTGGTCTGGCAAGTCCTCCTTGTGGTGAGCTCAGCAGGTGCTGGAACTGCCTTCCAGGATACTGGTGTCACAGGCACTTTCCCCTTTGTCCCCAGGTCCACCCCAGTCTGTGGAAACTCCCAGATGTTTGCATATATGAACAAATGAATCTTGTACGTTGTCCCTGGTCCCTGCTAAGGAGGCAGTATGTTCCAATAGAAAAAGGATGAGCTTTGGCATCAGGCCAACTCACCAGTTATAGCATTTTAATGTTGTCTCCCTTCTTCCAGCTATAGTTGCTTCGTGGGCACAGTGCAATGACAATATCTTCCTCAGCACTATGGTGGGTATTAAATGAAGTAACAGATCCAAAGTTCAAACGGAGTGCCTGACACGTAATTGACACAGGAGCAAAGTTCTTCGTCTTCTTTCATTTCCTTTTATATTTTTTTCACCCATTTATGATCTATTAGCTGTTTGCATGTCCCCCAGGCCAAGGCGATCACCATCTTCCATGCTGATTTGTTCTGTGCCTGAGCGCTCTGCTCCAAAGCTTTTAGGCTACAGTCTGTCTCCTTGTGATCAGTGTTCACTCTTCTCGATTTTGTTCATCTGGGTCTCTTTCATTTCACTAGACTTTGGGAAAAGGTGAGCAGAGGGTACCACCAGAAACTTCTCCCCGCCCAGAATCAGTCTGGCTACTGGATCTGCGTGAGTCTGAGCCAATTGTTTTCCAGCTTTCTCCTCTTTTATTGGAACACATGAAAGAGACCTGGTACCATTTTAGGTGAGAGAATTTGCATCATAATTTTGCATGTTTCTGAGAAATGTAGAACTTATTTTAGAATAATGTGAACAGTGACAATTTTTATGTTCAATCTTTTTCCCCCCAAGAGAATGGAAAAACATCCTTAAACATTTACTGAGCACAGGCCTCGGGACTGTAGAGGAATTTGGGGTCTACAAGAACCAGGTAGTGAATATTTCAGTGGGAATGAATGACTAAAGACCTGGAGCAGGGAAGAAGCATTAGACTAGACCAGGGATTGGCAAGCCTTTGAGATGGAAGAGCTAATCCTGTCCCTGACAAGTATCTAAAAAGAATTCTAAGCCATAAATATATATTTTCTAGACAAATGAAATCCCCGTTATGTGAGTAATATCCTTTAGAAATTTTCATTTTACTTCAGAGCCACCTGTACATACTCAAAGCACATCATATGTCTTTGAGCTGCATTTGCTGATCCCTGGTAGTCCAACAAATGCATGTTATTAAGTTTTGACGGCTAGTGAACCTATGCACAACAGAGCCAAACACTGTGCAGTACTGTGCTGTCCTCAGAATTGGGTTGGGTTTAGTCCATTGAAGCAGCCACTTTGTTCATTCATCTTCGTAAGAGTCTTCCTCTTTTTCAAGCCCCTCCACTTTAACAAGCTCTATGTCCTTTTCCAAGGAGTACACTTGCCTGATAACATGCCCAAAGTATGTGCGATGAAGTTTTTCCATTCTTGGCTTCTAGGAAGCATGCTAAACGTATGTCTTCAAAGATAGATTTATTTGTTTTGTTGGCAGTCTACAGTACTTTTCAATATTCTTTATCAACAGCAGGGTTCAAATACATAAATTCTTACTCAATCTCCCTGATTCATTACCCAACTTTCACATGTACACGAGGTGATTGAAAATGCCATGGCTTGGGTCAGGTCCACTTTAGACTTCAAGGTGCTGTTCTTGGCCCTCAACACTTTGATGAGGTCTTGCGCAACAGAGTTACCCAATGCAATATTTTGAATAACATGTGCATGATCGTCATTGTGGATGTGAGAAAAATGGACTCATTGACAACTTTAATCTTTCTCCATCTGTCATGATGTTCCCTATTTTATGTGGATTGTGCTATTCTTGATATGGAGCTGTGAGCTCATTGGTGTTCTTTACAGTGAGTTACAACCAATACTGAAGACTCAATCTTTGGTTGTCATCAGAAATTATTTCAAGTCATCCTTGCTTTTAGCAAGCAAGGTTGTGTCATCTGACTAGCACAAGTTATTAAATAAGTCTTCCTCTAATCCTGATGCCATGTTCATTTTCATATAGACCAGCTTCTTGTATTAATTGCTCAGCATACAGATGGAATAAGAACAGTGAAAGGATACAGCCCTGATGCACACCTTTTCTGATTTTAAACCATGCAGTATCACCTTGTCCTGTTCACAGTCTCACCTTGTCCTATCTCTTGATCTATGTATAAGTTCCATATGAGTACAGTGAAGTGTTCTGTAATTCCCATTCTTTTCAATGATATCCCCAAGATCCATCTCCTTCCACTTGTGGTTTCCAGGATGTGGGGTTGGGACAAAGCCTGGATAGTCTCATGGCAAGACCAGATCAGGAATGGAGCTGAGCCGGGAGCAGCTTTATTTGCTTGCTCCAGGGAAAGTCTGCCAATGTGACTAAATCTCAGGGGCTTCCTACAAAAGACAAAGGTGAATCCCTCTCTCGTTACACGCTGATCACCTCTGAGGCTCTTGCTCTCGTATCCCTTGTACACACCTTTACCATTAGATGGACAATTTGGCAACATTTGAACACTTTTCTGATGTTGAGCCCGGGGAGCAATTAATAGCTGAGTAAATATTGATTGAAAGATGGTGAGTGGAAGAAAATAGCTTTGCCAGTTCCAGGTTGTGATTGAGATGGGAGTGTTACCAAATCCCGCTGTACCCATGGTGGTTTTGCTGTGTTGTGCCCCATCCTGAAAGTCTGAGCCAGGGGTTTTAGCATGGCCCCCTTTCAGAACATATAGGTGGAATTCTTGGACCATGAGCTTTCCATAAAGTATGGCTTTACCAAGGAGATGTCAGCCCTGGAACGAAACAACCCAAGAACCTAGATCTTTGTGAAGGTGTTGGTAAGGGATGCAGCAGAAATCATAAACTTGACTCAAAGCAAAGGAAGCTTTTCCTTCATGTGTCTGCAGCTGGATGAAGTGGTGCTGGTGCACACCCTCCTTTGTGATTCTTCTTGTTCTTTTTACGAGCTGTTCTGGCCTGTGCTCTCACGTATTTCTGGAAGCTCTTTGCTGGTGGGGCAATTGTTATATCCTTCCCCCAGATCCAGATGTCTTGTCCGTGGTCCGTGTGCAATCCTTGTTTGCCAGATGAGTGGGGCATCTAAAGGCAGGCAGAGTTCACATACTTTTCCTAGACTTTCTAAAAGGACAAGAGCTAAACATCTTGCAGCCCTTTTCATTCCTCTTTCTTTTCTCTATTTATTTTCCAGGAAAGAGGAGAAGAAACACGATAGCGTCTACTGACAGTAAATCAAATGCCATCGTGTGTATTCAGAGGGCAGTCTGTTTCTCATTTGCCAAAATCATTAGTCCCATCGTGCCATGTCCATGTTAGATTGTTTAGGGAAACAGATGACATATGTTATGATGCTAAATAAGCTGAAACAGTGCCAGGACAGAGACAGAAGTTGTTTGTTTATTTTTAAATAAAGCACGGCATTCTAGTGACTTATTGTGGTTGGGAAGGAGGGCACCGAGGGCAACAAGGCATGGTTGTGGCAGTGGTCTAGGAATTAAGACAAATTGTTGCTTCTGCAGCAGAGATCAGCTGCCTCTGATCTGTCAGTTACTTGAAGGGAGACTCTGCATTTGGTCAGACAAGTCTTAGTTTCCAGATGGTACCAGCTTTCCTCCTGAGCCTCTGTGGTTCCCATTGGACTACATTGGCCCAAATCGCTTTTAGCTGAGCAACAGCAAATGGTAACGCAGACTTGGCATATTGCTCTTTTGCATACACTCTTTAAAAATTGTACTCAATATACATGCATCAAAACATTTGACACTTCCAAATCTACAAGATTATAATTAAGTGGTGTTGGGGGTCTGGTCCAGCGAGACCCTCACGCGGTGACCCAGAGGGGCAACGAACCTGGATGGAAGAAAGACACAGAGACATGGGGCAAGACAAGTGCTGATCAAGCCTGTTTATTTTGACAAAACTTGGGGTATACATTTACAACAGAGAAGGAAGTGGGAGGCACATATTCCACTGAAGCACACCGTGTAACAACCGCACACTGTACAACAACCAATCAGCCACATGTTCCTAATAAGGTACAAAGGGTGCGCAACAGTACTCAAAGACGTCCGTGGTGACGTCCGCATGCAAATTAAGGCTTACCGGGTGAACTTATCACTATGTTCCTAATATGGTATATCTGTGGTTCAATGGGTGCTCAGTACTTTGACTAATGGCAACAAGGTCAGTTATTGCAACTGCCCATGCTGCTGAGCATATAGCTTGAAATGTGGGAGCGAAGTTGGGCAGGAAACAAAGCCTTGCTGTTAGAAAGCGGCCAAGTTTCTGCTACGTGTCTGAGGCCAGGGTCTTAATGGCTATAGGCTCCCAACAGGTCCTCCTTTTTTGTTTTATGTATTTAGAAAATGAGAGATACTCTTAGGTAGTTGTGCCTGTCATAGGTTGCCAGGTGCGGCTCTGACCCTTACCTTTCTTCGGCTTCTGTGAACGCATCTTATCCACCTTAGGTGGAGGCGAACCACCGCCTGTCTTAGGTTGGTGTCAGGGGCACCCAGTCTTACCCCTCATTGGCTATCCAACTCATCTCATAAGGGCGGAGGGTCTTACCGGTGACGCATACTCATCGTCAGATAGCGAGCCACCCCGACTAATCATCTCAAGGTGATGGTAATGGATCTATATGGGGTTAGCCTGGATGGCCTCTATTTGTTGTTTGATAAAAGACATACGTTTGTTAAAAATGACGGGCCCCAATGAAACTACAACAAGCAAAACAATTACTGGCCCTATAAAGGGGGCAATAAATGAAAATAACGGCGAAGACCACCAATTCATTGAGTTGAGCGAACTTGGGGTGGGCGTCCGAAATTAAGTATTTCCTTACTGATCTTATTGAGATTGTTTACCCGCTCCTCAACTAATCCAGATTCATTAATAAAGTAACAACATTCTTCTTGTAAAAACAGATAAGTACCCCCCTTTTCGGCTGTAATAAGGTCCAGTGCGCGCCGATTTTGCAAAACAACTTGAGCTAAAGAGTTGATTTGTTGTTGGAGAGACTCCAGAGACTGTGCAGAGTCATCCAAAGCTTCTTGAAGGCGGGCGGCCAGATCGTTGATGGCGGTGATAGAATGTCCAAGTGCTCCTCCTCCAAAACCAACAGGGGCGACAGAGGAGGCCAATGAAAGGCCCATTAAGACAGGGAGAAAAATAGCTCTTTTTGACTTGGAAAGGGGGCGAGGGGAAATTTTAGATTGAAATTCAGCGGTGGTATAAACAGTTAATTGGGGCACCAGAGTAACAGGCATACACCATAAGGAAGACGGAAGGGAAACATTTACATGTTTTGTGAGGGTATGATTACACCAAAAGGAAAAGCCATTGGGTGCAACTGCTTCTGTCGTGTGAGTGAATTATTACAAAGAGATGAGGACAGCGCGGAGTAACAAAACGGAACTTAGGTTGTGCCAGGAGGTAAATAAAGGGGAACATCATTGACAATTATAGGAGTTTGGGGAGGTGGGGTGGTGTCCGTATCAGAAATAGGGTTGGAGGTTGGGACTGCAGCAAGCGGGGGGCAATTGCTGCGATTCTGATTCCAAGACAAGAGGTGAAGGTCCACATGTGTAAATTTGTTGAACCTGTAAAAACACAAAAAAGAGAACTATCTCTCAGGGAGTTGACTCCTCCCTGGAGGGCATTACTTCAGATTTATGGTCCATTTGTCTGACCAGTCTTTCTGGTAGCCATCTTGTTGCATTATGCTCTTGAGAATAAACACAAACGGAGCCTCTTCCCCAGATAAGTACTGGGTCCAGTCCGTGCCATGAATTGTTTATAGGGTCTTTCCATTTTGCCATGGCAAATTGTGAGTTAGATTTAGGGTGTCAAAACCGATCTGCAGCTGATTTTCCCGAATCATCAAGGCGTAAGAAATTGAGTATAAATAAGGCATGATTAAGAAGGTTCTGGGGGGTGCCTTTTGTAGGGTACCATTGTCCTGTTTTTATTTTCTCAATAGTAAGTTTTAATGTTATGTTTGACCTTTCCACTACCCCCTGGCCTTGGGGATTTTACGGGATGCCAGTAACATGCTTTATAAAGAGATTGTAACAAAATTCTTGAAAGGCTGCAGAGGTGTAACCAGGGCCATTTTCTGTTTTATTTGCTTAGGGGCCCCAAGTATAGAGAAACAGTGTAAAAGGTGAGCTATAACATGTTTGGTGGCCTCTCCTGTTTGGAGGGAGGCTACTATGAATCCACTAAAGGTGTCCACGCACACATGAACATATTTTAAATTGCCAAACTCAGAAAGGTGGGTTACATCCATTTGCCAGATATCATTTGGCACCAATCCTTTAGAATTGACTCCCAAGTGCGGTACCGGGAGATGGATTACACAGTTAGAGCATTGTTTGACTATTTGTCTAGCTTGTTCCCTGGTTATTTTATACATTAAGAGTAAAGTTTGAGCATTAATATGATGTAAGGAATTGGCGGCGCGAGCCTTTTCAACATTATCTACAGAGGCTAAGGCGACAAAGCGGGTGGCCGCATCAACAACCCCGTTGCCTTGGGATAAGGGACCAGGGAGGTCTGAGTGGGTCCTAATATGACCAATGAAACAGGGAGCTGTCCTGGAATGAATTGCTTTTTGACACTCCAGGAACAGGGCCGAAGTTTCAGCAGTCTTTTTTATTTGAGGAGTGGTTTCCAGCAAAGGAATGGAATATGCCAAGTAAGCGCTATCAGTGTATATATTAAGGGGTTTGTCTGCAAATTGTGCTAAAATGCACATAATGGCCCTGAGTTCGACCAACTGAGCTGAAACGCAGTCGGTTTGGATTTTAGTAATTATACCATTTACCCAAAAGGCTGCAATTCCTGTACAGGACCTATCAGTGAAAACTAAAAATGCATCATTAAGAGGGTGTAAACTAGTAAGATTTTGGAAAATAAAGGCATGGAGACAACAAAATTGAACTAATTTATTTGGGGGGTAATGATTATCAATACTTGCTGTAAAGGATGTGCATGCAGCGGGCCAGCAGTTAGTTTGCTGCATGAGCCAATCGACCTGTGGGTGGGTGTATGGCTGGATAACTTTAAACGGTTCTAGGCCAAAATATTTAAGGCTAGTCTGGCGTCCTTGAATAATTAACTCGGCTACAGAATCATAATAAGGGAGCAAAACCTTGCACGGTGAGGAGGGTAAATGGATCCACATAAGGGGATTATTTTGCCACAATAGGCCAGTTGGGGTTGAGGGTGTGTTAAAAATTAATAAACTAAAAGGCTTAGAATAATCTAAGTTGGTTACAAATTATTTGCTGATAGTCTCTTCGACTTTTTGTAGGACTTGTAAAGCAGCAAGGGTGAAAGATTGAGGGGAATTTGGATGAGAATCTCCTTCGAGAAGGGCAAAGAGGGGCTTAAGTTCTCCTGTAGTGAGTTTTAAATAAGGCCTGAGCCAGTTAATATTGCCCAAGAGTTTTTGGAAATCATTAAGTGTAGATGGATGGTCTCGGCGAAGAACTGCCTTTTGTGTGGTGATATTAGGGCCAAAAATGTGAAAACCAAGATAAGTATACGGGTCTTGTAATTGGACTTTGTCTGGGGGCAATGACAAGGCCAGAATTGGTCAATTGCCTTTTAAGGTGGCTAAAGCACTGGAGAACCTCGCTATCCAGGGACGCCGCGAGAAGGATGTCATCCATATAATGGATAATATAAACATGTGGCCAGGTTTTGCGCACCTCATGAAGAGCTGCGGCGACATATTTTTGACATAACGTAGTGGAATTTGCTATTCCCTGTGGCAAGGTAGCCCACTGGTACCTTTTCATAGGTTCTTTGAAATTAATTGAGGGGAGGGAAAAGGTCTTGTGGCGCAAGACGAATGGAGAAAAAGCAGTCTTTGAGGTCAATAATTACCTTGTAATAACCATGAGGAATAGTGACCGGAGAGGATAGCCCAGGTTGGAGCGCCCCCATAAGGTGCATGGTGGCATTGACAGCCCTAAGATCTTGTAAAAGTCGCCACTTTCCAGATTTTTTACGTATAACCAAAATAGGAGTATTCCAGGGGGAGGAGCTTTCTATTAAATGGCCTGCCCTCAGTTGTTCCTACACTAGCACTTGAGCGGCATGAAGCTTTTCAGAACTCAGAGGCCATTGATCAACCCAGAAAGGATTGTCAGACTTCCATATTAAAGGGTCTGCGTGAGCCTGGGGTGCAGGTTTGTCAATGGCCGTTAGGAAAAATTCTGCGACCCAAGACCTAAGCGTCCTTCATGGGGAAAAATTGTTAGGGGCTGAGTGATACCCTGCTCATTTTTTTCCCAGTCCACGGCCAGGCCGGAATCCCTGTTTTAACATTTGATGAGCAACAACGTCGTTGGGGCTGCACATTATAAGCTTCATTTGGGAAAGAATGTCTCGACCCCATAAATTAACAGGAATGCCTTTTATTATAAAAGGCTTGACAATGCCGGTGTTTCCTTCAGGGTCTTTCCAGTGTAAATATTTTGAACTTTGCATGGGGTTGGCAGATTGCCTGATACCCTGTAAATGAATTAAGGAGGGAGTAAGAGGCCAGGAAGCGGGCCAACAGTCAACGAAAATTATGGAAGCATCAGCCCCAGTATCAAGAAGACCTTCAAATTGTTTGCCATCCAGGGTGAGTGTTAATAAAGGCCATTCAGGGGAAATTTGCTGGACCCAGTAGGCATCAGAGGAGCCAAATTTGGAATCGCCTCTAGCAGGTCCCTGAACCGCGTTAGAAAAATTGACTAAGGGTGAAAGAACTAATTGTGCTATGCGGGACCCAGCAAGGAGGTCAATAACCTGCTCTGTTTTGACAAGGATTTGAATCTGTCCTGTATAGTCATTATCAATAATGCCAGGAAAGAGTTAATACTGTATGGGAGGAGCAACAGAGGTCCAGTCCTGAACTGCCTGTTGTTGCCCTTGAAAGGGTGGCAAGGCTTGTGGGCGCGATGCCAGGTGCTGGGACTGAGGGAGTTGGTGGCCTTGAGGAACAAACCTGATAGCCCCAGGGGTTTGTCTCGCAAAGGGGGCCCGGGGCTGGCCCCGCTGGGAGTATCCCTGTACCGCAGAGTGAGGGTACAGAGGACTTCCTTGAAAATCGGCCTTGGATCTGCATTCAGAAGCCCAGTGAAAACCACGTTTGCAGCGAGGGCAGACGGTGGACAGTCTCGGTCTTTCAGGGCGAGGAGCCCTAGGCGCTGGGCAGTCTCGGGAGGAATGCCCAGGCTGTTTACAGTTAAAGCAGTTTTTTTTTTGAGCAAGCGCAGCAGGGTTTTGGATTAGACCTTGAAGAGCAGCTCCTATGGCTAGTCCAAGATTATGTGATGGACCAACTCCTGCGCAGTATTTTATAAAGTAAGAAATATCTCCAGTGCGGCTGTGTGGGCGGAGAACATCCCGACAAATAGGGTTTGCATTTTCATAAGCAAGGTGTTTGATAAATTCACTTTCATTTTCATCTTTGCCAACAAGTCGCTCGGCCGCGGCCATTAAACAGCTAATCAAATCACTGTAGGGCTCCTCAGGCCCCTGCCAAATTTGTGCCAAAGAAGTGGTGGGAGCCCTTGGGGGGCAAGCGACGCCAGGTCTTGAGGCCGGCGGTTTGAATTTGGGCAAGCAATCCGGGGGAGAATCGAGCCTGTTTGCTATTAGTGTCATAAGGAGCAAGGCCCTTTAATTTTTGAATGGTCCAACGCTTTGCCGTCCTCTTAGCCTCGGCATTGTGGCGTGCAACCTCCTTGCAGGTTTCTGTATATTCTGATTTCCAAAGAACAAAATCTCCTCCTGAGAGAACAGCACGGGCTAACATATACCAATCATTTGGAGTAAGCCACTTTTCAGTGAGGGACTCAAGGAGGGACATGGTATAAGGGGCTGTCGGGCCATAAAGACACAGCAGATTTTAATTCTTTTACGTACTTGAGGCTAATGCGGCGATATTGCTGATCTTTAGTGCTAACCTCTTGCAGATTGTTAGTACTAACCTCCTCCTCCTCATCTCCACTATCTGTGCCTGATTGCTCATCATAGTGATTTCCTTGTATAACTGCTGCAGGTGAGTCATCACCATCTGGGTCGCTACTAGCGCCTGTAGTTTCACTTTCGGCAGGCGCCCGCGATTTAGAGCCGGTGACTGGGAACGCAAGTGTAGTTTTAGAGGGCTTAATTTTGCCAAGCCTTGGAGCCCGAAGACGAGCGTTCTTTCTAACAAGGGGGGCGGCGGCTCCCTGAGTAACGGGGCTGACAGCTCAAATTTCCAGCTGTTGCAAAAAATTTTGTAAAGACTGGAAACCTTCGCAACATGTTTTCGTGGCTTCTTTTAAAAGTGCCCAATTATGAGGGGCGTGCATGATAGGAGCTGAGGCGGCAGCGGCAGGAACAGGGGCTTGCTTTCCCAGGGTATTGTACGGCAGTGGCCGGCCAGAGAATCCCGATAAGGGAGGCCAATCGGGGTTATGATAATGCACCACCGCTTCTTCTAAATCATCCCAATTAATTTCTGGGTCGGCGTTTTGTAGCGGATTTTGCGGGGCTGGAGTTTGTAAGGGCGCCTGCAAGGGCGCTTGAGGGTTATTAGAAGGAGGGTGATTTTTATGTTCAGCAAGGGACGGGTAAAATAATTTTGGAGGAGTTATCTCTGTCTCGGAAACAATAGAAAGGGAATCCTGTTCTCTGGGTTTTTCTGGGGGAGGAACAGAAGGTGGAGGTGACAAACAAACAGATGGCGCTCGGGAGGAAGGTTTATTGCTCTTATATACAGTTTTAAAATAATTATGCGACTGGGACACAACCTTAGAAATATCAGGGTGATAATGGTGGATTTGCAAAATTTCCCATATCAAAGACCAAAGATTATAGGCATCAACAGGTACTTTAGAAGGCCCAAAAGAATGATAATAATCTTGTAAACAATCCCCTATCCGTAACCAACATTTTTCGTCGATGGTTCCTTCCTGGGGGAACCAAGGACACACATCTTCCAGCAAAAGAAAAACTATACTAAATCTATCTTTTTAACCCGAGTCCCACGTGTCTTAAGAGATGCTTTTGGTTCCTCAATAAATTGCTCCTGTGCAGACAATGTTTGTCCCATGATGTGATGCGCTGCTTCGCTTACCTTTCGAGTGTCGATATCGCAGTCGGGCTGCCTGCGTTGACCTCAATGCGGCTCTGGCAGGGAGTAGGAGGGAACCGCAGCGGACTCAAACTGATCTCCGGTGCTTCTCAGGAGACGGAGATTTCACTGCTCAGAACGACCGTTCTTAGGGAAAGTAGGGTCCAGGATCGAACACCCCCGTCGGGCCCCACGTTTGGGCGCCAGTTGTTAGGGGTCTCGTCCAGCGAAACCCTCACGCAGTGACCGGGAGGGGCAACGAACCTGGATGGAAGAAAGACACAGAGACATGGGGCAAGACAAGTGCTGATCAAGCCCGTTTATTTTGCCAAAACTTGGGGTATATATTTACAACAGAGTAGGATGTGGGAGGCACATATTCCAATGAAGCACACCGTGTAACAACCGCACACTGTACAACAACCAATCAGCCACATGTTCCTAATAAGGTACAAAGGGTGCGCAACAGTACTCAAAGACGTCCGTGGTGACGTCCGCATGCAAATTAAGGCTTACCGGGTGAACTTATCACTATGTTCCTAATATGGTATATCTGTGGTTCAATGGGTGCTCAGTACTTTGACTAATGGCAACAAGGTCAGTTATCGCAACTGCCCATACTGCTGAGCATGTAGCTTGGAATGTGGGGGCAAAGTTGGGCAGGAAACAAAGCCTTGCTGTTAGAAAGGGGCCAAGTTTCTGCTACGTGTCTGAGGCCAGGGTCTTAATGGCTATCGGCTCCCAACAAAGTGGCATTGTGCATGTTGTTTAAATATCATCCTTACCCATTCCAAAATTATGCCATCGCCCATATGGAGGCTCAGTATCGTCTCAGGGCTGGCACTTCCCCTCCAGGCTCTACTGTGTTAGGCTGGGTTGTCTAGAGAAATAAATCCAAGGACACTCATATAGGTATAAGAAAGACTTCACCCCACTTATTTATCCAATTGACATGAAATTATGTAACAACCATACTTACCTTCCCACCTATCCCTGGAAACAATTGATAGATGTTTGTCTCAATAATTCAATTTAAAATCACACACCAGGAGTAGTTCATATTTAATACACTTTATTTAGGTATTACAGTTACAAGGGAAGTACTTGCTAACTGCCAGGTTGCTGGCTTGAACCAACCAGCTACTCCACAGGAGGTATTCTGTTTCTGTGAAGATTTACAGCTTTGGAAGCCCACTGGGAGACCTCTACTCTGTCTTGAGTTTGAAGGTGCTTGCCAGCAGTAGTTTTTTGTTTTTATAGAGGTATAAAGCTTTCTAGAACAAAAAAATATTCCTTTTGGAAGTAAGCCAGACCTAAAACCACAAGTTACATGCTTTAGTTTTTTTCTGTCCTGCTGTTGGCAGCCACCCTTTCAACGATTCCGCACACCAGCATGGTGGTGAAGTAGTGAACTCTGGGCTCTCACTCCCCTGGCTTCACCCTCAGTCTCCTCACTCATCGTGTGGTTTCACCCAACGCACGGAGCCTCCTGCAGGCTCCTCTCTCCCTGCTTGTGTAAAAGCGTGAAGGAGACAGACTTCCTCAGAGCTGTGCTTTAGAGAAAATCCTCCTCACATACTCAGCACTGCCTTGAATAGGGCAGCACTACAAACATGACAGCTACTTGATGATTGTTGATGGTGGTGGTGGTGTTTTTGTATGGACAAAAATAGAGCCCTGAATGGTTTATGTAACAAGTAAGGGAATAAATAGATCTTCCTTCATCCACCTTCATCTTTCATTATTCTATCACTCTCTAATTGCAATATTAGAGGCAAAAATGGGCAGAATTCCCACCTCTTAACAAAGTTTGTGCACATGTGTTTGCATGCATGTGTGTACATGTGAGTGTGCCTGTACAATGTGAGTGCACGTGTGTGTGCACATGTGCACTGGATCCTGGCAGCACAGGGGAGGCGCCTGTCTCTTTTCAGCAGTATCTGAAGGCTGCTGCAGGTGTAATGAAAAGTTATTGATGATCTGTTCAGGAAACTCCTGGGATGGAGTCAGGGAAGGAGCAGCAAAGATATAGTCATCTCCCCCGTATTTAGATGAGGTGACAGAGGTGGGCGGTAGAAGAGCAGCTCCTCAGTAATGAGATCACAGAAGAAAGGCCTTGGATGAGGTGCCAGACAGCCCAGCTTTCCCAGAGAGGGTGGGGACTGGGAACGAGGCTGCATCCTGCCTCATCAGTTACAGCCGCTCTGTCACTCTGGGGAGGGAGGCAGATGAGGCAGGGAGCTTCTGAAATCTCTTATCTCCGGTCTTCTAGGTGGATGTGGGAGCGTGTGAGGAGGGTCAGGGTTGATCGCCTTGCAGTGTGGAGGCCGGCCTCGACCTGCGCTGTGCAGGGTGACCAAGGAGCTTTGGGGACAGGGGTCCGGGTGGGGGCTTTGTCTACTAAGACCCACAGCCACACCCTGTATCACAATGCTGGCATAAAATGTGCAGAGACTTGAGACTATGTGAAACGGACCATCCATTTCACTTGGAAAGACAGGAGGGCTGAAAATCAGATTGGGAGATCTCGTTTGCTGCACAGTTGTGAGAAGGAAATATTCGTGGCTTCTCTTACACATTGAACTATATTACTCCTCGGGCATAAAGGAGGTGATATGAATGCATTTATAGCCTAGCATCTGTCAGCCGGGAGGCACAACATACTCAGAGCCCTTATTAATCACTTGGAAATTAGCTAAGGGGTGGGAGAAGGCAGGCATGACGTTTTCTAGGGCTGCTCAGCCTGCACAGGAGACCTTTACTGAGTTGGACAGAGGTGCTACCATCTGAAACCTCAGATAGAGTAGTTAGAAAATTGACTGACCTAGTACAAGATCTATTTACATATATTAAAAGATCCTGGGTAATAAAATCTCATATTTGTGCAGCATGCCACATTTGTCAAAGGGCTTTCTCATTGACTGTCTTACTTGGTCCTCAAATGAAGAGGCCTTTGGGCAGGTATTGCTGTTTAATTTTGGATGTGCTAACAGAGTTTTGGGTGGAGTACTGGGCTTGGAATCAGACTGGGCTTGGAATCAGACTGTGCAACCCATAGCACGTCACTTAGCTGCTCTGGATTGGCTTTCTTCCTCTACGAAGGTCAGGGTTTGGACTAGAATATTTTCCCAGTGGCATCACTGCTGACATTTTGGGCAACATAATTGTTATGGGGCTGTCTTGTTCCCTGCACCAGGATGCTAAGAGAGCATCCCTGGTCTCAGCCCAGTAGATGACAGTGGGACTCCCTTTTGCAGAATGTCTCCAGGCATGGCCAAATGTCCCCTGCAGAGCACGCTGCTGGGCTGGAGCATGGCAGGATGATGCACTAGATGAGTTGGATTTTAAGTTTTCAGGTACTTTACATGTCTTCACAGGGAGACTACATCAACAATTACCCAGCATTCAATGGGTCATCACTGACCCTCTCTATAATTCAAACTGAGATCATCAAGCACCGACTGAGTTTTTGAGTTTAACACCCTCCTTGGCACAAGTTGTTTAGCACTCAACTACAAACCAAAAGATTGGCAGTTCAAACCTATCCTGAGGCCCCTTAAAAAATCCTGGTGGTCTGCTTCAGAAGAGTTGCAGCCATGAACACTCCATGGAGTGTAGAGATGTAAACATGAATATATGGATGTAACTCTAAGTGTAGCTACAACCAGTAACCATGGAATCAACTACATCATGGAATCAACTTCAACTCCTGGCCCCCTTGTGTGTCTGAGCAGAAATGTGCTCCCCAGGATCATGAAAGTGCTTAGTCTGAATTAGATTGGCAGGCCTTTCTTTCTAGGTGCTGCTGGGTGGATTCAACCTTCCAAGCATGCTATTAAAAGCCAATTCGTCACCTGTGTGAATCACTGAAGACACACAGACACAGGGAGCAATGCCCTGGCTGGAGCACTGGAACAGCGCTGGCATACAGTGATGCTGCCCAGTTAGCGAACAAGTCTTCCCTTGGTACTTTCTCAGGTCTGTGTGAAGCTTTCTAAGCATCCAAAGTTCTAGGGCTGACTCTGCTGCCAACTTGCAGTGTGACTTTCAGCTAGTCTCTTGCCCTCTCTGGGCTTGATAACAAAAGCAGGGCAGGCCAGCCACAAATATTGTGTGGCTAGCAGTTGGTGACACGATTGCAGATGGAGTTCATCCTTTGGACTCATCGCCCCCCTTTTCAACTGCACGGAATCGGTTCTAACTTTCTGTCACCAGAAAAGCAGACCTTGAGTTTTTTCCTTTATGAAATGTAGGCTATCTCTGCTTATGTGTCACATTCAGTCTCTGTTCTTCTCCCTCCTCCTGTGCCTCCTCCAGTCATCAACAGTAAGTGGCTGCAGGGCGCTTTCCCAGCAGGGCTGTGCTCAAAGATTCATAATGCTGAGTTTTCCTTCAGTTCTCCACAGTATTGGGCTTGGAACAATCCAGGCATTACCATATCAAATGCTCATTTTAGGTGGGAAGGGCGGGGACACTGGAAACACCATATGGGGCTCAATCCTTCTTTGAATACATGTGAGGGGTTTCCAGGAGTTATTTTTTGTTTTTTAATGGTGTGCCTGGCACCTGCTGGACATTTCTTCTACAGTGTTTTGTTGTTGTTAACCCCGTTTCTAAAATCGGAGATAGAAGGGCCAGGCACAATAGGTAGTTTAATTGACTGAATCTGGGGTGTGAACCTGCTTCTGTCTGGTTCCCCATTGCCCTCAGTCATTTTAATGGAGGCGTTGTGAAGGGTGTGGGTTCAGCAGCTGCACACTGCCTCATCTCGCCTCCTGGTTGATGGGTTCTGTAGCCTTACGTGAGTTGTTTATTCTCCTACCAAGCTTGCGAGATCACTACTTTTACTAGCTTCATTTAACCTAGGCTATGAGAGGTCAGGGGAGCGAAGGCTTACAGATTGCCTGGCATATAATATGCAAATGATAGTTAAGATACATAACTAAGTGTGTCTCTGTTCTTGGTTCTGTTAGTACCTGGTGTGGCCACAAAGGAGAAACCTGGTTTCCTGCTATTTTGAGCATCTAGTGTGAACGACAGGAGATAAGTCACATGCTAATGAACCCTGGTTGTGTAGTGGTTAAGCACCATGGTGCCAGGCTATCAAAAGATATAGCGTCTGGGGTCTTAAAGGCTGGAAGATAAACAAGGGGCCATCTAGCTAAGAAACAACAAAGCCCACACGGAAGAAGCACAGCAGCCTACTCCGACATGATCGCTGAAGATCAAGCGGGTGCATAAGCAAATGCAGGCATGTTTTCTTGATGTGTCACCCTTTACATAAAACTGTCTCTTATCCATACAAGTTTCTGTGGATTTGTTTCTCTAATGTACCCAGACTAACATAAGCAGTGTGGAAAGCATTTAAGAAGCCTAGACAAGGGCACGGCAGGATATTTGGAGGGACTGGATCCAGAATTAGAGAAGAAGGAGCCCTGGTGGCAAAACGGACTGCTAGCTTTCTGTCTGAAGGGAGACAATGAGACTGCTGGCTCCCATGAAGATTTATAGTCTTGAAAACTCCATATAGGGCCACTGTGGTTGTAATCCACTTGATGGAATTGGCCTTTTGGGTTTGAAGGTGGAAGCCACCAATGACTTCCTGCCATTGAGCCAAGGAGCCTCTGAGGAGTGTATGAACTTCTGGAATGCAGGAAACAACCTCTGCACATCTGCTTTCCGTGCTACCCAAGTCATGCCCTTGGCCTTTGCTTAAACACATTCATCTAGAAGTGAACCACCACAGCTGCTCCCTCAGGAAGCTGGGGGCTGAGTTCTCTGGTTCCACTCCATGAGCATTTCTGGTCCGGGCACCTGCCCTCTGCCCTGGCACAGGCAATGTGCTTTTGGAAGCAGCGCTCCCTGGGTAGTTGAATGTGATTTGACTCCTCTGGGATAACATGATGAATGCTGAGAGGGGGTGGATACTAGGGGGTTAAGTTCCCTGATCTTTCCCTAGCCCAGGGGAAAACTTACTATTCGAAGTAAACTTTAGAAAGTATCTTTAGAAAGATAAATTGTTTACTTAATGTACACAATTACTCCCCAACACATCTGTTTTGTCTGACTCAACTTAACCTCATAGGTTGTGGATGACCTTGAGCAGGTGCTCAAAGTCACAATGGGTTTCTATCACGATTGAGAGTTCAGCTCTCCCAACTCTCCAACTGGTTATTAGCACCATAGTCTCATATGTATTTACTTTGTTTTAGGGGGAAAAGACCCCCAATTCACCTATATTTTATTAGGAACTCCTTTGCTACGTTTTACATAAGGAAAAGGCAAAAACTGATGTTCTGGATGAAGGAGAGCATCCGCATGAGGCCACAATGGTGTTAGAAGGACCCACAGCCACAGTTACTTAAATAAAATGACACCCATTCTGTCCTGCTGACTCTGACTCATAATGACTCTGTGTAGGGATCCTGAAGTTGCTACTTTTACAGGAAGTGAGAACCTCATCTTTCTCCTGTGGAATGACTAGTGGCTTCGAACCAGCGACCTTGCTGCTAATAGTCCAACACTATCCAGCATTACCACCTGGGCTCCTGAATGCTTAAATAAGACATGGAAAACAAACAGCTTTGTCACGAAACTGTGACTGAAGACAGATCAATTCATAGAGTTGGAGTTTCAGGAGGGCCTGTGAGAGCATGAGCGGGACCTTCATTGGGATGTGCACACTACTGTATGTCGCTGAGTCTGGCCCGGGGAGTGGATGCAAGCACCCTGCCTGAGGGCCAAGCTTTCCATTGCCAGTCAGCAATAGGAAAGAACTCAATGCTGGATGAATCTGTGGCCCCTCAAAATGGATATAGTGTCTCCACATAGACTCTCACTGTGAGCCACAGCCTACTGGTCAAAATTTAAGCTCAAATACGACTTAAACGCCTAACATTCTGTTTCCTTAAACTAAGGTACTGCCAGGATTCGCTAGAGGCCTGGATGACCTATCAGGTCTGAACACCGATCTCAAATCACTTCACATGATCCATTCCACCAGTCATGTCAAGGACAACTAGAGGTCTTCCTGAGCAAGCCCTAATCGCCTCCTCACTTACCCATTCCAGAGGCTGTGCCTGTAAAACCTATCGACTAACACATTCCCATATGCCGTGATTATGAAACCAACCATCCTGCTGGAATAAGGACCAATCACGATGCAAGCGTCAGGGTCAATGGGAAAGCAAGATAGGAGCTGAGGGGAGCCAAGAGAGTTCCTTCACTCAATCCCTAAACTTGATCTAATGTCACTAGACTGGGGTATTCCTCATATCTCAAGGGGACCCGATTCATGATTGACGTGAATTGTGCTTATTCAATCTTTGTTCTGCTTACTGTCCTGCTGTGCTGCCTCCTCTTCTTGCTTTATGTGCATGGCTCCCTCTGTTGTGGTGACAAATCACTTGAGAGGGACTTGACATAGGGAGAAAGCCCACCCACATCAACTGTCACCAGAAGCAGACACTAAGTTCATTTCTCTCTTTTTCTTTCACCTCACATAACTATGCACACCAGACACTGGTAGAGCTGCCTGGAAGGGGAACCCTCAGTGCTGTGGTTCTCAACCTGTGGGTTGCGACCCCTTTGGGAGTCATATGACCCATTTCACAGGGCTCACTCAATTCATAACTGTAGCAAAATTACAGTGATGAAGTAGCAAGAAAATAATTTAATGGTTGGGGGGTCACCACAACAAGAGGACCTGTGTTAGGAAGGTTGAGAACCACTGCCCGAGTGTGTTTAGGACTTTGCTGCCCTCAGGGTCATCAGGCATTTTTGGAGGCAGAGCGCAGGAAGCCCTTCTTGGAAATGCCCTGAAACCAGGTCTCAACCAACTCCATCCACCCTCACCCTCCGAGATCCTAATCATAGGCCACTTTGAACCCTGTAAGTCCATGGGAGCAGAAAGTCTCCTTTTTCTCCCTTGGAGTGGTGGCTGGTGAGTTCAAACTGCTCACCTTCTGGCTAACATAACCCACAGACCAGATCCACCTGAGCTCAGTTTGCTTTGCCGCACAGCACACATCGTTTGGAACCTTCTGAAGTAGCTATGCACATGTGCAGGTTGGGGGATTTCACACAAGATGCAGATTTCCACCCTCTCTTGGCAAAAATAATTTTTTCAAAAGGCTTTTATTCTCTTCTGGATCTGAGTAGCAGCTACTCTCATGAAGTCATAGCACATACATGCATGCACAGTCCTCCCAACTCCCTAATGTCTGACGCCGAGTCTGCTCCATGCTTGTCTGTGTCCGATGTGGCAGCTGCAGGCACCCAGGGCACGGGCTCTGCAGCCTACGTTCAAATCTCTCCTTTCCACTTCCTCTCTGTGTGGTCATAGGCTCAGGACTTTTTCATCCTGTGCCAATGATTTTTCATCAGTAAAATGAGACAGGAATAGACTCCACACATAGGCTTGTTAAGTGGAACAATTGAATTTTTACATACAAAAGCTTAGAACAGTGCTTGACATCTTGCAAATGCTGTTAGGTAGCTTAGCATAGGAACTGGGTCATCGATTACATATGCTCAGGTTCAAACTTCTGGCCAGAAAGGAGTGGTACACCTAGGTGGCCATTACACCTGGATTGGCCCATCTGGGCCAGTTAAATTCAATACAGCCAATGGGGTTGAACAGGATCGTCAAACATGCATCCCTATGGGGGAATTGAAAAAGGCAGGATCTTGACCTGTCCGATGTCTCCCTTCACCCACTTTTCTGTTTTCCGTCCCCCAGGAAGGAGGTCACATGTAGATATTTGTCATCGGTTCCCTCTTTCCAATGCACCCTCCCTCTACCCTCCCAGTATCACCACTCACAAATTATTAAGGGTTCATGAGGGATGGGGGAGCGGGGAGGGAGGGGAAAAAAGGAGGACTTGATGCCAGGGGTTTAAGTGTAGAGCAAATGTTTTGAAAATAATGAGGGCAATGAATGTACAAATGTGCTTTACACAATTGATGTATATATGAATTGTGATAAGAGTTGTGTGAGCCCCTAATAAAATGATTTAAAAAAGAAAGAAAGAAAGAAAAAGCAGGATCCCACTGAGTGACTTTTTCTCCAGCAGCTTCTAGGTAGGCTGTGCGGGGGTGAGGGGCCCTGAGGTGCCTGTGTAAACCTGAGATTTCTTCTCTCAAAAAACTCACATGGATCACAGTCCAGGCTTCGGAGTGAATTCTTTCTCGCGTGCAGCCAAGGACTGAGGTATACCTCTCCCATGAAGAGAGTTAACAATAGTATCTCTTATTATATCATCAGGAACCCAGGTGTGTAGTGGACATGCATTAAGCTGCTTATTGCAAGGTCAGGGGTTTGAACTGACTAGCCCATCAGTGGGAGAAATATGAGGTTGTCTGTTTCTGTAAGGCAGTGGTTTTCAACCTTCTGAATGCTGCCACCCTTTAATACAGTTCATGTTGTGGTCACCTGCAACCATAAAATTATTTTCATTGCTACTTCATAACTGTAATTTTGCTATTGTTTATAATTGGGTGACTCCTGTGAAAGGGCTATTTGATCCCCAAAGGGGTTGCAACCCACAGGTGAGAACCTCTGCCGTAAGGATTTAAAGTCTCAAAACCACAAAGGGGCAGTTCTTTTTTCTTATTGGGTCGGTATGAGTGGGAGTCAATAAAATGGTAGTTAGGCTTTTTTCTGCATTAGTATCAGATTCTGGTGGCAATCTCTGTCATCCTGCATTGTGGTCTAGTTTGAACTCTGGTAGATCTGTGGGAAATGACTGCCCTGGCTTGAGGTGGGGGCCACGGTACTTCAGTGGTAGATCTCTCATTGTCTTTCACTGGGAAGACCCAGCTTCAATTTTCAGCCAATGTGCCCCAGACTGTCAGTGATGGTTTGTGTTTTGCTATGACACTGAGCAGGCATCAGTGGTGTTTCCAGACTGAAATAGAATAAGGAAGAAAGACCTCATCATCTCCTTGCACACATTGACCTATGGCCCACCACGGTTGGCTTCCTCTCCCAGCCCTGGTGGTAGCACAGACTGGCACACTTTGCACTGCTGCCCATGAGGTGTCCATGAGCGGCTAACTCGACAACCACGGTCAAGATCAACAGCTTGAACTTCATTCTGGGTCTATGGAAACAAGAACAACCTTCTGAAATGAGGTCGCATTGCTATTTGGGACTGGGAGGAAGCCTCTGTGATATGGATTGTACTCTGGATCCCAAAGGGGACTTTTAAACGCAGCCACATAGCAGCTCCGAAAATTACCATAGTAGAAGCTAGGTTAAAAAAAAAAAAAAGAAGCGTCTACTGACTTGAGACCACCCCCCCCCCTTCCCTTCAGCTGCTTCCCTGCATTTCACTCAGCAGGGCTGGGTGTGCAGTGTCATGAGGGTGCCCGTGTTCAGTTTACTGTAACGCCGGAACCTTCTCTCCTGTTTCTAAATCCACTCAGATCACCAACCAGGCTTTGGTGTGACTTTCTTTCTAGTGTGTAGCCAAGGACCGAGACATGTCCCACCTGAGAAACCTAACAGACCCATAATTACAATAAACCCATATTTTTATATATAAGGCAAAGGTGAACAGGTCTAGCCAATAATGGTGAAGAGGGCCCTGGGTTTGAGAAAGATTCTGAAGTAGAATCCATAACCCTTAGAAATGTATTGGCTTTAGGGGAGGGGCAAAGAGGGCTGGATTGAGAAAGTCTCTGGCATCCAGTTCTGACTCGACTTTTGGATCCTGAATCCTTCAGGAGTCATGACCTTGCCCTCCAGCCAGACCTTCCAATAACCACCTTCTCAGAGCCTTGTTAAGTTCTCATAATACGTTATGAGCTCCTGTGAGGAGCTACCAAACCCAGGCACTTATTTTCAAAGACAAGATTGCTCTCTCTACCCCTAAGAGCAGGGAGTTTGGGGATGATGGATATGAGATACCATAGAAGGTAAATCTGTTATCTCCCATGATGCACAAAACATGCTGTCACAACCAGGACTCGTGACAATCCCTCAGTTTCCTAAATTGCTTTACTGCTGCTTTTTAAATTAAGCCTCATTAACTTGTCATATATTGATAACAGGGATGACCCTGAAGTAGATGCATAAATTAAGGTTCTCCTCATCCTGTGCTTTTATATGAGAGTGTTAATTATTTTTGTCATTAGGGAGAATGATGGGGGGATGGAGGGATCGAGCAATACCAAACGGAGTTTGACAAAGTGTTGGTGTTTGCTGCCGGAAACGTGGTGCGTGTCTGATACAATCCGTCACCCAGTGAGTCTGCAATTAACACCAAGGGACCAAGGTAGGATTCCCTGAAATAAATAGCCTTCCTCCCAGATGCTAATGGGGACCCAGCAGGACCCATGGTTGTGTTGTAGCAGTTGTACATGGGCCCTTGGAGGACACAGGGCTGGTGTTTGAAATGAGTCTTGTTTGCCCTCAGTTGGCTCACACATTTGTCTTTTAAATAGCATTATCACTAACATTTAAACACAGGGTGATTTTACATAACAATATTCATCTTCTGAAAAATGGAGAGGCCCAACTTTGCTGGTTGACAGTGCAACTCTAGAATACAAGCGGGGCCTCAGAGGGGCTGGGGGAACAGTCAGGTGTGGTGATCAGAGTTTGGAATCCTTGCTTTCCATGTACACGTGGCAAGGAAATCAAGGGTTCAGAAACTTAGGAGGGAAGTTCCAAACACAAGTTTGTGTGGTCCATAATAAACCTATATAGGGGTTGTGATTTCAATATGCTGGCTATTTTTTTGTGCTTGGTAGTCAACCAGCCCAGAATTCCTGACCTCTCTGACCTTGTGAAACAAGGACCATTCCAGAATCACATAGAAGCAAGCACGGAAGCAAGGGCATCCATCACCCTGAATGCGTAGGGGTCCGGAACTAAGTGCTTTCTGTAGAAAAGCTCCAGAAGGCAGACCTTTGGCTGGAAAACCTGTTAGGGAGCTAGCATAGGGACTGGCAGGCCCATTACACATGCTCAGAGGTCCGAGATACCGGCTCATGAAGCAGTGGCGCACTGCATGCTCAGAAGTTCAGGGTTCCAGCCAGGAGGGGGAGATACGCCTGGGTGGGTGCTGCACCTGCATTGGCTCACCAAGGCCAGGTGAATTCAATTAAACAATTCAGCCAATGGGGTCGACCAACTTCATCCACCACGCCTCCCTAAGTCACAGGGATCCCAAACCAGGCCTTGGCGTGAGCTGTTTCTCACGTGGAGCCAAGGACCTAGGCATACCTGTCCCCGGAGAGGTCTAACAGAAGCGGTGCTGTCTGACTTGGAGCTATGAGGTAAGCCGGCCCCAGGAGTGGGCCCTCCCATCCTGGTCTCACGGGTTGCGGGCCCCTCTGGCTCCTTTCACCTCACCACCCTCGGGAGAATTGTTGAGTTGAATTCGCCTAGCCTAGGTGTGCCAATTCAGGTGCCGCGCCCACCCAACACCGTGGAGGCCCCTGCGGACACTCGTAGAGTATTGCCACAGCCCCTGCATTTTGTGTCTGTCTTTGCGCTGTTTCTTGCTTGTGTGCGGGACTTGAAGTGCCTTTCTGTGCCTGCCTCCCCAGGCTACATTTGGGGAGGGGACTGGGACGCTGCTGCCTGGAGGCTGGGAGGATTTTCACTCCCAAAGCCTTCTCGCAGCTCAGTGGCGTGACGGGGCTCTGGCCAGCGGAAGGCTGGGGTGCCCGCGTCCACCCTGTTGGCTTTGGCAGGACTCTGGCTGGGTGGCTGGCCCCAGGCTGGCTTGTGGCTAGGCCGCAACCTGCGGCCTCCATTTTCCCAGCCACATGACCCACTCCCAGGCAGAATGGTGCCAACCTGTGTCTGTTGTAGCTACTGTCCATTCCCAGAAAGAAAACTACCCAGACCGCCGGCAAGGTCAACAGAACAAGTTTCATTTCCTGCGCAGGGACTGTCAGCTCTCTTGAGAGGAGACTGAGTGGCCCCCAGTCTAATTTTGCAAAGGTTTTTATACTTTTGCAATGTGCAGGTGTGAAAGCAAGCAAGCAAGCAGAGCACAGAAGCGGGGTATTGTGGTTAGCCATTCTTAGTTGAACAAAAACTGCTCTGGTCATTCTCGCAAGCCTTCTGAATATCCATTTCCTTCTCTACATTCACTTGGGCTACGTCTGCACAGCCTACCTCCCCAATATCAGCTAGTTCTCATTGACAGTTCATAGCTAGTTTATTTACCATTCATAATGGCTTCTGTCAGCTCAAAATGGCTTCTCTTGTCAGGCTGTTTAAGCTACTCCCAGAGCTGCTACATTCCCTCCTGTTCTTAGCCAAGTTGAAATCATTGAATCTGTGGTAGTCAGCCCAGTGTATGGTGGGCTCAGCACTAAGCGTTTTATGGCTTGTACTTTCTGTGTAAGGAATGCCACCAGCTTATTGGTTATTATTGGTTCAAATGTGAAGCTTAGCAGGAGGAGGATTAGGGGTCCGGCTAGGGTCGTTATTAGGGTAGTTAGCCAGGTTGACCAATTAAATAGCTTTTCAAAGCAATTGGTTCCTTCATTTCTTTTCTTGTCTCCTTCCTCTAATCTTTTCCTAACCAGGGCTAACCTATCTTTAATGATTCCTGAATGGTTTGGATAAAACAAGTTTCTCCCAATGCCATTCACAGCACTCCTTATTTCAAAAAGAGAAAGTCAAGCCCTGAGCGGTTTTGCAACACAACTTCTACAAGGGAGTCTAAGGATCTTTCTAAATGGGAAACAGTTTTTTTTTAATCCCTGTAAATCTAAATCAATTTGCTGACTAAGAGTCTGATAGTTTAAATTTCCTTGTATTAAAGCAACTGACCCGACTGCAGCTAATCCCATAATCCCAAGTCCTGCTAACAGTGGGACCAAAATTGGGACTCTTTTAACTCATCCAGAAATGCTCAGGGAGGGCTTTTTTTTTTACTTGTGACTGATGAATCCACAGCCCCTTCCCCACTACTTTAACAGCAGTTGGTGTTGTAAGTATCACCTGGTATGGGCCAGTCCACCTAGGTTCTAAGGTGTCGGGTTGGTGTTTCTTTACCCACGTCCAGTCTCCAGGTTGCAAGTTGTGGGCTGCCTCTTCACCTTTCCCTTGGTTGGGCCCAAAATGAGGGTGTCAGAGCACATGATTTGTCTCTCACCTTCTGCACAGCCTGCAGTCACTTGATACGGGACCGATTGGTGAATTCCATTGTTTCTACTTCCTTCAACCTTGGGAGGATTGGGGAAGGTCTGCCAAACATAAATCCAAATGGGGTCATGCTTTTCACATAGGGAGTCAGCGGACTCAAAGTAGGGCAAAAGGTAAAGAAAGGATCAACCCAGTTCTCGCCAGTTTCTAAATGCAACTTAACTAACAATTCCTTTAGGGTTCTGTTTATTCTTTCTACTTGCCCTGAACTTTGGGGCCTATAAGCCCAAGAGAGCTTCCAGTTAATATTTGGAAGCATTGCTAATACTGTAGTAATTTGAGCAATGAATGCTGGGTCATTGTCAGACCCAAAAGTGGTGGTAAGGCCAAGTCTAGGGAAAATTTTTGTTACTAATAATTTACACACCGTGGCAGCAGTTTCCTTCTTCGTTGGGAAGGCTTCCACCCATCCAGAATAGGTGTCCACGAACACCATCAAATCCCGGTAGCCATACTTTCTAAGTTTGATATCCATAAATTCCACCTCCACAATTCTCCAGGACTACTACCTCGAGCTCGTGGTTGGGGTTGCTCCTTTTCTTTTCTAGAGCTGTTTCCCCGAGCACAGTGCAATCAACGGTGGGTGACATCTGCCACCCAGTGTCCAAGCCTGGGTATGTAAAAGTACCCAAGGAACAACTGAGACAATTTAGAGGCTCACGATTGCATACCTTCATGTAGTCCTTGAATCAGGTCTCTCCCCAGAGCTTCTGGCATGAATCTTCTTCCTTAAGGATGGAGCAGCCACCCTGGATGCTCCGGGTCTCTTTGGCAGCCCAGCTCTTGGCTTACCTTTGGATCATGTTCTGAGTATGTAGGTTGTGGCGGTAACACTGGGGACGGCATGAGGACGGTCACTACCTCAGGGGGATTGGTGGCATAATCCTGGCGTTCAAGATCCACTGGTCCGGGGGACTAGTTAGGAGGGGTTCAACCATAGGTCCCCCTACCACAGCAATATCCTGTCCCAGTGTAAGCTTCCTAGCTTCTATGACTAGGATGGCAGTGGCAGTCTCAGCTCGCATGCAGCTTGGCCATCCTGCAGCTACAGAGTCCAATTTCTTTGAAAGATCGGCCACAGGTCTCTTCCATGGCCGCAAGTTCTGAGTTAGCACTCCTTTTGCTGTGCCTCTGGCCTCATACATGGACAATTGGAAGGGCTTTTCTATGTCTGGAAGGGGAAGAGTGGATGCCCATATAAGCGACTTTTTTTAAGAATTCAAAGGCTTGCTGTTCTACTTCAGTCCATTTAAGTTCTTTTTCTTTTCCCCAGTACTTGCATATAGGGGTTTGGTTATTTTTGAAAATCCAAAATTCCACAATGGAGAATACCTCACAGCTCCTAGAAACACTTGCATCTGCCTCGAAGTCTCAGGTACTGGAATTTTGAGGATCGCCTCAATGCAGCTGGGGGACATGGTCCGTTTTCCCTCCTCCAGTTGATAGCCTAGGTATACAGCTTTATTGACACACAATTGAGCCTTTCTTGCAGATATCCTCTACCCCAAATGGCCAAGGACTATTAACAGGTCCTCGGTAGCCCTTTGGCATTCCTCCAGGGTTTCAGAGGCCAGGCGGAGGTCATCTGCATACTGGAGGAAGGGGGTGTTCCTCCTTGTATTCCTGTAAGTCTTCACTGGGTTGACGTACAGGGGACAAGGGTGTGGAGAACAAAGCATCCTTTAAGTCCAAAACAGTATAACAAATTCAGTTTGACAGAATAGTACTCAGGAGGGTCTCAGGGTTTGGTACCGTGGGGTGGACAGTTTGTACCCTCGCATTTACCACTCCGAGATCCTGCACCGATTGGAAGTCCTCAGTTCCCGGCTTCTGCACGGGCAGCAGGGGAGCATTCCATGTGAACTTGCAGGGCACCAAAATGCCTGTCCTTTTTAATCTGCATATGTGAACAGAAATACCCACCTTTCTTTCCATGGAGTAGGGTTTTGCTTGACACTCACCAGTGTGGCCGAGCTCAGAAGTTGTACGACCCCAGGCACCTGATGTTCAGCAAGGTCTGGCAGGTTGTTCTATGTCCAAACAAAAGGAATATCTTTTACCAATTTATCAAGAAGTTCCTTTGAGGAGGTCTCTTCTGCTCCTTGATAAAACACATATCCCTCTGAAATTGGAGTGGTGAGCAAAACCTTTGCCTTTTCAAGTTCAAGGGTTAAGGTGGTTGCAGCTGGTGAGAAAGTAATTATGGCCACCATTTATCATAATAAGTCCCGGCCAATTAGGGGATAGGGGCATTGAGGCATTACCAGGAAGGAGTGTGTAACTGTGTCTTGTGCTAAATCTGTTATTCTGGCCGTTGTCCATGGGTGTGCTTGGGTCTGGCCTGTAGCCCCTGTAATTAAAATCTTTCCTTTTGTCAGTGCACCTGTAGTCTTTTCCAAAACCAAGAAGGTGGCCCCTATGTCCACCAAGAAATTTACTGGTTGGCCCCCTTTTTGGAGAGTTAGCCTGGGATCCTGGGGGCCAAGTCACACAGAGCTCTGACAACTTCATTCAGTTTCTTCAAGCATTATTGTTTCTTGCTTGGGTTTTTATAGGTGAGGATGAGGCCCATCCTCTCGAGTGGTGGGTCGTCCGACTCTCCTGGGGTTTTCAAGCCACTGATTTTTCCAATGTCCTTCTTTTATGCAGTAGGCACACTGATCCTTCCCCAGGCCTTGGCGGTGCCCACAGGTTACTCTCTCCATGAGTGGGCCCTGTTCTCCTTTTCCTGAGCCTCTGGGGTCTCTCATGAAAATTACTAGTATTTTAGCTAGTTTCTTTGTCTCTGTCATGGTAGGGTCATCTCTGTTGTTAAACACCCACTGAGTCACTTTTACCAAATCACTAAGATTTTCCCCTTCAAACGCTTCCCACTTCTTTTTCATATCTGAGGCAGACTGAATACTAAAGGCAATACTTATTGCCCGCCTATTCTCGGGGGTCTCCAAGTCAATAGGGGTACAAATTCCGTAGGCTTCCATCAGCCACTCTAAAAAGGCAGGCGGACATTCTCTTGTAGGAGCCTGAAAATTCTCACTGACCTTAGATAAATTCATAGGTTTCCTAGCTCTCCCGCAGAGGCCCTGCAAGAGCAACTGGTGATACTTGCTTAAGCCCTCCTGGCCTTGCTAGGAGTTTGGATCCCACATTGTTTATGCAGTGGCAAAAAGAGTTTCTCTCAAGTGGGGAATGCCCGCTGGCTGACCATCAGGTCCATTGACTGTCTTCTGGGCCCCTCCTGGAAGGGCTCCCATTCCTCTCACATGAACAGCACCTGGAGAAGTTGCTGGCAATCATCTCAGGTAGGCTGATGAGTATGGAAAACCATATCTAGCACAGAAATCAGACCATTTGTTTTGTCAGAAAAAGGGATTTTATTGGTTCCAATTATACAAATCACTGGAACAAAAGGGAACATATACCCAAAAAGGGACTCGGGGGTCCTCCCCAGGCGTTGGGGCTGCTTACCTTAAGGTGAGAATGGCTGCTGCCGAGTGATCCTTCTCGGGGGGTTGAGAAGACATGCCAGCCCTAGTGTGTGTGTGTGTATGTGGGGGGGGGGCTCAAAAAGGGGTTGTCAGTATTCCTCTCTCTCCGGCCCCTTAAAACCTGATAGGGTGGCAGCGGTACCAAGAATTGGAAGCCAGCTCTCCCACTCCCAGAGTCCTCTTCCAAAATGGGATAAATCTGACAGGGTGTGAAAGGGGGAAGGGAGGGGAGGGACAGCCTCCACCTTGTTGGGTTTAGGAAGTTGGACTGGTTGTTTTTCCGGTCCTGCCGTGTTTCCTGGAATCTTTGAAACAAGAACCCTTTCTGTTGGGGGAGGAAGTAAGTCTTTTATATATGCTGGCTTATTAGAGGCAATGTCAATCCACACATTAATATAAGGGATCAGATCAGATGTCCTGATTCCCCATAAGCAAAACTATGAACTCTGCGTAATAGGGAAAGGAAAAATGAGTCTTGTGGAGGCCAATGAGGGACTCCTCCTGCCCAATAACCTTTAAACAAATCAGGGAGTCTCCAGGCTTTAGGGTTGAAACCACATGCTCTTCATGAGCCCCTAGAGCAGGGGTCCTCAAACTACAGCCTGCGGGCCACATGCAGATCACCCGGGACAGTGATCCTGTCCACCGGGTGTTTGTGCCCCATTTGTTTTTCACTTCAAAATAAGATATGTGCAGTGTGCATAGGAATTTGTTCATAGATTTTTTTTAAAACTATATTCCGGCCCTCCAATGGGTCTGAGGAACAGTGAACTGGTCCCTGTTTAAAGAGTTTGAGGGCCTCTGGCCTAGGGAAATCAGAAATGCCCTAGTTCTGGGGATAGCACTCCTAGAAAGGAGGTCTTCTTTCTAAACAGACTCAGAGAGTGGCACTCGGATTTCGGTGCACCTCAAAATGTTGTAGCTACTGTCCATTCCCAGAAAGAAAACAACTCAGACCAGTGGCAAGTTCAACAGAAAAAGTTTTGTTTCCTGCACAGGGACTGTCAGCCCTCTTGAGAGGAGACTGAGCAGCCCCCAGTCTAATTTTCCAAAGGCTTTTATACTTTTTCAATGTGCAGGTGTGCAAGCAGGTAGAGTATGGAAGTGGGGTATTGCGGTTAGCCATTCTTAGTTGAACAAAAACTACTCTTGTTCTCAAAAGCATTTTGAGCATCCATTTCCTTCGGGACATTCCCTTGGGCTGTCTGCACAGCCTACCTCCCCAATATCAGCTAGTTCATTTACAGTTCATAGCTACTTTATTTATCTTTCATGGTAGCTTCTGTCAGCTCAAAATGGATTCACTCTTGTCAAGGCTGTTTAAGTTTTCCCAGAGATCCTACCTAGCCGCCATAGTGGCCGTGGGGAAACAGGGCCTGTGACCCTGGCCAAGATGGTGCCCACCACTCCAAACATGTGGAAGGGTGCTGCCTAGGGAGCTGGTTGATTACACGTAGGAGTCAGTCCTGCCTTGTCCCAGGAGTCATATGTTTCTCTTTCCCCCTCCATTCCCTTTGCCTTTCTCCTGGTTTATAAAATAAGCTACTTTAAAAGCCCTATAACGCCGAGGACAACATTTTCTTAACATTTAATTAAAATGAATCTGGTACCAAAATTATAAATCATAAATGTGATAATTTGGTTATATTTCAAAGTCATTGAAAATTTTATACTTTTAAAATATATTTTGGTTGTCATATATATTGATAACTATGAAAGTTAAGAATAAAAACAAAAAAGTTATTTCCTGAATTGAAAACTTCAGGCGTTGTAGGGTTAATGTTCTACCAGTGTAGATTTGTTCCTTGTTACTGGCTGGGTTTCCGTTGCCCAGGATTAGGCTAATGGCATTCAGAAGCCTAGCCTGAGTAACTGTTAGCTTCAAGGCTTTCAGTGATGCTGCTTCAGGCACTTTTGTGAATAGCTCTTAACACAGCTCAGTTGCCATGAGGTTCCAGGCAGAAATTCCAGTTTTCCTAAAGGTTCCCTGAGCTGCCAGATGTTTCTTCCCTTCAGAGATTTGAGAGTCTGCTCCTGACAGCAGGCATCTTGGAAGGCCGTGGGGCCATACCAAGCAGTGGTCCTCCTAGTTTGTTGTCTAGAAAATGGTTGGACCTAAAGTCGCGCAGAGGGACTGCTTTTGACCCTTTCACTAGTGTGGGGGCACCTGTTGGAGGCATCAGTTTAATAGCACACCAGGGATGTGCTCTCAAGCGGGGTTATTGACCTTGAGGCAGCAAGCTCTCAATAGGCTCCTTGTTTTTTGCTTTCTAGATGGGACTTAGCAGCTTGATACTTAGGAATTGCCCCCTTGCATGAATCCTGTCCAATTGGGATAGATTTGATACAGAGAGTCTTGACAAACAAAATCTGATACACTTTGCAACTCTATTTGGCCACAGTATCTTTTTGAGAAAGGAGAATGGTGGCCAGAGAATGGTACACTTTCCCTTCCAACCCTGATTCAGCTGCAACAGTTCTATAGAGTGATGGGAAAGTGGGCAGAGATGCCATAAGTTAGAGCATTTCTCCTTTTGAGGAGCAGTAGACACCTTCATCCCCAGTGCACCCAGGACTCCCTAAGGCAGGCGTCCTCATACTGTGGCCTGTGGCCCCATGCGGCCTGACGAGGATATTTATCCCGTCCTCAGGGTGTGTTTGCTGCCACTGCCTGTCCTGCTTAGCAGCCAATTCATGCAGTGTGCATAGGAATTTGTTCATAGGTTTCTTAAAAACTATAGTCTGACCCTCCAAGGATCTGAGGGACAGAGAGCTGGCCCCCTGTGTAAACAGTTTGAGGACCCCTGCTAAAGTGATCCTGGGCTTAGGGCTTATAATTCTCCCATCCCTGAAATACCCCTGAACATTCTACCCATAATAGAGGCACGAGGGGAATTTGGTCCCCGGGTAATTTACAAGCCTTTTATTCAAATTGAACCCAAGAAAATTAAAACTGACTGAGGCAGTTACTCTACTTTTGATCACTATTGACTCCCCCTGTAGTACCCCAATAATACCACTTAGCCGTATAACTCTGAGCATTATATTTCCATAACATTTAAAGAAATGCATATATTAATATATATAGATATAAACTATGAATTTAAAGAATAAAAATAAAAAAGATTTCCCCCCAATTAAAAAATTTAGCCGTTATAGGGTTAAAAAGGATGGGTCTTATCAGTGGGTGCAAGACCTTAGGATCATAAATGAAGCAGTGATCCCACTGCACCTAGTAGTGCCCAAATCCTGTACCCTCCTAGGGAAATTGTTAATGCTTTTATCCCCGTTCCTGTACTTACAGTGAACAAACACTCATGCCTGATAATCCTAAGATTATTTATTTCCTGTGACACTCACCTAACTTGAAGGGCACTACCTCTTCAGAATCTTAGTCCTGTCTCAGTTAAACTGTTCACCCTTTTGTCTTTTTGTTTATTTTTCCAGACATTCTCAGGTTACCAAGGCCTCTGAACTAAGTGTACCAGCTGCAGGACCACAATTTCCTGTACAACCTTAACCTTATCCATTCTGGGACCTGAATGGACAATCCCTTCTGACAGAGTAGGAAGGGTATGGACCCAAAGCCCCACTTCGCCCCTTTTGCCAGCAGGAAGTAGCTAGAGCTGTTGTCGCCCAGTACCCCAAAATTTGGGTCCATATCTCTTCAGGAGGTAAATGTTAGGTAGCTAGCATAGGGACTGGAGTGTCCATTATGCATGCCCAGAGGGCCAAGGTAATGGCCCAAGTAGGAGTGGTACACTGTATGTGCTCAGAGGTTCAGGTTTCCGGCCAGGAAGAGGAGGTACACCTCGGTCGGTGCTGCAAATTGCTTGACCCACCTAAGCCAAGTAAATTCAATTCATTCTTGGGGTCGACCAGGGTTTCCCACCAATCCTCCCTAACTCTCATAAAACTCACTTGGATCAAAATCAGGCTTCCGCGTGTATTCTTTCTCATGCAGAGCCAAGGACCGAGGTATATCTGTCCCCAGAGAGATCTGACAAACCCAGGAAGGTTCTTTGGGGGCAGCAAGACAGGACATGAGTGGCTGGTGGATACTGTTCAGATGCATGGCTTTCTATTTGGAAGGGTCTAATCCAGCCTGAGATGATCCTTGCATGAGCCCTCTGCCCAGATCTTTTTTTTTAAATCGTTTTATTAGGGACTCATACTACTCTAACCACATTCCATGCATACATGTGTGTAAAGCACATTTGTACATTCATTGCCCTCATTCAATAAATATCCACTCTCCACCCAAGCCCTTGGTCTCAGCTCCTCATTCCCCCCCTCCACCATGTGAGCTACCCCTCGCTCATCAATCCTTGGTTACTCACTAATTATTTTGTCATATCTTGCACTGTCCGATGTTCCCCTTCAACCACTTTTCTGTTGAATTAGAATGTAGATCCTTGTAATCAGTTCCCCATTTCCAACCTACCCTCCCTCCACCCTCCCAGTGTCTCCACTCATAATACTGGTCCTAAAGGACTCATCCACCCTGGATTCCCTGTGTTTCCATTTCCTATCTGTACCAGTGTACATTCTCTGGTCAGCCAGATTTGTAAGGTAGAATTGGGATCATGATAGTGAGGATAGAGAAAGCATTTAGGAACTAGAAGAAAGTTGTGTTTCATCGTTGCTAACTCGTATCCTGTCTTGGCTTATCTCCTCTCTGAGACCCTTCTGTAAGGTATTGTGCAGTGGACTGCAAATGGGTTTGGGGTCTCTACCCAGCACTCTCCTCACATTCACAACGAGAAGATTTTTTGTTCTGATGATGCGTGACACCTGATCCCTTTGAAACCTCGTGATCGCATAGGCTGGTGTGCTTATTCCATGTGAGCTTTGTTGCTTTGAGCTAGATGGCCGCTTGTTTACCTTCAAGCTTTAAGACCTCAGAAGCTATATCTTTTGACAGCTGGGCACCATCAGCTTTCTTCACCACATTTGCTTATGCACCCGCTTTGTCTTCAGCGAACCTGTGGGGAAGGTGAGCATCATAGAATGCCAATTTAGTAGAACTAAGTATTCTTGCAATGAGGGAGTACTTGAGTGGAGGCCCAAAGTTCATGTACTACCTTAATATGAAACTTATAATTATATGGACGTAGGTCTATTTCCCCATGCTTACGTATAAATATATTTACGTATGTACATGCCTTTTTTTAGACCTCTATAACTGTCCCTTTCTTCCTAGCTTGCTCTTCTATTCCCTTTCATTTTCCTCTTGTGCCCTCAGCCATGCTCAGTCTTCATTTGAGTGTCAGTAATTCCTCTTAGTTCCATTATCCTTGATCACGCCCTACACCAACCCTCCTATATCACCCTCACCATGGATTTGCATCACTTGTTCCCTTGTCTCTGGGATTCTTAACACAGCTCCCTTTACTCCCACGTCCCCCTGGAAGTGTTGGTCCCGTTTTTTTCTCCTCCAGATTGTTCATCCAGCCTATCTTATTTAGATAGACCTGTAGAGGTAATAACATGCTCAACACCAACACAAGCACCAAAAGAAACAAAACAATAAAAATCCAATGACAATAAACGAAAACAAAACTCAACAAGAAAGAAAAGTTCATAGTTCAAGGACTGTGTGTTGGCCTTTAAGAGTGTTTTCTAGTCCAGTCTGTTGGGGCACCAAGTCCTGGCCCAAAGTCCACCTTTGGCATTCCCTGGGGACTTTGCTGCTCCGTTTCCTTGCTCCTCTGCACCCCCCTTAGTGTTATGCCTCGGTGTGGTGGGATAAGTTCGGGTGCAATTCCCACACTGTGCCTCCAATGTTGTCACCTCTAGGGCTATGGGTCTTTGAGGGGTGTCGTGTCTCATCGAGGGGCTGGCCATGTGGTCTTCGATGTGGACTGCCTTCTCTGAGTGGGACATCATCCTCAAGGTCTAGTGGGCCAGGATGTGCTCCACTCTCCCCTCCTCCCTCTTCTTCTGCTCCGTGTGCTCTGATCAGATATGTGCCTCTCCGGGAGCTTCAGATTCAGTTGCATCCTCTGAAATAAAATCTTTGGGGGGGGGGGCGTGCGGGGAGGGGGCGTCTGCTCAGATCTTTGAGGGTCCAGGAAAGAGTGACTGCTTGGCTGGGTACAGGAATTTGTCGCTCAGAGCTATGGCTCCGACACTGGTTGTGAATATGGCTTTGTTGATAACCAGTGTGTGCCTCTGGGTCTGCACCTGTGTCTTTTTGAGTGAGTTTTCTCATCTGGAAAGTAAATGTACTCCATTGCCCAGACTCCGTTGTCAAAAAGTTATCGAGAGGGGCTAACCAGAGACTGTTTCAAATAGTGCGTACCTCCTAGCCACATTCTAGAACTGGAGGTAGCGATTCTGAGTCCAGGATAGAGATAGTGTTCAGCAGGTGACATACGTGGCTCCATATTGAAACAGGAAGCCCACTGTCGAAATGTTGTCCTTCCGTTGATGGCCACCAGCCACCTAATCTTCTCCTGCTATAACTGCTTCACTGGCTCAGCAGCTGAACCAGGAGCCAGTGCCATCAAAATCATGTTGCTAACAGGTACAAAGGGCAAATAGATATTTTTTATCTTGATGTCTTGGGAAGCCCACCTAACCTCCATGCAAACATTCTGGTGTGAGTAATTTTTGGAAGCAATCATATGCTGACAGTAATTCAAATCTTTCCTTTTGACATTGTGCCCATATTCTTTTCTGAACCTGAGAAGGTGTCCACTGTGTCCACCAAGAAATTTACTGGCTGGCCTCCTACTTGGAGAGTTAGCCTGGGATCCTGGGGACCAAGAGACACAGAGCCCTGACACCTTCATTCAGCTTCTTCAAGCATTATTGTTGCTTGCTTGGGTTTTTCTAGGTCAGGATGAGGCCCGTCCTCTCTAGTTGAGGGTCGTCCGCCTCTCCAGGGGTTTTCAAGCCACTGATTTTTCCAATGTCCTTCTTTTCTGCAGTAGGCACATTGACCCTTCCCCAGGCCTTGGCGGTGCCCACAGGTCACTCTCTCTGTGAGTGGGCCCTGATCTTTTCCTGAGCCTCTGGGGTCTCTCATGGCAACTTCTAGTATTTTAGCTAGATTCTATGTCTCTGTCGTGGTTGGGTCATCTCTGTTCTTATTAGCCACTGAGCCACTTCTACCAAATCACTAAGATTGTCCCCTTCAAAACCTTCCCACTTCTTTTTCATGTCTGAGGCAGACTGAGTACTAAAGGCAATACTTATTGCCCGCCTGTTCTCGGGGGCCTCCAGGTCAATAGGGGTACGAATTCCATAGGCTTCCATCAGCCACTCTAAAAAGGCAGGTGGACATTCTCTTGTAAGAGCCTGAAAATTCTCACTGACCTTAGATAAATTCATAGGTTTCCTAGTTCTCCCGTGGAGGCCCTGCAAGAGCAAATGGTGATACTTGCTTAAGCCCTCCTGGCCTTGCTAGGAGTTTGGATCCCACATTGTTTGTGCAGTGGCAAAAAGAATTTCTCTCAAGGGGGGAGTGCCCGCTGGCTGACCATCAGGTCCATTGACTGTCTTCTGGGCCTCTCTCTGGAAGGGCTCCCGTTCCTCTTTTGTGAACAGCACCTGGAGAAGTTGTTGGCAATCAGTCCCAGGTTGGCTGATGAGTATGGAAACCTGTTTCTAGCAAAGTAACCAGACCTTGTGGTTTGTCAGAAAAAGGGATTTTATTGTTTCCAATTATACAAATCCCTGGAATAAAAGGGGATGATCTAAACCCAAAAAGGGTGTTGGGGCTGCTTGCCTTAAGGGGAGAATTGCTACTGCCAAGTCATCCTTTTCGGGGGTGCTAAGACATGCCAGCCCTAGTGTATGTTGTGGGGTTGGGGGGACTCAAAATGGGTTGTGAGTCTTTTTCTCTCTCTCCGGCCCCCGGGAACCTGTCAGGTGGCAGCGGTACCAAAGGGTCGGAAGTCAGCTCCCCACTCCCAGAGTCCTCCTGCAAAATGGGATAAAGCCGATGGTTAGGGGATGGGCAGGGCTGGAGGAGGGATGGCCTCCATCTTGGTGGTTTTAGGAACTTGGAGCGGTTGTTTTTCCGGTCCTGCCATGTTTCCTGAAATCTTGGAAACAGGAACCCTTTCTGTTGGGGGAGGGAGTAAGTTTCTATATGTGCTGGCTTATTAGTGGAAATGTCAATCCACACATGAATTTAAGGGATCAGATTGGGATGTCCTGGTTCCCCATAAACATAACTATGAACTCTGAGTAATAGGGGAAGGAAAACAAGTCTTGCGTGAGTCAATCAGGGACTCCTTCTTCCCAATCACCTTTAAACAAATTGCGGAGTCTCCAAGCTTTTGGGTTGAAACCACATCCTCTTCATGAGCGCCTAGAGCAGTCAGGGATCCACAAAATACAGCCTGTCGGCCACATGCAGACAGCCAAGGCCACTGATCCTGTCTGCTGCATCTTTGTGCCCCATTTTTTTTTAACTTCAAAATAAGATGTGCAGTGTGCATAGGAATTAGTTCATAGGTTTTTAAAAAACTATAGTCTGGCCCTCCAATGGTCTGAGGGACAGTGAACTATCCCCCTGTGTAAACAGGTTGAGGAAACCTGCCCTAAGGGATCCTGGACTTAGGGGTTACTAATCTCCCAGCCCTGAAACACCCCTGAACATTCCACCCGTAGTAGGAGGCACCAGGGTAATTTGGTGCCCGGGCAATTTACAAGCCTTTTACTCCAATTGAACCCAAGCAAATTAAAAATGACTTAGGCAGTTACTCTACTTTTGATCCCTGTTGACTCCCCCTGTAGTACCCATTATTGCCATTTAACTCTATAACACGGAGCATGATGTTTTCATAACACTAAAATGTATATATTAATATAGATATATTGATAACTATGAAAGTAAAGAACAAAAAAAATTCCCCCAAATTAAAATTGAAGCGTTATAGGGTTAAAAAGAAGATGGGTCTTATCAGCGGGTCCAAGACCTTAGGATCATAAATGAAGCAGTGATCCCACTGCACCTAGTAGTGCTAAAACCCTGTGCCCTCCTAGGGGAAATTGTGAATGGTTTTATCCCTGTTCCTGTACTTACAGTGAACAAACACACATGCCTGACAATCCTAAGATTTTTTTTTTTAATTTCCTGTTCACTCACCTAACTTCAAGGGCGGCACTTCCACCTCACAAGCTTAGCCTTGTGTTAGTCAAACATTTCACCCTTTTCACCGTTTGTTTTTCCAGAAGTTCTCAGGTTACCAAGGCCACTGAACCAAGTGTGCCAGCTCCACGACTATCATCTCCTGGACCACCTCAACCTTATCCATCCTGGATAAAGTTGCCCTGAATGGACAACCCCTCCCAGCAGTGTAGGAAGGGTATGGACCCAAAGCCTCACTTCGCCCCATTTGCCAGCAGGAAGTAGCTAGAGAAGTCGTCGCCCAGTACCCCAAAGATTTGGGTCCATATCTCTTCAGGGGCTAAATGTTAGGTAGCTAGCCTAGGGACTGGGGCATCCATTATGCATGCCCAACGGCCAAGCTAAGAGCTCACGTAGGAGTGGCACCCTGAGCATGCCCAGAGGTTCAGGTTTCTGGCCAGGAAGGGGAGGTACACCTGGGTGAGTGCTGTACCTGATTTGACCCACCTAGGCCAAGTAAATTCAGTTCAGCCACTGGGGTCAACCAGGGTTGCCCACCATGTCTCCCTAACTCTCTGAAAACTCACTTGGATCACAGACAAGGCTTCCACGTGCATTCTTTCTCATGGAGAGCCAAAGACCGAGGTTTGTCTCTCCCCAGAGAGATCTGACAAACCCAGGAAGGCTCTTTGGAGGTAGCAGGACTGGACATGAGTGGCTGGTGGATACTGTTCAGATGCATGGCTTTCTGCTTGGAAGGGTTTTTGTCTCAGCTGACTGGAACGGAGGAGGTAGTACATCTGGATCACATAGTATCCATGTCCACAAATGAGCTGCTCATTCCACAGTCCTGGCAGTGCCTTTTGAAAACCCTCTGGTTTGGAATGTCACTCCTTGAAGATTACAGTGGGAGGGGCTGGGACCAAGGTATGCTTCCTCTTACTCCAAGTTGCCGGTTTCTGGAAGCTAATTGTATCTCTTACAGGATCAGTTAGTGGGTTTGTTGACTGCCTCAGGCTTTGTTCAACGAGGTCCTCCATCTAGGTGGTGGTGTGTGTGCATGAGCAGAGGCTTCCTTCTAATTCCTAGTGAATAGTAGAGCTCCCATGGTGTGGACTCCATGAAAGTCATTCCCCACACAACAGGGTTACAGAGGAGGATGGGCCCTGCAGGACAGGAGGGCCATTCCCCCTGTGGAATGGCCTCAGAGCCCCGCCTCCCTCACTGTCCAGCTGCTGGGGCTGTGGGCCCTACGCTTCATGCCTGACTCAGGAATAGACACAGGATGATGCTACTCCAGTAGCCATTTTTACTGCTCTAATCCAGTCTGAGACCATCTTTGCATGAGCCCCTGCCCAGATATATATTTTTAGGTTTTATGATCTTTTTATTTGCCCTATTCAACTTCTGTCCCATTTCTGCCTCCCTGTTGCTATGCTCCACTGAGAGAAAAACACTGGAAAGGGGAGGAGTTAACCTCCCTGGCTGTCTAATTTTGTCCAGATTTTATGCCCAAATTCTTCTTTATTTTTGAAGTTAAAAATCCCATAATCAATGAGTATCAGTATTGTAACATGAGTGTTTCTAAAAATGGAGTTCCAAGTAATTTATTGGTGGTACAATACCATTTCATTAGGCATTGTGCCACCAGTCCCTGGTGTAGGATCAGGCCCCAAAATTTCCAAATGTCATATTTGTTCACTGGATAGTTCTTTCTGCTTCTTGTAAACTTGTGAAGCAGAGTAGCAGAGTGTTGCTTTTTAACTGGTTTGTCTCCGTAATAATTTTTTCAATGATCACATTAATCAGAAATAATTGTAGTTATGCCAAAAGTTTGTAGTGGTCGTGCTCTATTTGCATACCAGTTCCTCCAGTGAATGGGAATCTTGGTGGAGCTGGCTAATCCATACCCAAAGACTGAAGACAATAGAACACCCCGTTTTCCCATCACAGAGTTCAGGTGTAGAATCTTCCTCACTGTCATCCTTTATCTGAGCAGTGTCAGTGTCGGATTATGAATTTCCTGAGGAACAACTATTGTGCAATTGTGTGCATATTGCTGAGTCACTGTCACTGTTTTCTTTTGGGTCTAAAAGCCCTTTGGGGTTAAAATGACACTTTTTTGATTCCATGATCCAAAATTTCCAGTCAGAATATTTTCCTAATGACATTAAACGGGCAAGGAGTCACTGGAGACAGCTCTGTGGATAAATCTGACACAGTACCACTCTATGTGTGTATGTCTCTTTAAAGCTTGCCCTATTGAATTTCCCTCTCTGTGTAGTCCCCCTGTGGCTATCCTCCTCTTGTGAACAACACTGGAAAGGGTAGCAGTTAACTTCCCTGGCTGTCTAAAATATCAGTAATTTTGTACCCTAATTCTTCATTTTTTGTGAAGTGAAAATATTTCTTCATCAACGAATATCAGTATTCTAACATGTGGGCTCCGGAAAACCGAGTAGCAAGTAATTTATTCCTGGTCTAAAACCTCTTTTGATTAAAATGATACTGTTTTTGATGCTTTAAGATCTCTCTGGGGGTAGAGTTACACCTCGGTCCTTGGCTCTGCACGAGAAAGAATTCATGCCGAAGCCTGGCTCGTGATCCAAGTGAGTTTAATGGGTGTTAGAAGTTCCAGGTGTATGAGACACCCATTGGATTCTTCCCAACCATGCAGCCTGGCAGAGACTGCTCAGTGTCACACAAAGATCTGTTTCCCAAGTTCTCCTCCAAAAGTCCTGTCTCAAGTTCTTTCTCATGTTCTCTTCCCCAGTTCCTCCTCTCCCCGCCTGGTTCCTGCCTTTTCAAGGATTCCAGGGAGAGGCATGGTGGACGACCCCAGATCGACCCCATTGGCTGAATTGCAATCACCTGGCCCATGTGGGCCAATAATGCCCACCCATGCCCACTGTGGGACACCTAGGCCTCCTTTGAGCATGTACAGTGCGCCGCCCTTTGTTCTCGTGCTTGGATCTCATGGGCTTGCGTCAATGGACATCCAATCCCTGCCTATCTGCCTAATATTTCCCCCTGAAGAGATATGGACCCAAATCTTTAGGGTACTGGACAACAACATCTCTAACTACTTCCTGGTGGCAAAGGGGGTGAAGTGAGGCTTTGAGTCCATAACCTTCCTACTCTATTAAAAGGGTTTTCCATTTAGAGCCCAGGATAGATAAGATCGAGTTGGGTTTAGAAGATGGAGGTCCTGTAGCTGGCACATTTGGTTAGTGGACTTAGTAACCTGAAAACTGGAAAACAAAGAAACAAACAGGTGAACAGCTTGAGACATGGGTAAGATTGTGAGGTGGCAGTGCCCTTCAAGTTAGGTTAGTGTCACAGAGTTTGGTCATTGTAAACACAGGAACAGAGGAAAGGTATTCCCTGGCCAAAAGGCTATGAGGGGTCTGAGGTAGAATCATCTGTGCAGCCCTCCTCTGACCTGGAGCGGTGATAAAATATCATCTCAAGACCGTCCGGTGGCTCACAGGAGTATTCATCTGCTCCCACGGTTTCTGTGGGGGAATCTGAGTCTCTTCCACTGTGAGGAACAACTGGAAGCTGTAGAGGGACCTGGATGAGGCCCAATGACTATGCAGGTGTGCATCTTGGACAGCAGGTCTCGGCCTATGAGAGTAGCTGGACATTCAGGTAATAGTAGAAAACTATGAGAAAAATAGAAATTATCGCAAAAACATCTGAGAGGTTCAGTAAAATGTTTACAGGGTTTCCTGACACTTTCAGGATGGAGCAGGTGTGGGGTGCCAGAGGTCTAGAGAAGGAAATAAGGGCAGAGGCTGCTCCAGTATTAAAAGGAAGTTCACCGACCTTCCTGCCACGCTGATGCCCACACTAGGTTTCAGACCAGCAATAGTTAACATTTGCTGCTGGGCCATCCAGACTGGGCGCCTTCAATCCTCCTCCACTGTTGCCAGCTGCCAGCTGGCTTGTGGGTGCCTCCCCTCCAGGTTTTGGGCCTTAAGACAGAGGCCAGCCCAGTGGCCAGTCTGCTCGCAATAGACGCATGGCGCCTGAGGAGGCTCGTTCTGGTCAGCGCAGTTCCTAGCCCAATAACCTGGTCGCCAGCAAATGTAGCACTTGGTACCTGGTTCAAAAGTCTGGGTAACCTGGGAGGCATTCGACGGGCGTCTGCTAATGAGTGCAGCCAATAGCTGGGCATGCCTAATGTCCTTTCTTTCCTCCTTTTCCCGGGCTTGAGCCTTGCTTTCTTGCTCCCTATTGTAAAAAGTTGTATTGACACAAGCCACCATCTCCTCTAGGGTAGCTCCCTCAGGCTTTTGCACTAGGTTTTGACTTTCTTGCGAATATTCTGTGTGGCCTCTGGTCTAAAACCCTTATGGGTTAAAATGACACGTTTTTTGATGACATGGACTAAAATATCCAGTCAGAATATTTTCCAAATGACATTAAAAGGCCAAGGAGGCACTGGAGACTGCTCAATGGATAAGTCTTAGGTGCATTGCTTGGATACAAGATTACACAGTACCAATGTAGGTGTGTATGTCTCTTGAAAACTTGCCCTATTGAATTCCATGCCCAGTCTCGCCCCACCCCACCCCCCTACCTGTGGCTATCCTCCACTGTGAGTACAACACTGGAAAATGGAGCAGTTAACCTCTCTGATTGTCTAATAATATCACTAATTTTGTACGTGAATCTTCATTTCTTGTGAAGTGAAAAATTTTCATAATGCACGGCTATCAGAATTCTAAAATGACGACTCCTAAACCGAGTTGCAAGTAATTTAATCCTGGTATAATACCATTTCTACAGGTGTTGTGCTCCCACTTCCTGAAGTAATGACCAGGCCCAGAAATTTCCAATGGTCATTTTATTCACTGGATCCCTCTTTCTGCTTCTAGAAATCTTATGAAACAGAGTATCGGATTGTTGCTCTTCGACAGGTTTCCCCTGTAATCATTTTTTGATAACCTCCTCAGTCAGAAATAATTTTAGGTACGCCAAAACGTTCCTGTGTTCAACGTCTACCTACATAAAAGCTGCTCCGGTCTATGGGAATCTTGGTGGAGCTGGCCCATCCATAACCAAAGACAATAGAGCACCACATTTGCCCATCGCAGAGCTAAAGTGCGGAATCTTCCTCACTGTCCTCCTTTCTCTGAGCAGTGTGTGTGTCGGATTAGAAATTACCCAAGGAACCTCTATCGTGCAATTCTGTGCATAATGCTGAGTCACTGTCGCTGTTAATTTCTCTGGTCTAAAACCCCTTTTGGGTTAAAATGACACTTTTTTTGATGCCATGGACCAAAATTTACAGTCAGGAGATTTTCCCAATGTCATAAAAGGGCAAGCAGGCACTGGGACTTCTCTATGGATAAATATGAGGTGCTTTGCTTGTATGCAATATAATCTTCAAAGATTACACATTTCCATTTTATGTGTATATGTCTCTTTAAAGTTTCCCTCTTGAATTCCCAGCCCAGTCTCACCCGCCCCCCAGTGCTATCCTCTACTTGGAGAACAACACTGGATAGGGGAGCAGTTACCCTCACTGGTTGTCTAATAATATCACTAATTTTGTACCCAAATTCTTCATTATTTGTGAAGTAAAAAATTTCATAATCAACTGATATCAGAATTCTAAAATGGCGGCTCCTGAAAACCGTGTTGCAAGTAATTTATTCCTAGTTCAATACCATTTCTACAGACATTGCACCCCCACTCCCTTAAGTAATGATCAGGCCCAGAAATTTCAAAGGTCATTTTGTTCACTGGATCCCTCTTTCTACTTTTAGAAATCTTATGAAAGAGTATCGGATTGTTGCTCTTAGGCTGGTTCTTTCCCATAATCATTTTTTGAATGACCTCATCGGTGAGAAATAATTGTAGGTACACCAAAGTTTTCTTGTGTTCAACGTCTACATACATAACACGAGCTCCAGTAAATGGGAATCTTGGTTGAGAAGGCCCATCCATACCCGAAGACAATAGAGCACCACGGTTGCCCATCGCAGAGCTCAGGTTCGGGATCTTCCTCACTCATCCTTTCTCTGACTGCTGTCAGTGTCGGATTAGGAATTTCCCGAGGATCTATAACACAATTCTGTTCATAATGCTAAGTCACTCTCGCTGTTTTTTCTCTAGTCTAAAACCCCTTTTGGGTTAAATCTACATTCTTTTGATGCCATGGACTAAAATTTCCAATAAGATTTTCCCAGTGTCATTAAAGGGCAATCAGGCACTGTAGACTGCTCAATGGATAAATCTGAGGTGCTTTGCTTGGATACAATATAGTCCTCAAAGATTACACAGTAAAACTCTATGCGTGTATGTCTCTTTAAAATGTGCCCTATTGAATATCCCGCCCACTCTTGCCCCCCTGTGACTATCCTTCAATGGGAGAACAACACTGGAAAGGGGAGCATTTAACCGCCTTGACTGTCTAATAATATCACTAATTTTGTACCCAAATTCCTGCTTATTTGTGAACTGAAAATATTTCATAATCAATGAATATCAGGATTCTAATATGACGGCTCTCAAAAACCGAGTTTGAAGTAATTTATTCCTGGTACAATACCATTTCTGCAGGCATTGCGCCCCCACTCCCTGAAGTAATGATCAGGCCCAGAAGTTTCAAAGGTCATTTTGTTCACTGGATCCATTTTTCTACTTTTAGAAATCTTATGAAACAGAGTATCGGATTGTTGCTCTTCGACTGGTTCCTCCCTGTAATCATTTAAAAAAATAATTGTTTTAATTTTTGGAAGATATTAAATAAAAGAAAACACCATGGCTTGGATCAGGTGCACCTTAGTCCTCAGAGTGACTTCCCTGCTCTTCAGCATTTTTTCTTCTTTTTTTTACATTTTATTAGGGACTCATACAACTCTTACCACAATCCATACATATACATACATCAATTGTATAAAGCACATCCATACATTCCCTGCCCCAATCATTCTCAAAGCATTTGCTCTCCACTAAAGCCCCTTGCATCAGGTGCTCTTTTTTTATCTCCCCTCCCTCCCCATTCCCCCCTCCCTCATGTGCCCTTGGTAATTTATACATCGTTATTTTGTCATATCTTGCCCTATCCGGAGTCTCCCTTCCCCCCTTCTCTGCTGTCCCTCTCCCAGGGAAGAGGTCACATGTGGATCCTTGTTATCAGTTCCCCCTTTCCAACCTACTCACCCTCCACTCTCCCAGCATCGTCCCTCACACCCTTGGTCCTGAAGGTAACATCCACCCTGGATTCCCTGTACCTCCAGCCCTCATATGTACCAGTGTAAAACCTCTGCCCTATCCAGCCCTGCAAGGTAGAATTCGGATCATGGTAGTTGGGGGGAGGAAGCATCCAGGATCTGGGGGAAAGTTGTGTTCTTCATCGGTACTACCTCGCACCCTAATTAACTCATCTCCTCTCCTAAACCCCTCTATGAGGGGATCTCCATTGGCCGACACTTGGGCCTTGGGTCTCCACTCTGCACTTCCCCCTTCATTTAATATGATATATATATATATATATATATATATATACATATACACACATATACACATACTTACACACACTTATATCTTTTTTTTTTTGCATGATGCCTTATACATGGACCCTTGGCACCTCGTGATCGCACTGGTCGGTGTGCTTCTTCCATGTGGGCTTTTTAGCTTCTGAGCTAGATGGCTGCTTGTTCACCTTCAAGCTTTTAAGACCCCAGACACTATCTCTTTTGATAGCCGGGCACCATCAGCTTTCTTCACCACATTTGTGCTTATGCACCCATTTGTCTCCAGCGATCCTATCATGGAGGTGTGTAGTCAATGATATGATATGATATGATAGTCAATGATATGATATGATATGATATGTTCTTTGATGCCTGGAAACTGATCCCTTCGGGACCACTCGATCACACAGGCTGGTGTGTTCTTCCATGTGGACTTTGTTGCTTCTGAGCTAGATGTCCGCTTGTTTATCTTCAAGCCTTTAAGACCCCAGTCACTATCTCTTTTGATAAACGGGCACCGTCAGCTTTCTTCACCACATTTACTTGTTTATCCACATTGGCTCCAGCCATTGTGTCGGGAGAGTGAGCATCATAGAGTTCCAATTTAATAAAAGAAGGTATTCATACATTGAGGGAGTGTTTGAGTAGAGGCCCAAGGTCCTTCCACCACCTTAATACTTGACCTATAAATATAGACACATAGATCTATTTCCCCATCCTCCTATATATATTTGCATATACATGTCTTTGTCTAGACCTCCATAAATGCCCTTTGACCCTTGCTCTTTCCTCCATCTCCCTTGACTTTCCTCCTGCCCTACTACCATGCTTCGTCGCCACCTGGGCTAGAGTATACCTCTTCTCTAAGCAACCTTACCCTTGATCATTTCCCACCAGGCCTGCCACTCCCCCTTCTCTACCATTTGGGGTCCCATGTTTTTCCCTTGTCCCTGTGTTTGTTAACACCACTTCCTTACCCCCCCTTCCCCCCCCCACCCCAAGTACCCCCGGAACTGTCGGTCCCGTTGTTATTCCTCCAGATAGTTCATCCAGCCTGTCCTATTCAGACAGACCTGTGGAGACACTAACATGCACGAAAACAAGACAGAAGAAAACAAAGCAACAGTATACAACCAGACAACAAAACAACAAAAATAAACCAGTGACAAAGAACAGAACAAAACAGTTCACAAGAGAAAAGCTTGTAGTAAGTTCAGGGATTATTTGCTGGCCCTTAGGAGCGTTTTCCAATCCAGTCTGTTGGGGCACCACGCCCTGGCCCCAAAGTCCACTTCCAGCATTCCCTGGGGACCTTGCCACTTCATTCCCTTGCTGTTCCGCTGCACTCCCCCAGTGATTTGCCTCGGTGTGGTGGGATCAGGTCAGGTGCAATTCCCACGCTGTGTCTCCGGTGCAGTCCCCTGTATCGCCCTTAGTCACTGATTGGCATCATTTCTCATAGTGGGGCCAGCCATGTTGTTCTCTCTGTGGACTGGCTGCTTTACTCAGGAACATCATCATCACGGCCTAGTGGGCCAGGCTGTGCTCCACTCTCTCCTCCTGCCCCTTCATCATCTCCCGTGTGCTCTGATCAGATATGTTCATCTCCCGGAGCTGCAGAGTCAATGTCGTCCTTTGGAACAAATTCTTTTCGGGGGAGGGGCAGGAATCCACTTAATTTATGGTGCTGGGGCCAGCGTCCCAGACCTCTCCACTGGTTCCCTACTCCACGCCGCGATATTGCATTCACACCTTGCGACACTGTGTTGAAGTCTGGTCCCACTTTCCCAGTGGAGATATAAACAATACCCTCCCCTTGGGTGGATTAATGACCCCACTACCCTTTTCTTACTTGAATTCATCCTTTTGTTTTCCTTTCCCCACCTCCTCCACCACTGTCTACCATGTACATCCCTGGTTTTGGTCTAGTCTCTTCCATACTACAAAGTCTTCACCCCTAAAATGTTTGTATACAGTAGCTTTTTTCCCTATGCCACTTTTGCTTTAAATTTTTTTTTAATTCTTACCTCAGCGGGCTCTTGTTGTACTTGTCCTTTTGTGCCTGACTTACCTTGCTTAGCATGATTTCCTCCAGTTCTTCCCATGCCGCTATGTGCCTCATACGTTCATCACTGCTTTTTAGTGATGCGTAGTACTCCATTGTATGTATATACCACAGTTTTTTAATCCAATCGTCAGTTGATGGAAATTTGGGTTGCTTCCAACTCTTTGCAATTGTGAACTGTGCTGCAATGAACACTGGAGCATAGATGTCTGGTCTTGGTTTGTTTCTTGCCTCTTCTGGGTATATGCCCAGTAGGGGGATTGCTGGATCATATGGTAACTCTATTTCCATCTGTTTTAGGTATCGCCAGATTGATTTCCATAGTGGCTGTACGTACTTACAGTCCCACAAGCAGTGGATGAGAGTTCCTGTCTCCCCACAGCCCCTCCAACACTTGTTGCTTTCTGATTTTTTGAATTGGGCTACCTTTGAGGATGTCAGGTGGTACCTCATTGTTGTTTTAATTAGCATTTCTCTTATGGCTAAAGATCGGGAACATTTTCTCATATGTATGTTGGCCATTCGGATTTCTGTGCCTGTGAAACTTTTGCTCAAGTCCTTTGCCCACCTTTCAAGTGGGCTATTGGTTTTTTTCTTTTTGGAAGCTAGCAGAGTATTGTAGATTTTAGTAATAAGGCCTTTGTCTGATGTGTCATTGCTAAAGATGTTTTCCCAGTCTGTGGACTCTCTTATTACTCTCTTAGTGAATTCTTTAGATGTACACAAGTGTTTTATCTTCAGTATACCCCATTTGTCGATTTGTGCCTCCTCTGTGTTTGTGTCCTTCCATATTTCTGATAGCCTGTGTATTCCCTGAGCCAAAGTTCTCAAGTTGGTCCCAATTCCCTCATTGATGGCCCTAATAGTTTGGGGTTTAACTTCAAGGTCTGTGATCCACCTTGAGTTTATTCTTGTGCATGGAGTGAGATAAGGGTCTTGCTTCATTTTTCTGCATGTTGATATCCATTTTTCCCAGCACCACTTGTTGAAGAGGGCATCTGCTTTCCATTTGATATTTTTGGGGCCCTTGTCAAAGATCAGCTGTGTGTATGCTGATGCTTTTATTTCAGGGTTTTCAGTTCTTTTCCATTGGTCTGAGTATCTGTCATTGTACCAATACCATGCAGTTTTGAGAACTGTGGCTGCATAGTATGTGCCAAAGTCAGGTAAAGCAAGCCCTCCCATGGTGTCCTTCTTCTTGAGGAGTTCTCTGCTAATTCTGGGCTTCTTCCCTCTCCATATGAAGTTGGTAATGAGTTTTTCCATTTCTTTGAAGAAAGATGATGGTAATTGTATCGGGATTGCATTAAACTTATATAGTGCTTTTGGCAGAACTGACATCTTAACTATATTAAGTCTCCCAATCCAAGGGCATGGAATATTCTTCCATATGTTGAAGTCGCTCTTGGTTTCTTGCAATCGTGTTCTATAGTTTTCCCTATATAGATCTTTTGATTTTTCAATCAGGTGTATCCCTAGATATTTCAGTTTGTGTTTGGCTATTGTGAAGGGTACCACCTTTTTGATCTCTTCTTCTGTGGTCTTATCTGATGTGTATAACAGTCCGATGGACTTCTGTTTGTTGATCTTGTATCCTGCCACTCTGCCAAACTCCTCTATTGCTCCCAGTACTCCCCTTGTGGAACTTTTGGGATTTTCCATATATAAAATCATATCATCTGCAAATAACGATAGTTTCACCTCTTCCTTCCCCAGACGAATACCTTTGATGTCACTTCTTTGCCTTATGCTGTTAGCTAAAACCTCCAGCACGATATTAAATAGGAGTGGAGACAAGGGGCATCCTTGTCTGGTCCCCTTTTTCAGTGGAATTGTGTTAGTCTTTTCTCCATTGACTACGACTTTGGCTGTTGGTTTTTCATATATACCTTGTATTGTCTTGAGGAACTTTCCTTCCATTCCTATCTTCACTAGTGTCTTAAACAGGAATTGGTGTTGGATGTTGTCGAATGCTTTTTCTGCATCTATTGATATTATCATGTGATTCTTACACTTTTTCATGTCAATGTGACGAATAATACTAATGGTCTTTCATATGTTGAACCATCCCTGCATCCCTGGTATGAATCCCACTTGGTCATGGTGAATTATTTGTTTTATATACTTTTGTATTCTGTTGGCTAGTATTTTGTTAAGGATTTTTGCATCAATGTTCATTAGGGATATCGGTCTGTAGTTCTCGATTCTTGTGGGATCCTTGCCCGGTTTGGGTATCAGAGTTATACTAGCTTCATAGAAGGAGTTTGCCATCTTTTTCTATGTTCTGGAAAAGTTTGTGTAGGATTGGTATTAGTTCTTCCCTGAATGCTTGGTAGAATTCTCCAGTGTAGCCATCTGGTCCAGGGGATTTTTTTGTTGGTAATCCCTTGATAACCTTTTCTATTTCTTCTATTGCGATGGGTCTGTTGAGATTCTTGATGTCCACCGAGGATAGTCTAGGGCGGGATTGTTTTTCCAGGAATTTGTCCATGTCTTCCAAATTGTTGAATTCATTGGAGTACAATCCTTCATAGTATTGTGTAACTCTCATTTTGATTTCATTAGGGTCTGTTGTAATGACCCCTCTTTCATCCCTTATTCTTGCTATTGAGATTTGGTCCCTCCTTTCTTTGGTTAGGTTTGCCAATGGTCTATCGATCCTGTTTATCTTTTCAAAGAACCAACTTTTAGCGATATTAATTTTTTCCATAATTTTTTATTGTCCCTCTCCTGAATCTCAGCTCTGATTTTTATAATTTCTTTTCTTTTGCTATTAGTAGGGTTGTCCTGCTGACTCAGCTCTATTTTTTGTAAATTTTGTGTCAGCGTATCCGTCATGAGTCTCTCTTCCTTTCTTAGGTGTGCTTGTATTGCTATGAACCTTCCTCTGATGACTGCCTTTGCTGTGTCCCATAAGTTTTAGTACGTCGTGTGCTCATTTTTGTTGGTTTTGAGAAATTTCCTGATTTTGTGTCGGATCTGTACCAGTATTCACTCCTTTTGCAGTAGAGAGTTATTCATCCTCCAATTATTTGCTCTTATTTTCTTTGTCTTCCTTTTGTTGATTTCCAGTCTTATGGCACAGTGGTCAGAGAGAGAGGTCTGTATTATTTCAATGTGCTTAAATTTATGTAGATTTGCCTTATGCCCCAGCATGTGGTCTATCTTCAAATATGTGCCATGGGGACTTGAAAATAATGTGAATTTTTTTTTATTTGGATGAAAAGCTCTGTAAATATCTATTAGGTCAAATTGTGTAATTGTGGAGTTTAGCTCTCTAGTCTCCTTGTTGAGTTTCTTTGCCTATGATCTATCTTTCTCAGTGAGTGGTGTGTTGAAGTCACCCACTATAATTGTCGAGTCTGATTTCTTTCTTAATCTTTTGGAGTGTTTAGTTGACGTATTGAGCTGGTCTCTCATTCGGGGAATATATGTTTACAATGCTTAGTGGTTCATTGTCTATCATTCCCTTGAGCATTATATGGTGTCCCTCCTTATCTCTTTTTATGGTTTGCACTTTGAGGTCAATTTTATCCGAGATAAGGATTGCAACCCCTGCTTTTTTTGTATTGCTGTTTGCTTGGTAGGTCCTTATCCAGCCTTTGATTTTCAGCCTATTTTTGTCTGTAGCCTTGAGGTGTGTCTCCTGTAGGCTGCAAATTGATGGGTTGTGTTTTCTAAGCCATTCTGCTAGTCTCAGTCTTTTAATGCCTGAGTTCAGGCCATTGATATTCAGGTTATTATCTCCATGTGTGGACTCTGTGATGCCATTTTATACCTTTTGTGTTGGGAGTTTTCCTACTTTCCTTTCTCATTAGTGTGTGTTTTGTGTGTGTATCATTCTTGACTTCTTCCATCCTTAAGCCATTGCTATCTTGGGGTCTGTTTTCTCTTTGTTGTTCTCTGGGTGAGGTTGTTCTATGTGTTGGTCTCTTATTTGTGCTTGGTGAGTGTTGTTCTTCTGCCCATACTGAGTTGGCGAGGATCTTTTGTAAGGCTGGGTTTGTTGTAACGTATTTTTTGAGTTTTTCCTTGTCTGGGAAGACTTTTACTTCTCCATCGATCTTGATCGATAATTTGGCTGGGTAGAGTATTCTTGGATTTGCGTTGTTTTCTTTCAATTTTTGGAATATGTTACTCCACTCTCTCCTTTTTTTTCATAGTTTCCGCTGATAGGTGAGCATATCCTTATGTGGGAACCTTTATATGTGATTGCTTGCTTTTACCTAGCTGCTCTCATGATTTTCTCCTTTTCCTCAAAGTTTGAAAGTTTAACTATTATGTGCCTTGGTGATTTCTTCTTAAGGTCCCGTCGTGCTGGTGTTCTTTCAGCCTCCTGGATGGTTGCTTGGTTTTCATTCATTAGGCTGGGGAAGTTTTCCTCCAACAATTCTCTCGCTAATGTTGCAGATGACTTCTTTGTTGTGTCTTCCTCCGGTAGGCCAATAATTTTAATGTTGTTCTGCTTCATAGCATCAGACATAGCTCTTAGGTTTTCTTTGGCTTCTCTGATGCTCTTATTAGATTTTTGTTCACGTTTATTAAAGACTGCTTGGCTGTCCTCCACGACACTGATGCGGTTCTCTGATTCCTCCAATCGATTCTCAAGGAACATGATTCTGCTATTGTTTTTCGTTATCTGCTCCTTAAGCTCCTGTATTTTCCTTTGGTATATGTCTTTTATCTCCTCTATCATTTCATCCTTTTTCTGTAGTGTTTCCCTCATATCCTGCATGGCTCCAAGCATCATTCTGAGAGCTTCTTTGTATGGCATCTCAATGTCTGCTTCTTCTATTTATGTTGTTATGTTCAGGACATCTTCTTCCTTTGCCTTTTGTTTCTCCTGTTTTTTCGTTGAGGTTGTTGGGGGTGATGGCTGTTTGCGTTGAGTTGTTTTTGAGGGACCAGGTGCCATTTTCTAGTCTCTCCCTGGAAGACTTATAGGAATTCTTCTTCGATCTGCCTACAGCTGATTTTGCTATGGGATTAACCTACCACTTTATCTTCCTGTGGTTTCCCTATCAGGGGAGTGCCCCAGATGGCAGATCGACTGCCTGCCCCAGTGTTGCATAGGCTGGGCTGAAGTTCCCGCTATTGGTTTGAATATTGATAAGTGTTGGCTGAGCTGCCTTATGTCCCCAGGTACACAGGCAGGAACTCCCTGGTGAGAAGTCTGAGGAGTATCGCCTGGAGAGCAAGCAGGCCTTACCCTAACCTTGGGCTACCTATGCAGGGTGGAGCTCACCTAGCTGGGTGTGGCCCAGGCGCAAATGCCCTAGGGCAATGGGAGTGCCCCGTAAGTCCGCAATGGAGTGTGAGAGAGCTGGGCAGGAACAAGGGGGGGGAGAAAAATCAAAAAGTGAGACTAGACTGTGCAGGGGTACAGGTAAGCGAAGGAAGCAAAAGAAACTATGTAGCTGAGCCCCACTCCCTGCCTGTGGATCTACAAGGGCTTACTCCCTGCCCCAAGCCCCAGCGGTAGTCCACAGCTGAGCCCCAAGGAGGGTCGCAAGAAAACTGCTGAGCCGCCCCCAGAGGACAGAGAGCAGAGATGTTAACAGACGCCACCGTGTAGCTGAAGCTTGATCCCTGCCTATGGAGCTGTGGGGGTTTGTGTTTAGTCCCTGCTCAGACCACGCGGCGCGGCTGCGGCTGTGCCTTGAAAAAGACCCTGCGCAGCCCTCCAAGGCTGTGTGGGAATATAAAGCAGAGAAGCAAACAGAAGCAACAATGTAGCTGAACCCCTATCCCTGCCAGTGGAGCCGCAAGCGTCCTGTCCCTGCCCTGAGGCAAACAGGGGAAAACTGTGGCTGTGCTGAGACCAAGCCCTGCTACAGGCTCCAAATGGTCCCGCCTTGGGCAGATCCGGCAGCTGGACTACGGTCGAGCCCCAGCCGGCTTCCACTGAGGTAAGCCAAAAGCCCCCAGCCCCTTAAAACCCTGTGGATCTGTGCCTACTTATCTTTATGATGCACCTCCTGCGGTCCAGTGGCGTTGAATTTCACCCTGAGCAACTCTCCTGGGCTAGATTCTGCGGAGTCCCTCTGGTGTGTGTCACTCCGTCGCCATCTTCCCGGAAGTCTCCTGTAATCATTTTTTTCCCGATGACTTCATCGGTCAGAAATAATTGTAAGTACGCCAAAGCTTTCTTGTGTTCAATGTCTGCAAACATAACAGGTGCTCCAGTAAATGGGAATATTGGTTGAGAAGGCCCATCCATAGCCAAAGACAATAGAGCACCCTGATTGCCCATTGCAGAGCTCAGTTCGGAACCTTTCTCACTGTCATCCTTTCTCAGAGCAGTGTCAGTGTCGGATTAGTAATTTCCCAAGGAACACTAAAGCGCAATTCTGTGCATAATGTTGAGTCAGTGTCGCTGTTTGTTCGCTGGTCTAAAGTACCTTTTGGGTTAAATCTAAACTTTTTTGATGCCATGGACTAAAATTTCCAGTCAGAAGATTTTCCCAATATCATTAAAAGGGCAATCAGGCACTGGAGACTACTCTAGGGATAAATATGTGGTGCTTTGCTGGGATACAATATAATCCTCAAAGATTACACAGTACCACTCTATGTGTGTATGCCTCTTTAAAGATTGCCCTATTGAATTTCTGCCCAGTCTCGCCCTCCTGTCGCTATCCTCCACTGGGAGTACAACATTTGAAAGGGGAGCAGTTAACCTCCTTGGCTGTCTTATAATACCAGTAGTTTTGTACCCAAATTCTTCATTATTTGTGAAGTAAAATAATTTCATAAGCAACAAATATCTCTATTCTAATATGACGGCTCTGGAAAACCGAGTTGGAAGTAATTTATTCCTGGTCCAGTACCATTTGTGCAAGAGTTGAGCCACCACTTCCTGAAGTAATGATCAGGCCCAGAAATTTCCAAAGGTCATTTTGTTCACTGGATCCCCCTTTCTGCTTCTAGAAATCTTACGAAACAGAGTATCGGATTGTTGCTCTTCAATCGGTTTCTTCCTATAATCATTTTTTTGATGACCTCATCGGTCAGAAATAAGTGTGGGTATGCCAATGTGTTCTTGTGTTTAACGTCTAACACTATGCTGAACTAGAACTTAAGGCAATTCCACTTAGTTGAAAGCAGTGGTTTTCAACCTGGGCATCCTGACCAGTTTGGTTTGTCGAAAGACCCTTTCACAGGGGTGGCAGGATTCATAGCAGTAGCAAAATTACAGTTCTGAAATAGCAAGGGAAAACATTTATGATTGGGGTATTACCACTACACATTGGGAAGTGCATGAAAGGGTTGTGGAATTAGGAAGCTTGAGAATCACTGTCCTAGAGGAAGACGAAGGTGCAGTAGAAGGAGAGCAATAGAGAGGAAGCCACTACAAGATTGATTAGCACAGTGGCTGGAACAATGAGCGCAAGCAAATAACCACTGTCAGGCTGGCTCAGGATGGGACAGTGTTTCATTATGTTGTGCATAGAGTTGTTAGGAGTCACAAACCAGTCGACGGCACCTAAAAAACAAACAGGATTTGTACTTGGCAAATGTGCGGAACTACATCTTGAAAGAAACATCTTCCCTTAGAACATTGAATCTGTATCTCTGGGTCACAAACACTTTTGAGGGAGAACGACACTTTCACAGGGTATGGGCATTAATAACAGTAGCAAAGTTAGATTTATGAAGTAGCAACGAAAATCATTTTATGACTGGGCGGTCACCACTACATTCAGATTGGTGTTAAAGGGTTGTGGTATTAGGAAGGTTGAAAACCACTGCCCCGGAGAAAGACATAAACTTGGTACGGTAGAATGGCAGCAAAAGAGAGGCTGCTCCCTGAAATATGGTTTAGCACAGTGGCTGCAACAATGAGCGCAAGCAAAGAACCACTATGAGGATGACACAGGACTGGCCAGGGGTTCATAATATTCTGCCTAGAGTTGCTAAGAGCCAAAAATCACTCGATAGCCACTAACAACCTTAATAAGAGGACTCATGCATGTAACAATATGCTGAACTAGACCTTAAGGAAAATTGCTCTTAATTTATTTTTTTATTCTTTTCAACTTAAAAAAAATCATTTCATTGGAGCTCAAACAACTCTTATCACAATCCATACATACATCAATTGTTTAAAGCACACTTATACATTCACTGCCCTCATCATTCTCGACATTCGGTTTCCGCTTGGGTTCCTGTAATCAGCTCCTCATTTTCCTTTTTCTCCTGCCCCTCATTCCCCGCTTCCTCCTCCCACATGAACACTTAATGATATGTAAATTATTACTTTATCTTATCTTACACTGCCCAGAGTCTCCCTACACCCACTTTTCTGTTGCCCATCCCCCAGAGAGGAGATTATATATAGAACCTTGTGATTGGTTCTCCCTGCCGTGGTCCAGCCACAGCGGGTTTGTGTCCCCCGCTAGGTGGGTAAGGTGTCAACGAGTGGGAGACAGAAACCACACGACTCAAAGGTTGTGGGTGACTGTTCCAATTTTATTCATGCAAAGCTTCAATTTATGGCTTAAAGCTTATGGCCTAAGATCATACATTAGGAAATTCTCAGGCCACAACACCGTAACAAGTTACATTAATCACATCATGATTCTTGGTTAAAAATTAGGACATCTTGAAACTAAAACTTTCTCATACGAGGGTGATAAACAAATCTTCTAACAGTAACTGAGCATACTTCATTTAACTAGGGCACATTGTTCTAACTAGGAAATCAATAAAGCATTATTACATTTCATAATAAAAAAATACTTGACAAGCTTTGGCTGTTCTTTTTGTTCCTTCTTGGGCTGTTCCTCTAGGGCTTTCATTTCTTGTTCTTACTTTTCCACTAAGTTTCCATAAATTAAACTCCCAAAAGTCTTTCTGTACCACGGTATGAGTTGCCTCACAATAGGTAGCTTTGCTTCAGTGGACTTCAAACATTACGGAGGCCCTCTTCTTGCTAACCATTGCATAAAACTTAAACTACTAAAAGGAACGTGTACACCTTTCTTTGTTAACTATTCTTATGCCATTTTCATTGTAAGTCCCTGTATAAGGTAAATCAGGGCCAGAAACTCTATTTCTCTTTGGGTTATTTCCTGGAGGGGGATGCTGTATTCTGCCTCCTATGCGGTAACCAAGATAAGGAAAGGGAAAAAACATGGGAAAAGGATGATAAACTTTTTTAAGAATCTTGCACAAAAGAACTCCAAATAATTATGGCAAGGCCAATCACGCAAGTCCAAATACATGTCAAGAGTGGGTTTGGGCAGCCAACTCCCACTGTCCAGCTCCTTTGATGCCGGACCAGGTGTCATTCGACTCTGTCTTCGACGTCATGTGACAGGACTGGTCCCCTCATCTCCATTTCTATCCACAATTTCCTCCGGGTATCGCCACTCTCCCTGCTGCTCTGGAGGGGTTCATCTGTCCTGGATTCCTTGTGTTTCCAGTTCCCATCTGTACCGCTGTGCATCCTCTGGTATAACCAGGTTTGCAAGGTAGAATTGGGATGATGATAGGAGGGTGGGGGCAGCGTTTAAAAGCTACAGGAAGGTTGTCAATTTCTCCTCTTAGTTTAGAACAGCAGTTCTTAACCTGTGAGTTGGTACATCTTTGGAGGGGTCAAATGAACCTCTCATAGGGGTAGAGCTGTTCATAACAGTAGCAAAAGTACAGTTACAAAGTAGCAATGAAAATAATTTTATGAATGCAGGGTCATGACTACATGAGGGACTGTATGAAGGGGTCGTGGCATTAGGAAGGTTGAGAACCATTGCTGTAGAGAAAGACAAATTTCTTAGTACAGTAGGGCAGCAAAAGAGAGGCAGCCCCATTAAGATGGATTAGCACAGTGCCTACAACAATGAACGCCAGCAAATGCCACTGTGACGATGGCAGAGGAGGGGCATTATTTCATTATATTGGACATACAGTTGCTATGAGTCAAAATCGACTCAACAGCACCCAAAAACACAAAATCAAATTATTGTACTTCTAACAGTATGCTGAGGAAGACATTAAGAGAAACTCCTGTTATTTTAGAGCAGCGGTTCTCAACATGTGGGTCGTGACTTCTTTGGGGGCGTTGTATGACTCATTCACAGAGGTGGCCTGATTGATAACAGTAGCAAAATTAGAGCTATGAAACAGCAATGAAAATAATTTTATGATTGGGGTATCACCACTATATGGGGAATGGTATTAAAGTGATGTGGCATTAGAAAGGTTGAGAACCACTGCCCTAGAGGAAGCCAGAAATGTTGGTACAGTAAAAGGGCAGCAAAATAGGAGCAGCCCTTACAAGATGGATTAGCAAAGTAGCTGCAACAATGAGCACAAGCAAAGAACCACTGTGAGGATGGGATAGGCCTGGGCAGCATTACAATATGGTTTAAAGAGAGTTGCTCTGATCACAAACCCACTCGAAGACTCCTAAAAAGAATAACAACAGGACTTGTGCATCTAAAAATGTGCCTAATGATATCTTAAGAAAAATGCCTATTAATTTAGAGCAGCAATTCTCAACCTGTGGGTCGCAAGCCCTTTGGTGTGACAAAAGACCTTTTCACAGCGGGGGCCCATTCACAACAGTAGCAAAGTTACAGTTATGAAGTAGCAATGAAAATAATTTTATGACTGGGGGTCATCAATACACGAGAAACAGTATGAAAAACTCATGGAATTAAGAAGGGTGAGAACCACTGCCTGAGAGGAAGACATAACTCTTGGTAGAGTTGAAGGGCACCAAATGAGAGGTAGGCCCCCAAAAGATGGATTAGCACAAAGGCTGCAACAATGAGTCATAGCAAAGGAACGACTGTGAGGTTGGCAGCGGATGGGACAGCTTTTCATGATATTGTGCATAGAGTTGCTATGAGCCAAACCCACTCGACAGCCCCTAACAACAAGAAGAACAGTACTCGTGCGTCTACCAATATGCTGAACTAGACCTTAAGAGAAACTCTACTTAGTTGAGAATAGCGTTTCTCAGCCTGTGAATCATGACCACTCTGGTTGGTAGAAGGATGCGTTCAAAAGAGTGGCCGGATTCATAGCAGTCTCAAAATTACAGCTCTGAAACAGCAAGGGAAAAAATTCATAATTGGGGTACCACACTACACATTGGGAAGTGTATGAAAGTGTTGTGGAATTAGGAAGGTTGAGAATCACTGTCCTAGAGGAAGACGAAGGTACAGTAGAAGGAGAGCAAAATAGAGGAAGCCACTACAAGATGGATTAGCTCAGTGGCTGGAACAATGAGTGCAAGCAAAGAACCACTGTCAGGATAGCATAGGATGGGGCAGCATTTCATTACATTGTGCATAGTGTTCCTATGAGTAAAAAAACACTTGACGGCTGCTAACAACAACAAAAACAAGACTTCTGCTTCTCAAATGGGCAGAACTACATCTTGAAAGAAAAAAGTCTTCGTTTAGAACAATGGTTCTCAATGTCTGGGTCTTGAACCCTTTTGAAGGTTGAATGACACTTTCACAGGGGTGACCCATTCATTACTGTAGCAAAATCAGGGGCGACCCATTCATTACTGTAGCGACCCATTCATTACTGTAGCAAAAAGATTCATGAAGGAGCAACAAAAATAACTTTATGATTGGGTGTTCACCACTATTTGAGGAATGGTATTAAAGAATTGTGGCATTAGGAAGGTTGAGAAACACTGCCCTAGAGAAAGACACAAATCAGGCTACAGGAGAAGGGCAGCAAAAGAGAGGCAGCCCCCAGAAAGATGGATTATCACAGCGGCTGCAACAATGAGCACAACAAAGAACCATTGTGAGGATGGTACAGGACGAGGGAGCATTTCATTATATAGTGCATAGAGTTGCTATGAGCCAAAACCCATGACAGTACCTAAAAACAATAACAACTGGATTTGTATTTCTCCAATAAACTGAAGAAGACATTAAGAGAAACTCCTCTTGGTTTAGAGTAGCGTTTCTCAACAAGTGGTTCACGATTCATTTGGAGGGGGCCAAATGACCCTTTCACAGGGGTGGCCCAATTCATAGCAGTAGCAAAATTACTGTTATGAAATAGCAATGAAAATAATTTTATAGTTGGACATTTAAGACTACATAAGGAATTGTGTGAAGGGGCGTGGCATTAGTAAGGTTTAGAACCACTTCCCTAGAGGAAGACACAAGTCTTGGTAGAATAAAAAGGCAGCAAATGAGAGTCAGCTATGAATGAGATGGATTAGCTCAGTGGCTGCAACAATGAGGATAAGCCGATGTCCACTGTCTGGCTGGCACAAGAAGGGGCAGCTTTTCATTATATTGTGCATAGAGAACCAGAACTTATGCTTTTGAAAAAGGTGCTGAAGTAGACCTTAAGAGAAACTCCTCTTACTTTAGAGCAGCTGATCTCAATCTGTGGGTCGCGACCCCTTTTCAGAGACAAAAGACCTTTTCACAGTTGTGGGTTGTACATTATAGTAGAAAAATTAGAGTTATGAAGTAGCAATCAAAATAGTTTTATGACTTGGCAGTCACCAGTACCATGAGGAATGGTATGAAAGGGTTGTGTCATTAGCAAGGTTGAGAATCACTGCCCTAGAGGAAGACAGAAATCTTGGTAGAGTAGAAGGGCAGCAATGGGAGATAATAGGTGGATTAGCACAGTGGCTGCAACAATGAACACTAGCAAAAAAACCACTGTGAGGATGGCAGAGGATGAAACAGCATTTCATTATATTGTGCAAAGAATTGCTTTGACCCAAACCCACTCGACGGCCCCTAAAAACAATAAAAACAGGACTCGTGCATCTAACAATATAATTAACTAGACCTTAAGAGAAATTCCTCTTAGTTTAGAGCAGCGGCTCTCAACTTGTTAGTAGTCACCCCTTGGGGTGTGTGTGTGTGTGTGTGTGTGTGTGTGTGTGTGTGTGTGTGTCAAATGACCATTTCATAGAGGTGGTCCAATTCAAAAGAGTAGAAAAATTATAGTAATGAAGGAGTAATGAAAATAATTTTACGATTGTAGGGTCACCACTACATAAGGAACTGTGTGAAGGGGTCGTGGCATTAGGAAGGTAGAGAACCACAGCCCTAGAGGAAGTCTTGGTACAGTAGAGAGTAGCAAAATAGAGGCAGCCCAGTAAGAGAGATTAGCATAATGACTATAACAATAAGCACCAGCAAATACCATTGTGATGATGGCAGAGGAGGGGGCAAACTTTCATTATATCGCGCATACAGTTGCTATAAATCAAAAATCGACCCAACAGCATCTAACAAAAACAACAGGATTGTGCTTCTAACAATATTCTGAGGAAGACATTAAGAGAAATTCCTATTATTTTAGGGCAGCGGTTCCCAAACTGTGGGTTGTGACCTCTTTGGGGTGTCTAACGACCCTTTCACAAGTGTGGCCCGATTCATAATAGTAGCAAAATTACAGTTATGCAACAGCAATTAAAATAATTTTATAATTGCGGGATCACCACTACATGGGGGAGGGTATAAAAGGAACGTGGCATTAGGATGGTTGAGAACCCCTTCCCCAGAGGAACGCAGAAATATTGGTACAGTAGAAGGGCAGCAAAAGAGAGGCAGCCCCTACAAGATGGATTAGCAAAGTAGCTGCAACAATGAGCATAAGCAAAGAACCACTGCGAGGATGGCACAGGCCTGGGCAGCATTACATTACATTTTGCAGAGCGTTGCTATGAGCCAACCCCACTCATCAGCACCTGACAACAATAAGTTCAGGGCTCGTGTGCCTAACAATATGCTGAACTAAAATGTAAAAGAATCTACTCTTATTTTAGAGCAGCGGTTCTCAACCCGTGAGTCTTGACCCCTTTGGTTGGTCAAATGACACTTTCACAGGGGTGGCCGGATTCATAACAGTAGCAAAATTACAGTTATGAAACAGCAAGGGAAAATTTATGATTGGAGTACCACCACTGCACAATGGGAAATATATGAAAGGGTTGTGGAAATATGAAGGCTGAGGACTACTGCCCTAAAGGAACACATGGTACAGTAGAAGGGCAGCAAAACAGAGGCAGCCTAGAAGACTGATTATCACAATGGCTGCCACAATGACTGCAAGCAAAGTACCACCGTGAGGATGGCACAGGATGGGACAGTGTTTCATTATATTGTGTATAGAGTTCCTATAAGTCAAAAACCACTTGACAGCTCTTAAAAACAACCAAAACCAAACCTGTGCTTCTCAAAATGTGTTGAACTACATCTTAAAAGAAACAAATCTTCGTTTAGAACAGCACTTCTCAACCTGTGGGTTGTGACCCCTTTCAGGAGACAAATGATCCTTTCACAGCGGTGGACCGATCATTACAGTAGAAAAATTAGATTTATGTGGTAGCAATGAAAATAATTTTATGATTGGTCTGTGACTACTACATAAGCAACGGTATGAAATGATCATGGTATAGCAAGGTTGAGAACCACTGCCTGGATGAAGACAGAGCTCTTGGTAGAATAGAAGAGCAGCAAACGAGAGGAAGTCCTCAAAAAAGGTGGATTAGCACAGTGTCTGCAACAATGAGCGCAAGCAAAGAACCACTGTGAGGATGGCACAGGATGTGGCAGGGTTTCATTATATTGTATCTAGAGTTGCTAGGAGCCAAAGGCCACTCGATGGCCAGTAAAAACAGTAACAAGAGGACTCATGCATGTAACAATATACTGAACTAGAACTTAAGAGAAACTCCTTTTAGTTTAATTTTATTTTATTTTCACCTTTTTAAAAAAAGTCATTTTATTGGAGCTCATACAACTCTTATCACAATCCATACACACATCAATTGTTTAAAGCACACTTATATATTCATTGTGCTCATCACTCGTATCAATCGCTTTCTGCTTGGGATCCTGAAATCAGCTCCTCATTTTCCTTTTTCTCCTGTCTCCCCTTTCCCCCTCCCCCTCCCACATGAGCACTTAATAATTTATAAATTATTATTTTATCTTATCTTACACTACCCAGAGTCTCCCTTCACCCACTTTTCTGTTACCCATCCCCCAGAGAGGAGATTATATGTAGATCCTTGAGATCGGTTTGCCCTTTTTATCCCTGCTTCCCTCCCGATATCACCACTCTCCCCGCTAGTCCTGAGGGGTTAATTTTGACTAGATTACCTGTGTTTCCAGTTCCCATGTGTACCGCTGTGCATTCTCTGGTCTAACCAAGTTTGCATGGTAGAATTGGGATGATTATAGGTGGGGGGAGGCAGCATTTAAGTGCTAGAGGAAGTTTGTCAGTTTCTTCTCTTAGTTTAGAGCAGTGGTTCTCAACCTGTGAGTTGTTACATCTTTGGGGGTGGGGGGGCGAACGAACCTTTCATAGGGGTGTACCAGTTTATAACACGAGCAAAATTACACTTATGAAGTAGCAACAAAAATAATTTTATGGGTGTGGGGCCACCACTACATGAGGAACTGTATGAAGGGGTCGTGGCATTCGGAAGGTTGAGAACCATTGTCCTAGAGGAAGACAGAAATCTTGGTACTGTAGAAGGGCAGCAAAAGAGAGGCATCCCCAATAAGATGGATTATTAGGACAGTGCCTGCAGCAATGAGTGCCAGCAAATACGACTGTGAGGATGTCAGAGGAGGGGAAGCCTTTTATTATATTGGGCATGCAGTTGCTATGAGTCAAAACTGACTCAACAGTACCTAACAAAAACAGCAGGATTGTGCTTCTAACCATAGGCTGAGGAAGACATTAAGAGAAACTTTTATTATTTTAGAGCAGCAGTTCTCAAGCTTTGGTTCGTGAACACTTTTGGGGTCAAATGACCCTTTCACGGGGGTGGCCCGATTTATAACAGCAGCAAAATTACAGTTATGAAGCAGCAATGAAAATAATTTTATGATTGGGGTGTCACCACTACATGGGGAATGGCATTAAAAGGACATGGGATTAGGAAGTTTGAGAAGCGCTGCCTTAGAGGAAAGCAGAAATGTGGTACAGTAGAAGGGCAGCAAAGGAAAGGCAGCCCCTGCACAACTGGTTAGCACAGTGTCTGCAACAATGAGCGCAAGCAAAGAACCACTGTGAGGATGGCAGAGGATGGCACAGCGTTTCATTATTTGTGCACAGAGTTTCAATGAGTCAAAAACCACTCAACAGCTACCAACAACAACCAAAACCAGACTTGTGTATCCCAAAATGTGCTCAACTACATCTTAATAGAAACAAATCTTCATTTAGAACAGCGGTTTTCAATTTCTGGGTCACAAACCCTTTTGATAGGCAAACGACACTTAAACAAGGGCAGCCCGTTCATAACACTAGCAAGATTAGATTTATGAAGTAGCAACAAAAATAATTTTATTACTGGGCAGTCACCACTACATGAGAATCGGTATTAAAGGGTTGTGGCATTGGTAAGGTTGAGAGCCACTGCCTTAGAGGAAGACACAAATCTTGGTACAGGTGTAGGATAGAAAAAGAGAGGCACACCCAGAAAGACGTATTAGCACATTGGCTGCATCAATGAGCGCAAGCGAAGAAACACTGTGATGATGGCACTGGATGGGGCAGAGTTTCATTATATTGTGCATAGAGTTGCTATGAGCCAAACCCACTCGACAGCCCCTAACAACAATAACAACAAGATTTGTGCTTCTAACAATATGCTGAAGAAGACCTTAGGAGAAATTCCTCTTAGTTTAGAGCAGCGGATCTCACCTAGTAGGTCGAGAACCCTTTCATGTGCCGGAATGAGGTGGCCCGATTTATAACAGTAACAAAATTACTGTTATGAAATAGCAATGAAAATAATTTTATAGTTGGATATTCACCACTACATTAGGAAGAGTATGAAAGGGGCGTGGCATTAGGAAGATTGAGAACCACTGCCTTAGCGAAGACACAAATCTTGGTAGAGTAGAAGGGCAGCAAGTGAGAGCCAGCTCCCAAAAAAAGCGAATAACACAGTGGATGAAAGAATTGAGGGCAAGCCAAAGATCCACTGTAAGGATGGCACAGAAAGGGGCACATTTCATTATATTGAGCATAGAGTTGCTATGAGTCAAATCCACTCTACAGCACACAGCAAAAAAACTTCAGGACTTGTGCTTCTGACAATGTGCTGAAGTAGAACTTATGATAAACTCCTCTTAGTTTAGAGCAGCGGTTCATAACGTGTGGGTCACAACCCATTTTGGAAGACAAATGACCCTTTCACAGTGGTTGCCTGATTATTACAGTGCCAAAATTGGAGTTATGAAGTAGCAATGAAAATAATTTTGATTTGGCAGTCACCCCTACATGAGGAACGGTATGAAAGGATCGTGGGATTAGCAACGTTGTGAACCACTGCCCGCGAGGAATACAGAAGTCTTGGTAGAGAAGAAGGGTAGCAACAGAGAGGCAGCCCCTACAAGTTTGATTAGCACAAAGGCTGCAACAATGAATACCAGAAAATACCATTGTGAGTATGGCACAGGACAGTGCAGCGTTTCATTATATTGTGCATAGAGTTGCTATGAGAAAACCCAACTCAACAGCAATTAACAATAAAAACAGGATTTTTCTCTAACAATATCCTGAACAAGACCTTAAGAGAAACTCCTTAGTTTAGAGCAGCGTTACTCAACCTGTGAATTGTGAACCCTTTTGGGCTTTGAACAACCCTTTCCCAGAAGATGCCCTATTCAGAACAGTAGCAAAATAACAGTTATGAAATATCAATGAGTACAGTTATATCATTGGGTGAACACCACTACATGAGGAACTGGATGGAAGGGTCTTTGCATGAGGAAGGTTGAGGACTACTGCCTTAAAGGAAGACAAAAAACTTTGTAAATAGGAGGGCATCAAAAGTGAACAGCCCCCAAAAGGTGGATAAGCACAGTGACTGCAACAATGAGCGCAAGGAAAAGAACCACTGTGAGGATCACAAAGGACGGGACATTGGTTCATTATATTGTGCACAGAGTTGCTATCAGCCAAACCCACTCTAGGGAACCTAACAAAAAAGGACAAGACTTGTGCTTCTTACAATATGCTAAAGAAGACCGAAGAGTAACTCCTCTTTTTTTTAGAGCAGCAGTTCTCAAACTATGGGTCGTGACAACAGAGGGGGATCGAACAACCCTTTCATAGGGGTGCCCTGATTCATAAGAGTAGCAAAATTACAGTTATAATTATCAATGAAAAGAAATTTATTGTTGGGGGTTCACTGCTACATGAAGAATGGTATGAAAGGGTCATGGAATTAGGAAGGGTGAAAACCACTGCTCTAGAAGAAGATACAAATCTTGATACAGTTGAAGGGCAGCAAAATAGAGTCAGCCCCCCCTAAAGTGGAATAGTACAGTGGCAGCCACAATCAGCACAACCCAAAGAAATACTGTGAGGATGGTGCAGGACGGGGCAGTATTTCATTATATTTTGCATAGAGTTGCTATGAGCCAAAACCCACGCGATGGCCCCTAACAACAATAACAACAGTATTTGTTCTTATAACAATATGCTGAAGAAGAACTAAAGAGAAAGGCCTCTTAATTTAGAGCAGCGATTCTCAATGTTTGGATAATGACCCCTTTGTGGGGGACAAACGACCTTTTCACAGGGGTGGCCCAGTTCAAAACAGTAACCTTAAGAAGTAGCAGTGAAAATAATTTTATGATTGTGAGGGGAGTCACCAATACATGAGGAACATTAGGAAAAGGTCCTAGCATTAGGAAGGTTGAGAACCACTGGCCTAGGCAAATACAGAAATCTTGGAAGAGTAGAAGGGCAGCAAATGAGAGTCAGTCCCTAAAAAGTTGTACTAGCACAGTGGCTGCAACAATAAGCGCAAGCAAAAGAACAACTATGATGATGGCAGAGGATAGGACAGCATTTCATGATATTGTGCATAGAGTTGCTATGAGCCAGACCCACTCGACAGCCCCTAACAATAATAAGAACAGGACTCATGCATCAAATATATGCTGAACTAGACTGTAAGAGAAACTACTCTTAATTGAGAACAGCGGTTCTCAACCTGTGAGTCATGACCAGTTTTGTTGGCCGAATGACCCTTTCACAGGGGTGGCCAGATTAATAGCAGTAGCAAAATTACAGTCATGAAATAGCAGCGAAAACAATTTTATATATGTACATTCATGAGCACATTAGGAATTTTATGAAAGGGGTGTGGCATTTGGAAAGTTGAGAAGTACTGCCCTCGTGGAAGATACAAGTCCTGGTAGAGTAGAAGGGCAGAAAATGGGAGCGGCTCCCAATAGGATGGAATAGCACACTGGCTGAAACAGTGAGGGAAAGCAAAAGATCCACAGTCAGGATGGCCCAGGAAGGGGCAGCGTTTCATTGTATTGAGCACAGAGTTGCTTTGAGTAACACCCACTCAAGATCACCTAAACAAACAAACAAACAAACAAACAAACAAAAAAACCCACCAAAAAAACAGGACTTATACTTCTGGCCATGTACTGAAGTAGACCTTAAGAGAAACTCCTCTTAGTTTAGAGCAGTGGTTCTGAACCTGTGAGTTGTGACCTCTTGGTGGTATTGAACGACCCTTTCATAGGGGTGACCTGATTCACAACAGTAGCCAAATTACAGTCATGAAGTAGCAATGAAAAATATTTTATGGTGTGGGGTCACCACTACATGAGGAACTGTATGAAGGGGTCATGGCATTAGGAAGGTTGAGAACCACTAACCTAGAGGAAGACAGAAATCTTGATACAGTAGAAGGACATCCAAAGAGAGGCTGCCCCAATAAGATGGATTAGCACTGTGGCTCCAAAATGAGCGCAAGCAAACACCAGTGTGAGGATGGAAGAAGAGGGGTCAGCCTTTGATTTCATTGGGCATACAGTTGCTATGTGTCAAAACCGACTCCACAGCACCTAAGAAAACAATAGTATTGTGCTTCTAACAATATACTCAGGAAGACAATAAGAGAAACTCCTATTATTTTAGAGCTGCGGTTCTCAACTTGTGGGTCTTGACCTCTTTGGGTGGGCTGGGGGTGGGGTAGGTCAAAGGAACCTTTCACGAGGGTGCCGATTCATAACCGTAGCAAAATTACAGTTATGAAATACTAATGAAAATAAATTTATAATTGGGCGATGACCACTACATGGTGAATGGCATTAAAGGGACGTGGAATTAGGAAGGTTGAGAACGACTGCCCTAGAGGAAGGCAGATATGTTGCTACAGTACAAGGGCATCAAAAGAGAGGCAGCACCTACAACATGGATTAGGATAATAGGTGCAACAATGAGCACCAGCAAAGAACTACTATGAGGATGACACAAGATGGGGCAGCGTTTCATTATATTGTGCATAGAGATCCTATGAGTCAAAAACCACTGGATGGCACTGAACAACAACAAAAATAGTACTTGTGCTTCTCAAAATGTGCTGAACTACATCTTAAAAGAAACAAATCTTCGTTTAGAACAACGGTTCTCAACCTCTGTGTCACGAACCATTTTGTGGGTCAAATGACACTTTCACAGGGGTGGCCCATTTATAACAGTAGCAAAATTAGTTTTGTGAAGTAGCAACTAAAATAATTTTATGATTGGGTGGTCACCACAATATGAGGAATGGTATCAAAGGGTTGTGGCATTAGGAAGATTGAGAACCACTGCGATAGAGGAAGACAGAAATATTGGTACAGTAGATGGGAAGCCAAAGAGAGGCTGTCCCTATAAGATTGTGGCTCATGTGCCACAATGAGCACAAGCAAATACGAATGCTGGGATGGAAGAGGAGGGAGCAGCCTTTGACTATATTGGGCATACAGTTGCTATGAGTCAAAACCGACTCAACAGCACCTAAGAAAATCAACAGTATTGTGCTTCTAACAATATACTGAGGAAGACATTAAGAGAAACTCCTAATATTTTAGAGCTGCGGTTCTCAACCTGTGGGTCGCGACCTCTTTGAGGAGTCAAACGACCCTTTCACAGGGGGGCAAATTCTTAACAGTAGAAAAATTACAGTTATGAATCAGCAATGAAGATAATTTTATGAATGGGGGATGACTACTACTTTGGGAACAGTATTAAAGGGACGTGGCATTAGGAAGGTTGAGAACCACTGCCCTAGATAAAGACAAAATCTTGGTACAAGAGAAGGGCGTCAAAAGAGAGGGAGCCCCCAGAAAGATGGATTAGCACAGTGACTGCAACAATGAGCGTAAGCCAATAATGACTGAGAGGATGGCATTTGACGGGGCAGGATTTCATTATATTGTGCATAGAGTTGCTGTGAGCCAAAACCCACTAGACGGCCCCTAACAACAATAACAAGAGGACTCGTGCATGTCATGATATACTGAACTAGATCTTAAGAGAAACTCCTCTTAGTTTAGAACAACAGTTCTCATCCTGTGAGTTGTGACCAGTTTGGGGGCATAGAACCACTCTTTCATATGGTTGGCCAAATTCATAACAATAACAAAATTACAGATATGAAATAGCAACAAAAATTATTTCATGATTGGGCGTTCAGCACTACTGGTGGAATGGTATTAAAGTGTCATGGCATTAAGAAGGATGAGAATCACTGCCCTAGAGGAAGGTAGAAATGTTGGTACAGTACAAGGGCAGCAAAAGAGAGGCAGCCCATCCAAGAAGGGTTAGCAAAGTATCTGCAACAATGAGTGCAATCAAAGAATGATTGCAAGGATGGCAAAGGCCTGGGCAGCATTTAATTTTATTGTGCACAGAGTTGCTATGAAATGAAACCCATTCGAAGGCACCTAGATATAACAACAGAAATTGTGTGTCTAACAATGTGCCTAGCAATAACTGAAGAAAAAATCCTCTTAGTGTAGATCAGCAGTTCTCAACCTGTGGGTCGCGAACCCATTGGGGGGACAACCAACTTTTTCATAGGGGTTGCCCAGTTCAAAACAGAAGAAAATTTATAGTTACGAGGTAGCAATGAAAATAATTTTATGATATCGCAGTCAGCACTGTATGAGGCATGGTATGAAAAGATTGTTGCATTAGGAAGTTTGGGACCCACTGCCCTAGAGGAATTCAGAAATCTTGGTAGAGTAGAAGGGCAGAAAATGAGAGGTAGTCCCCAAAAAGATTGATTAGCACAGTGGCTGCAACAAGGATCCCTAGCAAAAGAACCACTGTTAGGATGGCAGAGGACAGGCCAGCGTTTCATGATATTGTGCATAGAGATGCTATGGGAAAAACCCACTCAACAGCCCCTAACAACAATAAGAACAGGACTGGGGTGTCTAACAATGTGCTGAACTAGACCATAAGAGAAACTACTCTTAGTTTAGAACAGTGGTTCTCAATCTTTGAGTCGTGAACCGTTTGGTTGGTCGAATGAGCCTTTCACTAGGGTGGCCAGATTCAGAACAGTAGCAAAATTACAGTTATGAAATAGCAAGGGGAAAATGTTATGATTGGGGGACCACCACTACACATTGGGAATTGTATGAAAGGGTCATGGAAATAGGAAGGTAGAGAACCACTGTCCTAGAGGAAGAAACAAGTAAAGTAGAAGGGCAGCAAAAGAAAGGCAGTCCTTGCAAGATTGATTAGCACAGTGGATGCAACAATGAGCGCAAGCAAAGAATAACTGTGAGGATGGCACAAGATGGGGCAGCACTTCATGATATTGTGTATACAGTTGCTATGAATCAAAAACCACTCGATGGCACTTAACAACAACAAAAACAGGACTTGTGCTTCTGAAAATGTGCTGAACTGCATCTTACAAGAAACAAATCTTAGTTTAGAACAGTGGTTTTCAAACTCTGGGTCACGAACCCATTTTGGGGTCTAATGACACTTTAACAGGTATGGCCTGTTCATAACAGTAGCAAAATTAGATTTATGAAGTAGCAATGAAAATAAGGTTATGATTGGGCAGTCACCACTACATGAGGAACGGTATTAAAGGTTGTGGCATTAGGAAGTTTGAGAACAACTGCCCTAGAGGAAGACACATATATTAGTAAAGGAGACGGGCAGCAAAAGAGAGGCAGCCCTCAGAAAGATGGATTAGCACAGTAGCTGCTACAAGGAGGGCAACAAAGAACCACTGTGAGGATGGCACAAGGTGGGGGCAGTCTTTCATTATATTGTACGCAGAGTTGCTATGAGTCAACACCCACTAGACGGCACCTAGCAACAATAACAACAGGTTTTCTGCTTTTAATAATATGCTGAAGAAGAGCTTATAAGAAACTCCTCTTAGTTTAGAGCAGCGGTTCTCAACCAGTGGATCGCCACCCCCCCCTTTTTTTTGGAGGGGGGAATGACGCATTCACAAGGATGGTCCGATTCATAACAGTAGCAAAAATAATTATGAAATAGCATAAAAATAATTTTATACTTGGATGTTCACGACTACATTAGGAATTGCATAAAAGAGGCGTGGCGTTAGGAAGGTTGAGAACCACTGCCCGAGAGGAAGACACAAGTTTTGGTAGAGTAGAAGGGCACCAAATGAGAGGCAGCTCCCAAAAAGAAGGAATTGCACAGTGGCTGAAACAGTGAGGGCAAGCCAAAGATCCACTGTCAAGATGGCACATGAACAGGCAGCCTTTCATTATATTGTGCATAGTGTTGCTATGAGTCAAACCCACGTGACACAACCCAACATAAAAAAAGCAGGACTTGTGCTTCTAACAGTGTGCTTAAGTAGACCTTAAGAGAAACTCCTCTTAGTTTATAGCACCTTTTCTCAACCTGTGGGTCACGACCACTTTCGGGAGACAAACGACCCTTTCACAGCGGTGGCCCATTCATTACAGTAGAAAAATTAGAGTTATGAAGTAGCAATGAAAATTATTTTATGATTTGGCAGTCAGCACTATATGAGGAATGGTATGAAATGGTCATGGCAGTATCAAGGTTGAGAACCACTTCCTTAGAAGAAGACAGAAATCTTGGTAGAGTAGAAGGGCAGCTAACAACAGGCAGTCACCAAAAAGGGTGGAATAGCACAGTGGCTGCAACAATGAGCACTAGCCAAAGAACAACTGTGAGGATGGCAGAGGATGGGACAGTGTTTCATGATATTGTGAATAGAATTACTATGAGCCAAACCCACTCGACAGCCCCTAACAACAATAGCAAGAGGACTCATGCATCTAACAATATACTGAACAAAACCTTAGGAGAAACTCCTATTAGTTCAGAGCAGTAGTTCTCAATCTGTGAGTCATGACCTCTTTGGGGGTTTGAATGACCCTTTCATAAGGGTGGCCTGATTCATAACAGTAGCACACTTACAGTTATGAAGTGGAGCGAAAATAATTTTATTGTTGTGTGGTTACCACTACATGAGAAACTGTATGAAGGGGTTGTGGCATTGGGAAGATTGACAACCACTACCCTAGAGGAAGGCAGAAATCTTGGTACAGTAGAAGGGCAGCAAAAGACAGGCAGCCCTATAAGATGGATTAGCACAGTGACTGGAAAAATTTGCACTACCCAAAGAACAACTGTGAGTTGCAGAGGATAGGACATCGTTTCAGTATATTATGGTGCCTAGAATTGCTATGAGCCAAACCCACTTGATGGCCCCTAACAACAGTAAAAACAGTACTCATGCATCTGAGAATATTCTGAACTAGACCTTAAAAGAAATTTCTCTTAGTTTAGGGCAGCGGTTCACAACCTGTGAGTCATGACCCCTTTGGGTGATTAAACGACCTTTTCTCAGGGCTGGCCCGATTCAAAACAGTAGCAAAATTACATTTATAATTATGAACCAAAATAATTTTAGGGTTGTGGATTCGCCACTACATGACAAACTGTATGAAATGGTCCTGGCATTAGGAAGGTTAAAAACCACTTCCCCAGAAGAACAAACAAATATTGATATGTTGAAGGGCAGCAAAATAGAGTCAGCCTCCCAAAAGATGTGAGGATGGCAGAGGACGGGGCAGCCTTAATTTATCTTAGACATAGAATTGCTATGAGTCAAAATTGTCTCAATACCACCTAAGAAAAACAACAACAGGATTGTGCTTCTATACCCAATTCTACCTTGCGGACCTGGTTATACCAGAGGATGTACAGCGGTGCAGTAGGGATCTGGAAACAGAGGGAATCTTGGACAGACTAACCCCTCAACACCCGCAGTAGAAGTGGCGAAACCAGGAGGGAAGGGTGTGTGGAAAGGGAGAACCGATCTTGGAGATCTATGTGTAACCTCCTCTCTGGGAGATGGGCAATCGGGAGGTGGGTGAGGGGAGACACCGGGCAGTGTAAGATATAATATTTATTTGTAAACTATTAAGGGACTAGGGGGAAGGGGGGAGCGGGGAGGGAGGGGTAGGGGAGAAAAAGGGAAACCGAGTTGATTCCAGGAACCCAAGTGAAAGGTGAATTTTGAGAATGACGAGTGCAACGAATGTATAAGGGTGCTTTGCTCAATTGCTGTATGTATGGATTGTGATAAGAGGTGTGTGAGCCCCAATAAAAAGATTTAATTAAAAAAGGGAAAGAAAAGAAAATGAATAACAAATAAAGTTAACTCAATGTTACCAATGGCCAAGAAAAAAAAATGATCTGCTGATCTGCTACATGAGTGTCCATCTGAGCTGCCACCATTGGTCTCTCCCTATCAGAAACAAAGAATCATAAAAATATCAAAAACCTATTCAACTGTTAGTCTAAAGACTATTGGACAACATAAACCCCAGTCTCCATGATCCTGAGACAACCACTACTAACCACTCTGAAAAGGATCATACTAGGGGATTCTGCATAGAATTGGACAAAAATGGGGAACCAAACTCAAATCCTCAGACTAGCCTTATAGGTCTGATAGAGAGTACAACTCCTGAAACTATGATCTTTTGATACCCATCAACCCTGGCACTGAACTTTCCTCTATGGCTCAACTTCAAACCAAATAATAGCCTAGACGCTAAGGTAAACAATAACAACAGGGCGGTACACATCCCATAAAAAATTGACTCTAGGAGATCAAAGGTGCAGCATTTCCCAAGCAACAAACTTCAGAAGCCAGGAAGGGATAACAAAGAAGGACAAATGGAAATTCAAGCACAGGGAAGAAGTGGAAAGCGTGCTGTGACATTGTGGCTATTGTGATTAATGTCAAGAAACAAAAATATATACAAACTCGTATGAAAAACCAACCTGCCTTATAAACTTTTACCCAAATCACACACGCCAAAAAAAGTTAAAATAAAAGAAGAAGATCCTGACCCTCTTAGATCCCCGAAGGAAATTGAGCTAAACTGAACGACCGAATAGGTAGTTTTCATGGAAATTAAAGAGTGCTGTAAAATGCAATTATTCATTTATATGGAGGATACACATCAAAGTAAAATTCTAGAATAAAAATAATAATAAGAGAAATCCTATTAGTTTAGAGCAGCGGTTCTCAACCCATGGGTCGCAACTTCTTTGGGGGGTGAACTACCTTTCACAGAGGTGACCTGATTCATAACAGCAGCAAAATTACAGTTATGAAACAGCAATGAAAATAATTTTATGATTGGGGGATCACCACTACATACATGGGGAATTGTATTAAAGGGTTATGGCATTAAGAAATTTGAGAAGCACTGCACTAGAGAAAGGCAGAAATGTTGGTATAGTAGCAGGTCAGCAAAAGAGAGGAAGCCTCCAGAAAGATGGATTAGCACAGTGGAAGCAACAATGAGCGCAAACAAAGAGCCACTGTGAGGATGGCACATGAAGGTGCAGTGTTTCAGTATATCGTACAGAGTTTCTATGAGCCAGAACCCACTCGATGACACCTAAAAACAATAACAACAGGATTTGTTTTTCTAACAATATGCTGAAGAAGACCTGAAGAGAAACTCCTCTAGTTTAGAGCAGCGGTTCTCAGCCAGTGGGTCGTGACCCTTTCTGGGATAGGGGGCAATGGGGGAGCAAATGACCCTTTCACAGGGGTGGCCAGATTCATACCAGTAACAAAATTACAGTTTTGAAACAGCAACAAAAATAATTTTATAGTTGGACATTCACAACTACATTCGGAATTGTATGAAAGAGGCATGGTGATAGGAAAGTTGAGAACCACTACACTAGAGGAAAATACAAACTTGGTAGAGTAGAAGTGCAGCAAATGAGAGGCAGCTGCCAAGACTGATAACACAATTGTGGCAAAAGTGAGGGCAAACTAAAGATCCACTGTCAAGATGATACAGTATGGGTCACGGTTTCACTATATTGTGCATAGACTTGCTACTAGCCAAAATCCACTCGACGGCCCCTAACAACAATAACAGCAGGACTCGTGCATCTAAGAATGTGCTGATCAGGACCTTAAGAGAAGCTCCTCTTAGTTTAGAGCAGAGGTTCTCAACCTGTGTGTTGCAACCTCTTTTGGTAGACAAACAACCCTTTCACAGTGGTGGCCTGTTCATTAAAGTAGAAAAATTAGAGTTATGATGTAGCAATGAAAATAATTTTTTGATTTGGCAGTCAACACTACTTGAGAAATGGTATGAAAGGATCGTGGAATTACCAAGGCTGAGAACCACTGTCCTAGAGGAAGACAGAAATCTTGGTAGAGTAGAAGGGCAGCAAACAAGAGGTGGTCCCCAAAAAAGATAGCTTAGCACAGTAGCTGCAACAATGAGAACTAGCAAAAGAACCACTGTGAGGATGGCAGAGGACAGGACAGCATTTCATGATATTGTGCATAGAACTTCTATGAGCAAAAACGCACTCGAAAGCTCCTAACAATAACAAGAGGACTCATGCATTTACCAATATACTGAACTAGAACTTAAGAGAAAACTTCTTATTTTAGAGCAGGGGTTCCCAACCTGTGAGTCATGACCTCTTTGAGGGGGTTGAACGACCCTTTCATGGGGGTGGCCTGATTCATAACAGTAGCAAAATTAGAGTTATTAAGTAGCAGTGAAAATAATTTTATGGTTGTGGGGTAACCACTACATGAGGAACTGTTTGAAGGGGTCGTGGCATTAGGAAGGTTGACAAACACTACCCTAGAGGAAGGCAGAAACCTTTGTACAGTAGAAGGACATCCAAAGAGAGGCTGCCCCTATAAGATGGATTAGCAAAGTGGCTGAAACAATGAGCACTAACCGAAGAACCACTGTGAGGTTGGCAGGGGATGGGACATCATTTCAGTATATCATTGTGCATGGCATTGCTTTGAGACAAACCCACTTGATGGCTCCTAAAAACAATAAAAACAGGACTCATGCATCTAAGAATATGCTGAACTAAACCTTAGGTGAAACTCCTCTTTGTTTAGGGCAGTGGTTCTCAACCTGTGAGTCGTGACCACTTTGGGGGGTTGAACGGCCCTTTCACAGGAATGGCCCAATTCATAACAATAGCAAAATCACACTTATGAACTAGCAATGGAAATCATTTTGTGATTGTTGGACCATCACTACATTTGCAACTGTATGAAATGGACGTGGCAATTGGAAGGTTGAGAACCACACACCTAGAGGAAGACACAGGTACAGTATAAGGATAACATAAGAGAGGCAGCCCCAACAAAAATGATTAGCACAGTGGTTGCAAAATAAGGGCAAGCAAAGAATCCCTGTGAGGATGACACAGGATGGGGCAGCGTTTCATTATATTGTGCTTAGGTTTGCTATGAATAAATAAAACACTTGACGGCCCCTAAAAACAACAACAGGACTTGTGCTTTAAAAAAATGTGCTGAACTACATCTTAATAGAAACATCTCTTTGTTTAGAGTACAACTCTGGGTCACAAACCCATTTGGGGGTTGAATGGCACTTTCAGAGAGGCAACACATTCATAAGAGTAGCAACATTAGACTTATGTAGTAGCAACGACAATAATTTTATGACTGGGCACTCACCACGGTGGAGGGCAGGGACAGCGAATTCCCCTTTCACAGGGTTGGCCAAATTCATAAGAGTAGCAAAATTACAGTTATGAAATAGCAATGAAAACAAATTTATAGTTGGTCATTCACGAGTACATTAGGAATTGTATGAAAGTGGCATGGTATTAGGAAGGTTGAGAACCACTGCCCTAGAGGAACAGAAATCTTGGTCGAGTAGGAAGGCAGCAAACGCGAGGCAGCCCCCAAAAGTTGGATTAGTACAGTGGCTGTAACAATAAGCACAAGGAAAAGAACCACTGTGGGGATGGCAGAAGACAGGACAGCATTTCTTGATAATGTGTATAGAGTACTTTTGAGCCAAATCCACTCTACAGTCCCTAACAACAATAAGAACAGGACTTGTGCATCTAACAATATGCTGAACTACACCTTACACTTTAGAGCAGCGGTTCTCAATGCGTGAGTCGTGACCATTTTGGTTCGTGAAACAACTCTTTCACAGGGGTGTCCGGATTCATAAAAGTAGCAAAATTACTGTTATTCAATATCAAGGAAAAATTTTATGATTGGGGGACCATAACTACATATTGGTAAATGTGTGAAAGGGTCGTGGAAATAGGAAGGTTGAGAAACACTCTCCTAGAGTAAGACACAGTACAGTAGAAGGGCAACATAAGAGAGGCAGCCGGACAAGAATGATTGGTACAGTGGTTGAAACAATGAGGACAAGCAAAAAAACTGTGAGGATGGCACAGGACGGGGCAGCATTTCATTAAATTGTGCATAGGTTTGCTATGAGTACAAAACCACTCGAAGGCAACTAACAACAACAGGACTTGTGCTTTACAAAATATGCTGAATGACATCTTAATAGAAACACCTCTTCCTTTAGAGCAGTGGTTCTCAAACTCTGGATCACGAACCCATTTGGGGGTTGAAAGACACTTTCACAGGGGTGGCCTGTTCATAACTGTAGCAAAATTAAATTAATGAAGTAGTAACAAAAATAATTTTATGACTGGACGCTCACCACAACATGAGGAACGGTATTAAAAATTTGTTGCATTAGGAAGGTTTAGAACCATTGCCCTAGAGAAAGATATGAACAATGGTACAGGAGAAGGGCAGCAAAAGAGAGACAGCCTCCAGAAAAAATGGATTAGCACAGTGGCTGCAACAATGAGCACAAGCAAAATAGCACTGTGGGGATTCTACTGGGGGGGGTAGGGGGGGCAGTGTTTCCTTATAGTGAGCACAGAGTTGCTATGAGCCAAAACCCACTCGAGGGCACCTAACAACAATAACAAGGGATTTGTCATTCTAACAATATATGGAAGAAGACCTTAAGAGAAACTCCTCCTGGTTTAGAGCAGTGGTTCTCAACCAATGGGTTGCAATCCTTTCGGTTGGGGAAGTGGAATGGGGGTGGGGTGGGGGTGAATGCCCCTTTCACAGGGTTGGCCCGATTCATAACAGTAGCAAAATTACAGTTATGGAATAGCAATGAAAACAAGTTTATAGTTGAACATTCACGATTACATTAGGAATTGCATGAAAGTAGTGTGATATTAGGAAGGTTGAGAACCACTGCCCTAGAGGATCAGAAATCTTGGTTTAGCATAGAAGAGCAGCAAACGAGAGGCAGTCCCCAAAAAGGGTAAAGACAGACGCTACAACAATGACCCCAAACAAAAGAACCTCTGTGAGAATGGCAGAGGACAGGATAGCGTGCCATGATAACATTCATAGAGTTGCTATGAGCCAAATCCAATCAACAGCCCCTAACAACAATAAGAACAGGACTTGTGCATCTAACAATATCCTGAACTAGATCTTAAGAGACACACCACTTACTTTAGAGCAGCGGATCTCAACCTGTGAGTTGCGACCATTTTGGTTGGTCAAACGACCGTTTCACAGGAGTATCTGGTTTCATAAGAGTAGCAAAATAACTGTTATGAAATAGCAAGGAAAAAATTTTAAGATTGAGGGACCACCACTACACATTAGGAAATATATGAAAGGGTCTTGGAAATAGGAAGGTTGAGGACCACTGTCCTGGAGGAAGACACAGTACAGTAGAAGGGCAGCAAAAGAGAGGCAGTCCTCACAAGATTGATTAGCACAGTGGCTGCAACAATGAGCATCAGAAATAATCACTGTGACGATGGCACAGGAGGGGTCAGCGTTTCATTATCTTGTGCATAAAGTTTCTTTGAGTGAACAACCGCTCAACAGCACCTAACAACAACAAAAACAAGACTTGTGCTTCTGATATGCTGAATGAGACCGTAAGAGAAACTCCTCTTAGTTTAGAGCAGCAGTTCTCAATCCGTGTGTTGCGACCACTTTTGGGAGACAAACAACCATTGACAGCAGTAGCCTGTTTATTAGAGTAGAAAAATTAGAGTTATGGTGTAGCAATGAAAATAATTTCATGATTTGGCAGTCAGCACTACATGAGGAACGGTATGAAAGGGTCGTGGCAGTAGCAAGGGTGAGAACCACTGCCCTAGAGGAAGACAGAAATCTTGGTAGAGTAGAAGGGCAACAAACAAGAGGCAGTACCCAAAAAGGTGGATTACCACAGTGGCTGCAACAACAAGTGCGAGAAAAAAACCATTGTGAGGATGGAAGAGGACATGACAGGGTTTCATGACATTGTGCATAGAATTGCTATGAGCCAAACCCACTCAGCGGCCCCTAACAATAATAAAAAGAGGACTCGTGCATCTAACAATATATACTGAACTTAAGAGAAACTCCTCTTAGTTTAGACCAGCGTTTCTTAACCTGTGAGTCGTGACCTCTTTGGGGGTTCGAAGGATCCTTTCATTGGGGTTGTCTGATTCATAACGGTAGCAAAATTACCAATATGAAGTAGCAACAAAAATAATTTTATGAGGAACTGTATGAAGGGGTCGTGGCATTAGGAAGGTTGAGAACCACTGCCCTAGTGGAAGGCAGAAATGTTGGTACAGTGGAAGGTCAGCAAAAAAGAGGCAGCCCCCAGAAAGATGGACTAGCCCAGTGGCAGCAACAATGAGCGCAAGCAAGAACCACTGAGTGGTTGTTATAGGACGGAGCAGCATTACATTATATTGTACACAGTATTAATATGAACAGAAACCCATTCAAAGGCACCTAAAAATAGCATCAACAATGTGCTGAACTATATCTTTAATAAAAACTCCTCTTAGTTTAGGGCAGCAGGTATAAAACTGTGGGTCACAACCACTTGGGGGGATGAATGACCATTTCACAATGGTGGCCCAGTTCAAAACAGTAACAAAATTACAATTGTGAAGTAGCAATGAAGGTAATTTTATGATTGGGGCATCACCACTACATGAGGAATGGTATGAAAGGGTCGTGGCATTAGCAAGGTTGAGAACCACTGCCCTAGAGGAAGACAGAAATCTTGGTAGAGTAGAAGGGCAGCAAACGAGAGGCAGTCCCCGAAAAGGTGGATTATCATAGTGCCTGCAACAATGAGCGCTAGCAAAAGAACCATGGCCAGCATGGCACACGAAGGGGCAGCATTTCATTCTATTGTGTGTACAGTTGCTGAGTAAAACCCACCCGACATCACCTAACAAAAAACAACAGGACTTGTGCTTCTGTCAATGTGCTGAAGTAGATTTTAAGAGAAACTCCTATTAATTTAGAGCCGTGGTTCTCAACATGTGGACCACAAGTCCTTTGGGGGGGCAAAAGACCCTTTCATAGTGGTGGCTCATTTGTGACAATAGCAAAATTAGAGGTATGATGTAGAAATGAAAATAATTTTAGGATTTGGTAGTCACCACTACATGAGGAATGGTCATGGCATAAGGACTGTTGCGGACCACTGCCCTAGAGGCAGACACAAATCTTGGTAAAGTAGAAGGGCAGCAAATGAGAGGCAGCTCCCCAAAAGATGGTTATCACAGTGGCTCCAACAATAAGAGGTAGAAAGAATCACCGTGAGAATGGCACAGGACCAGGCAGAGTTTCATTTTATTGTGCATAGAGTTGCTTTGATCCAAAACCTTCTGGACGGCACCTAAAAACAATAATTACAGGACTTGTGCTTCTAAAAATATAGTGAAGTAGATCTTAAGAGAAAATCCGCAGTTTAGATACAGGTTCTCAACCTTTGTGTCTCGACCCTTTTAGAAGGTTGAATGACCCCTTCACAGGGGTGACCTGATTAATATAGAATAATTACAGTTATGTATTAGCATCAAAAATTAATTTGTATTTTGTATGAAAGGGTCATGGCATTAGGAAGGGTGTGAACCACTGCACGATAGGAAGACACAAATCTTGGTACAGCAGAAGGGCAGCAAAGGAGGAAACCTCTTAAAAGATGGATTAGCATAGTGGCTGCAACTGTGAGCTCAAGCAAAAGAACCACTGTGATTATGGCAGAGGACGGGTCAGTGTTTCATTTTATTATGCATAGAATTCCTGTGAGCCAAACCCACGCGACTGCCCCTAACAAAAATAAGAATAGGACTCATGAGTCTAACAATATAGTGATCTATACCTTAAGTGAAATTCCTCTTAGTTTAGAGCATCGGTTCTCAACCTGTCAGTAGTAACCACTTTGGGGCTCGAATGACCATTTCATAAGGGTGGCCTGATTCATAACAGTAGCAAAAGTAGAGTCATGAAGTAGCAAGGATAATAATTTTATGGCTGGGGGTAACCAGTACATGAGGAGCTGTATGGAAGGGTCAGGACATTAGAAAAGTTGAGAACCCCTGCATTCGAGGGAGTCACAAATCTTCATACACTAGGAGGACAGCAAAAAGAGGCAGACCCAACAAGATGGATTAGCACAGTGGCTGCAACAATGAGCACTATCAAATGAAACACTTTGAGGATGGCAGAGGTGGGGGCAGCCTTAAATTACATTGGACACAGAGTTGCAATGAGTCAAAATCGACACAACACCATCTAAAAAAACAACAACAGAATTGTGCTTCTGACAATATTCTGAAGAAGACAATAAGATAAAACCCTATTAGTTTAGAGCAGCGGTTATCAACCCATGGGTCACGACCTCTTTGGGGGGGGGGTCGAACTACCTTTCACAGAGGTGACCTGATTCATAACAGAGGCAAAATTATAGTTATGAAACAGCATTGAACATTATTTTATGATTGTGAAATCACCAGTACAAGAGGAATGGTATTAAAGGGTCATGGCATTAGGAAGTTTGAGAACCACTTCGCTGGAGGAAGGCATAAATGTTGGTACAGGAGAGGGGCAGCCCCCAGAAAGATGAATTAGCACAGTGGCTGCAACAATGAGTGCAAGACAAGAAACACTATGCTGTTGGCACAGGATGGGGCAGTGCTTCAGTATATTGTGCATAGAGTTGCTGTGAGCCAAAACCCACTCGATGGCACGTAACAACACTAACAACAGGATTTGTGTTTCTAACCATATGCTGGAGAAGACCTTAAGTGAAAACACTCTTAGTATAGAGCAGCGGCTCTCAACCAGTGGGTCGCAAACCCATTTTGGTGGGAGGTGGGCGGGGATGTAGGTGGGTGTGGGTGTGGGTAAACGACTCTTTCAGAGGGTTGAACAGATTCATAACAGTAGCAAAATTACAGTTATGAAATAGCAATGAAAAAATTATATTTCGAAATCATGACTACATTAGCAATTGTATGAAAGTGGCACGGTAATAGGAAAATTGAGAACCACTGACCTAGATGAACAGAAATCTTGGTAGAGTACAAGGGCAGCAAACAAGAGGCAGTCCCCAAAAAGATGTATTAGCACAGTGGCTGCAACAATGAGCGCAAGCAAAAGAACCACTGTGAGAATGGCAGAGGAGAGGATAGTGTGCATAGGATGCACATGATAATGTGCATACAGTTGCTATGAGCCAAACCCAATCAACAACCCCTAACAACAATAAGAACAGGACTCGTGCATCTAACAATACGCTGAAGTAGACCTTAAGAGTCACTCCTCTTACTTTAGAGCAGTGGTTCTCAACGCGTGAGTCGTGACCATTTTGGTTGGTGGAACAACCCTTTCACAGGGGTGTCCAGATCCATAAGAGTAGCAAAATTACTATTATAAAATAGCAAGGGAAAAATGTTTATGATTGAGGGACCACCACTACACAGTAGGTAATGTGTGAAAGGTCATGGAAATATGAAGGTTGAGAAACACGGTCCTAGAAGAAGACACAAGTACAATAGATGGGCAGCAAAAGAGAGACAGCCCCCAAAAGACTGATTAGCACAGTGGCTACAACAATGAGCACAAGAAAGAAACACTGTGAGGATGGCACAGATTGGGTCAGCGTTTCATTATATTGTGCATAAAGTTGCTTTGCATCGAAAACCACTCGATGCCACCTAACAACAACAAAAAACACAGCACTTGTGCTTCCTAAAACGTGCTGAAGCACATCTTACAAGAAACAAATCTTCCCTGCAGAAGGGTAGCGGGGAGGAGATGAGTCACTCAGGGTTCAGTGTAGCAACAATGAAACTCAAAACCTTCCTCTAGTTCTTGAACGCTTCCTCCCCTCCCAATTATCATGACCCCAATTCTACCTTGTGGACCTGATTATACCAGAGGATGTACAGCGGTGCAGTAGGGATCTGGAAACACAGGGAATCTAGGACAGACCAGCGGTGGGAGGGGCGACATCAGAAGGGAGGGAGGTGCATAAAGGGAGAACCGATCTTGGAGATCTATGTGTAACCTTCTCTCTGGGAGATGGGCAATGGGGAGGTGGGTGACGGGACACGCCGAGCAATGTAAGATACGATAAAATAATTATTTATAAACTATTAGGGGAGCAGGGGGAAGGGGAGAGCTGGAAAAAAAGGAAACCGAGCTGATTCCAGGAACACAAGTGGAAGGCAAATTTGAGAATGACGAGGGCAACAAATGTATAAGGGTGCTTTGCTCAATTGGTGTATGTATGGATTGTGATGAAAGTTGTATGAGCCCCAATAAAAAGATTTATTAAAAAATAAAATTAAAAAAAGAAACAAATCTTCATTTAGAACAGCGGTTCTCAAACTCTGGGTTACGAACCTTGTTGTGGGTCAAAAGGCACTTTCAAAGGGGTGGCGCATTCATAAAAGTAGCAAAATTAGATTTATGAAGTAGCAATGACAATAATTTTATGATTGGGTGGTCACCACTATATGAGGAATGGTATTAAAGGGTTGTGGCATTAGGAAGGTTGAGAACTACCGTCCTAAAGGAAGGCAGAAATGTTGGTAGAGTAGAAGGGGAGCAAAAGAGAGGCAGCCCCCAGAAATATGTATTATCACAGTGGGTGCAACCGTTAGCGCAAGCCAAGAAACACTGAGAGGATGGTAGAGGACGGCACAGTGTTTCATTATATTGTGAATAGAGTTGCTATGAGCCAACACCCACATGATGGCACCTAAAAACAATAACAACAGGATTTGTGCTTCTAACAATATGCGGAAGAAGACCTTAAGAGAAAATACTCTTAGTTTAGAGTAGCGGTTCTCAACCAGTGGGTCGTGACCACTTTCGTGGTAGGGGTGAATGAACCTTTCACATGTGTGACCCAATTCATACCAGTAGCAAAATTACAGCTATGAAATAACAACAAAAATAATTTCATTGTTCTATATTCACGACTACATTATGAATTGCATTATAGAGGCATGATATTAGGAAGTTTGAGAACCACTCCACTAGAGGAAGACCGAAGTCTTGGTAGAGTAGAAGGACAGCAAATGAGACACAGCTCCCAACAAGATGGAATAGCACAGTGGCTGCAACAGTAAGGAGAAACCAAAGATCCACTGTCGGGATGGCAGAGGAAGGGACATATTTCATTATATTTTGCATAGAGTTGCTATGAGTCAAACCCACGCGACAGCACCTAACAAAAAAACAAAAGGACTTGTGCTTCTGACATTGTTCTTAAATAGACCTTAAAGCAACTCCTCTTAGTTTAGAACAGCGCTTCTCAACCTGTGGATCGTGACCCCTTTCAGGAGACAAATGACCTTTTGACAGCGGCGGCCCGTTCATTACAGTAGAAAAATTAGAGTAATGAAGTAGCAATGAAATAATTTTATGATTTGGCAGTCAGCACTCCTGAGAAAAGGTATGAAAGGGTCGTGGCATTAGCAAGGTTGAGAACCACTGTCCTAGAGGAAGACAGAAACCTGGGTAGAGTAGAAGGGCAGCAAACGAGAGGCAGCCCCCAAAAGTTGGATTAGCACAGCGCCTGCAAAACTGAACACTAGCAAAGGTACCACTATGAGGATGGCAGTGGACGGGGCATCGTTTCATTATATTGTGTATAGAATTGTTGTGAGCCAAACACACTCGATGACCCCTAGCAACAATAACAAACGGTCTCATGAATCCAACAATATGCTGAACTAGACCTTAAGAGAAACTCCTTAGTTTAGAGCAGCGGTTCTCAACGCGTGAGTTGTGACCACTTGGCGTGGTCAAATGACCTTTTCACAGGAATAGCCCAATTCATAACAGTAGCAACATCACGGTGATGAAATAGCAATGGAAATAATTTTATCATCAGGGTATCATGATTACATTGGGAACTCTATGAAAAGGATATGGAAATAAGAAGGTTGAGAACCACTCACCTAGAGGAAGACACAAGTACAGTTCAAGGGCAGCATAAGTGAGGCAGACCTGACAAGAATGATTAGCACAGTGGTTGCCACAATGAGAGCAAGCAAAAAATCATAGTAGGGTGGTAAGTATGAGGCAGCATTCCAATATATTGTGCATAGGTTTGATATGCATAAAAACCACTCCACGGTATCTAACAACAACAGGTTGTACTTTACAAAATGTGCTGAACTACATCTTACTTGAAACACCTCTTCGTTTAGAGCAGCGGTTCTCAAACTCTGAGACACAAACTTTTGGAGGTCGAACAACAATTTCACAGGGATGGCCCATTCATAACTGTAGCAAAATTAGGTTTAGGAAGTAGCAATGAAAATAATTTTATGACTGGGCATTCACGAATACACGAGGAAAGGTATTAAAGGATCATAGCATTAGAAAATTTGAGAACCACTGCCCTAGAGAAAGACACAAATCTTGGTACAGGAGAAGGGCAACAAACGAGAGACAGCCCCCAGAATGATGGTTTAACACAGTGGCTGCAAAAAGGAGCGCAAGCAAAGAACCACTGTGAAGATGGCATAAAGGGGACAGCGTTTCCTTATATTGAGCATAGAATTTCTATGAGCCTAAACCCACTCGAGGGCACCTAACACAAATAACAAGGGATTTGTGATTTTAACAATATACTGACAGAGACCTTAAGAGAAACACCTCTTAGTTTAGAGCAGTAGTTCTTAAACAATGGGCCGAAAACCTTTGGGTGGGAGGCGGTGTGTGGGGCGAATGGCCCTTTCACAGTCTTGGCCCAATGCATAACAGTAGAAAAATTACAGTTATGAAATAGCAAAGAAAAAATTTATAGTTGGACATTCACGACTACATTAGGAATTGTATGAAACTGGTGTGATATTAGGAAGGTTGAGAACCACTGCCCTAGGGGAACAGAAATCTTGGTAGAGTAGAAGGGCAGCAAATGAGAAGCAATTCCCCATAAGATGGATTAGCACAGTAGAGGTAACAATGAGCTCAAGCAAAGAAGCACAGCGAGGAATGCACAAGCCTGGGCAGCACTTCAGTATATTGTGCACGGGGTTGTGATCAACAGAAACCACTCCAGGGCACCTAAAAATAATTTTAAAATTGACTTATGCATCTAACAATGTGCCTAATTATATTTAAGACAAACGCCACTTAGTTTAGAAGAGCAATTCTGAACCTATGGGCCAGAACCCCTTGGGCGGGGGGGGGGTCAAACGACCTTTTCAAAGGGGTGACCTAGTTCAAAACTGTAGCAAAATTACAGTTGTGAAGTAGCAAAGAAAATAATTTTATGACTTGAGGGTCAGCAATATATGAGAAACAGTCTGAAAAGGTCGTGACATTCAGAAGGTTGAAAACCACTGCTCTAGAGGAAGAAAGAAATCTCAGTAGGGTAGAAGGTCACCAAATGAGAGGCAGTCCCCTGAAGATGAATTATTAACACAGTGACTGCAACAATGAGCGAAAGCAAAAGAAAACTGAGGATGGCAGAGGACAAGACAGTGTTTCATGATCTTGTGCATAGAGTTTCTATGAGCCAACCCCACTTGACAGACCCTAACAAAAATAATAACAGGACACGTGTGTCTCACAATATGCTTAACTAGACCATAGGAGAAACTACTCTTGGTTTAGAGTAGCGGTACTCAACCTGTGAGTCTAGATAACTTTGTTTGGTCGAATGACCCTTTCACAAGGGTGGCCGGATTCATAACAGTAGCAAACTTACAGTTAGGAAATAGTGATAGAAAAAAGTTATATTTGGGGGACCACCATTACACATTGGGGAATGTAGGGAAGGGTTGTGGAAATAGGAAGGTTGGGTACCACTATCCTAGCGGAAACCACAAGAAAAGTAGAAGGGCAGCAAAAGAGAGGAAGCCCCAACAAGATTGATTTGCACAGTGACTGCAACAATAAGCATAAGCAAACAACCACTGCGAGGATGGGACAAGCCTGAGCAGTGTTTCATTATCTTTTCCACAGGGTTACTATGGACTGAAACCCACTCCAGGGCACCTAAAAATAATAACAACAGGACTTGTGCATCTAAAAATGTGCCTAACTATCTCTTAAGGAAAACTCCACATAGTTTAGAGCAGATGTTCTAAACCTGTGGGTCTTGGACCCTTTTGGGGGAATAAACGAACTTTCACAGTAGTGGTCCAATTCAAAACTGTAGCAAAATTGCAGTTATGAAGTAACAGTGAAAATAATTTTATTACTTAGGGGTCAAAAATACATGAGGAACCCTCTGAAAAGGTCATGGCATTCAGAAGGTTGAGAACCACTGCTCTAGAGGAAGAAATAAATCTCAGGAGAGGAGAAGGTCAGCAAATGAGAGACAGTCCCCTGAAGATAGATTAGCACAGTGAGTGCAACAATGAGCGAAAGCAAAAGAAAGTGTGAGAATGGAGAGGACTTGACAGCGTTCCATGATATGGTGAATAAAGTTGCTATGAGCCAACCCATTCGACAGCCCCTAACAACAATAAGAACAGGACTCGTGCATCTCACAATATGCTTAACTAGACCATAGGAGAAACCAATCTTAGTTTAGAGCAGCAGTTCTCAACCTGTGAATCTAGACCACTTTGTTTTTTCAAATGACCCTTTCACAGGGGTGGCCGGATTCATAACAGTAGCAAACTCAAACTTATGAAATAGCAATAGAAAAATTTTTATGTTTTGGGGACCACCACTATACATTGGGAAGTGTATGGAAGGGTCATGGAAATAGCAAGGTTGAGAACCAGTATCCTAGAAGACAACATAAGTATAGTAAAAGAGCAGCAAAAGGGAGCAAGCTCCTACAAGATTGATTAGCACAGTGGCTGCAACAATTAGCACAGTGGTTCAAGGAACCACTGAAAGGATGGCACAAGCCATGGCAACGTTTCATTATATTGTTCACAGAGTTGCTATGGACCAAAACCCACTCCAGGGCACCTAAAAATAATAACAACAGGACGTCTGCATCTAACAATGTGCCTAACTATATCTTAAGAAAAATTCCACTTAGTTTAGAATAGTAGTTCTGAAACAGTGGGTCGCGACCACTTTGTGGGGACAAAGGACATTTTCACAAGGGTGGCCGAGTTTAAAACTGTAGCAAAATTAGAGTTATGAAGTTGCAATGAAAATAATTTTAGGACTGGGGGGTCAGCAATACATGAAGAACAATCTGAAAAGGTCGTGGCATTCAGGAAATTAAGAACCACTGCTCTAGAGGAAGAAAGAAATCTTGGTACACCAGAAGGTCAGCAAGTGACAGGTAGTCCCCCAAAACATGGATTAGCACAGTGAGTGCAACAATGAGCAAAAGCAAAAGCAAACTGTGAGGATGGCAGAGGACGGGACAGCGTTTCATGATATTGTACATAGAGTTGCTCTCAGCCAAACCCACTCGACAGCCCCTAACAACAATAAGAACAGGACTGGTGTGTATAACAATATGCTGAACTAGACCATAGGTAAACTACTCTTAGTTTAGAGCAGCGGTTCTCAACCTGGGTGTCGTGACCACTTCATTGGCCAAACGACCCATTCACAGTGGTGTCCAGATTCATAAAATTTACAAATTTACAGTTATGAAGTAGCAGTAGAAAAAAAATTTAAAGATTTGGGGACGACCAGTACACATTAGGAAGTATATGGAATGGTGTTGGAAATCGGAAGGTTGAGAACCACTGTCCTAGTGGAAGAAACTAGTGCAGTAGAAAGGCAGCAAAAGAGAGGAATTCCCAAAAAGATTGATTTGCACAGTGGCTGCAACAATGAGCGCAAGCAAGCAACCACTGCGAGGATGGCACAAGCTGGACAGCGTTTCATTATATTGTGTAAAGAGTTGCTATGGACCGAAACCCACTCCAAGGCACCTGAAGATAATAACAAAAGGACGTGTGCATCTAACAATGTGCCTAACTATATCTTAAGAAAATCTCTACTTAGTTTAGACCAGCAGTTCTGAACCTGTGGATCACGACCACTTGGGGGGTAAAACGACCTATTCACAGGGGTTACCCAGTTCAAAACCATAGCAAAATTACTGTTATAAAGTTGCAATGAAAATAATTTTACGACTGGGGGGTCAGCAATACAGGAGGAACAGTCTGAAAAGGTCGTAGCATTCAGGAGGTTGAGAACTACTTCTCTAGAGGAAGAAAGAAGTCTTGGTAGAGTAGAAGGTCAGCAAACATAAGGCTGTCCACAAAAGGATGGATTAGCACAGTGAATGAATTAATGAGCGAAAGCAGAAGAAAACTGTGAGGATGGCATAGGATGGAACAGCATTTCATGATATTGTGCATAGAGTTACTATGTCCAAATCCAGTCGACAGCCTCTAACAACAATAGAACTCATATGTCTAACAATATGCTGAACTAGATCTTTGGAGAAACTACACATAGTTTAGAGCAGCTGTTCTCAACATGAGAGTCATGACCAATTTGGTTGATCAAATGATCCTTTGACAAGGGTGGCCTGATCCATAACAATAGCAAAATTACAGCTATGAAATAGCAATAGAAAATAATTTATGATTTGGGGACCGCCACTACACACTGGAAAGTAAATAGAAGGGTGCTGGAAATAGGAATGTTGAGAACCACTGTCCTAGTGGAAAACACAATACAGTAGAAGGGCAGCAAAAGAGAGGAAGCCTCTGCAAGAGTGATTAACACAGTGGTAGCAACAATGAGTGCAAACAAAGAACCACTGCGAGGATGGAACAAGCCTGGGCAGTTTTCAATATAATGTGCACGGAGCTGCTATAAACCGACATCCACTTCTGGAGACCTAAAAATGATAACAACAGGACTTGTGCATCTAACAGTGTTCCTAAATATATCTTATGAAATACTCCACTTAGTTTAGAGCAGCAGTTCCAAACCTGTGAGTCGCAACTGCTATGAGGGCAAATGACCTTTTCGCAGTGCTGGCCCAGTTCAAAACTGTAGCAAAATTTCAGTTATGAAGTAGCAATGAAAAGAATTTTAAACTAGGACGTCACCAATACATGAGAGCAGTCGGAAAAAGTCATGGCTTTCAGAAGTTTGACAGCCACTTCTCTAGAGCAAGAAAGAAACCTTGGGAGATTAGAAGGTCAGCAAACGAGAGGCAATCCCCAAGAAGATGGATTAGCGCAGTGACTGCAACAATGAGCAAAAGCAAATGAAAACTGTGAACATGACAGAGGACGGGACAGCATTTCATGATATCGCGCATAGAGTTGATATGAGCCAAACCCACTCGACAGCCCCTAACAACAATAAGAACAGGACTCTTGTGTCTCACAGTATGCTGAACTAGACCATAGGAGAAACAACACTTAGTTTAGAATAGTGTTTCTCAACCTGTGAGTTGTAACCACTTTGGTTGTTCAAATGACCCTTTCACAGGGGTGGCCGGATTCATAACAGTAGAACACTTACAGTAATGAAATAGCAATAGAAAAAATCTGATGATTTGGGGACCACCACTATAGATTTCGAAGTGTATGGAAGTGTCATGGAATTAGGAAGGTTGAAAACCATTGTCCTAGAGGAAGACACAAGTGCAGTAGAAGGGCAGCAAAAGAGAGGAAGCCCCTACAAGATTGATTAGCACAGTGGCTGCAACAATGAGCGCAAATAAAGAACCACTGTGAGGATGGCACAGGCCTTGGCAGACTTTCATTATATTGTGCACAGGGTTCCTATGAACCTAAACTCACTCCAGGGTACCTAAAATAATAACAACAGGACTTGTGCATCTAACAATGTGCTTAACTATATCTTAAGAAGAACTCCACTTAGTTTAGAGCACCAGTTCTGAACGTGTGGGGTGTGACCATTTGGAGGGACAAACGATCTTTTCACAGGCATGGCTCAGTCCAAAACTGTAGCAAAATTACATTCTATAAAGCAGTGAAAATAATTTTCTGACTTGGAGTTCACCAATACATGCGGAACACTCTGAATAACCATTGCATTCAGAAGGTTGAGAACTGCTGCTCTAGGAGAAGAAAGAAATGTGGTAGAGTAGAAGGTTAACAAACAGGAGGCAGTCCCGAAAAAGGTGGATTAGCACAGTGACTGCAACAATGAATGAAAGCAAATGAAAACTGTGAGCATGGCAGAGGACGGGACAGCATTTCATGATATAGTGCATAGAGTTCCTATGAGCCAAACCCACTCGACAGCCCCTAACAACAATAAGAACAGGACTCCTGCATCTAATAATATGCTGAACTAGACCATAGGGAAACTACTCTTAGTTTAGAGCAGCAGTTCTCAACCTGTGAGTCCTCACCAATTTGGTTGGTCGAATGACCCTTTCACAGGGGTGGACGGATTTATAACAGTAGCAAAGTTACAGGTATGAAATAGCAATAGAAAAACACTTATGATTTGGGAACCACCACTACCCATTGGGAAGTATATGCAAGGGTCGTAGAAATAGAAAGGTTAAGAACCACTGTCCTAGAGGAAGACACAAGTACAGTAGAAGGGCATTAAAACAGAGGAAGCCCATACAAGATTGATTAGCACAGTGGCTTCAACTATGGCACAAGCAAGGAACCACTGTGAGGATGGCACAAGCCAGGGCAGTGTTTCATTATATTGTGCACAGTGGTCCTACTCACTCAAACCCACTCCAGGTCACCTAAAAAATAATAGCAACAGGACTTGTGTGCGTCTAACTATGTGCCTTACTATATCTTAAGAAAAACCCCACTTAGTTTAGAGCAGCAGTTCTTAACCTGTGAGTCATGACCACTTTGGTTAGTTGAACGACCCTTACAGAGGGGAGTATGAATTCATAACAGTGGCAAAATGCAGTTATGAAATAGCGGTAGAAAAATTGATTATTTGGTGATGACCACTACACATTCAGAAGTGTATGGAAGGGTTGTGAAAATGGAAGGTTGAGAACTGCTGTTCTAGAGGAAGACACAAGTACAGTAGATGGGCAGCAAAAGAGAGGAAACCCCAACAGATTGATTAGCACAGTGGCTACAACAATGAGTGCAAGCAAAGAACCACTGTGACATGGAACAAGCCAGGGCAGCGTTTCATTATATTGTGCACAGGATTGCTATGAACTGAAACCCACTCCAGGTCACCTAAAATAGTATCAACAAGACTTGTGCATCTAGGAACGTGCCTCAGTATATCTTAAGAAAAACTCCACTTACTTTAGAGCAACAGTTCTGAACCTGTGCCTCGTGACACTTTTGGGGGGAAAAAACAACATTTTCACAGGGTTGGTCCAGTACAGAACTGTAGCAAATTCCAGTTATGAAATAGCAATGAAAATAATTTTATGACTGGGGGTTCACCAATACATGAGGAAGAGTCTGAAAAGGTCGTGACATTCAGAAGGTTGAGAAGCACTGCATTAGAGGAAGAATGATATCTCAGTAGAGTAGAAGATCAGCAACTGAGAGGCAGGCCCCAAGACTATGGATTAGCACAGTGACTGCAACAATGAGAGACAGCAAAAGAAAACTGTGAGGATGGCAGAGGATGGGACAAAGTTTCATCATATTGTGTATAGAGTTGCTTAGAGCCAGTCCCACTCGACAGCCCCTAACAACAATAAGAACGGCTCTTGCATTTCGCAATATGCTGAACTAGACCATAGGAGAAACTACTCTTATTTTAGAGCAGTGGTTGCCACCAGTGTGTCTAGATCACTTTGTTTGCTCGAACAACCCATTTACAGGGGTGGCCGGATTCATAGCAGTAACAAAATTACAGTTATGAAATAGAAATTGAGAAATTTTTATGTTTGGGGAACCACCACTGTTCATTGGGAAGTGTATGGAAGGGTTGTGGAAATAGGAAGGTTAAGAACCACTATCCTAGAGGAAGACAGGTAAAGTAAAAGGGCAGCAAAAGAGAGCAAGTCCCCACAAGATTGATTACCACAGTGGGTGTAACAATGAACATAAGCAAAGAACCATTGCTAGGATGTCAGAAGCCGGGGCAACATTTCATTACATTGTGCACAGGGTTGCTATGAACCGAAACCCAATCCAGGTCACCTAAAAATAATAACAACAACAGGACTTGTGCATCTAAAAACGTGCCTAAATATATCCTAAGAAAAACTACACTTAGTTTAGTGCAGTTGTTCTGAACTTGTGGCTTGCGACAATTTTGGAGGTAAAAATGACCTTTTCACAGGGGTGGCCCAGTACATAACTGTAGCAAAATTACAGATATGAAGTAGCAATGAAAATAAATTTATGACTGGGTGCTCACCAATACATGAGGAACAGTCTGAAAAGTTCGTGTCATTCGGAAGGTTGAGAACCACTTCTCTAGAGAAAGAAAGAGACCTTGGTAGAGTAGAAGGTCCTAAAACAAGAGGCAGTCCCCAAGAAGATGGATTAGCACAGTGACTTCAACAATGAGCGAAAGCAAAAGAAAACTGTGAGGATGGCAGAAGACGGGACAGTGTTTCATGATATTGCACATAGAGTTTCTATAAGCCAACCCTACTCGACAGCCCCTAACAGCAATAAGAACAGGACGCTTGTGTCTCACAATATGCTGAACTAGACCATAGGAGAAACAACTCTTAGATTAAAGCAGCGGTTCTCAAGCTGTGTGTCATGACCACTTCGGGTGGTCGATTGACCCTTTCACAGGGGTGGCCGGATTCATAACAGTAGCAAACTTACAGTTATGAAATAGCAATAGAAAAACATTTATGATTTGGGGACCGCCACTACATATTGGGAAGTTTATGGAAGCATCATGGAAATAGGAAGGTTGAAAATCACTGTCCTATAGGAAGACACAAGTACAGTAGAAGGGCAGCAAAAGAGAGGAAGCCCAAACAAGATTGATTTGCACAGTGGCTGTACCAATGAGCATAAGCCAAAAACGACTGTGAGTATGGCACAAGCCCAGGCAGTGTTTCATTATATCGTGCACAGTTACTATGAACCAAAACCCACGCCAGGACACCTAAAAATAATAACAGGACTTGTGTATCTAAAAATGTGCTTAACTATAACTTAAGTAATACTGCACTTAATTTAGAGGAGCAGTTATGAACCTCTGTGTCGCGGCCCCTTTGGGTGGGGGGTGGGGTGGGACAAATGATCTTTTCACAGGGGTGGCCAAATTCAAAACTATAGCAAAATTAGTTACGAAGTAGCAATGAAAATAATTTTATGACTGGGGTTCACCAATACATGAGGAACAGTCTGAAAAGGTCGTGGCATTCAGAAGGTTGAGAAGCAATGCATTAGAGGAAGAATGAAATATCAGTAGAGTAGAAGATCAGCAAATGAGAGGCAGTTCCCAAGAAGATGGATCAACACAGTGAATGCAAAAATGAGTGAAAGCAAAAGAAAATACTGAGGATGGCAGAGGACTGGACAGCATTTCATGATATTGTGCATAGAGTTGCTTTGAGCCAACCCCACTTGACAGCCCCTAACAACAATAAGAACAGGTCTTGTGCACTTCACAAAATTCTGAACTAGATCATAGGAGAAACTACACTTTTTTTTGACCAACGGTTCTCAACCTGTGTGTCTAGACCACTTTGTTTGGTCGAACAACCCTTTCAAAGGGATGGCCTGATTCATAACAGTGGCAAATTTAAAATTTTGAAATAGCAATAGAAAAAATTATGTTTGGGGGACCAGCACTGCACATTGGGAAGGGTATGGAAGGATTGTGGAAACAGGAAGGTTGAGAACCACTGTTCTAGAGGAAGACACAAGTACAGTAAAAGGGCAGCAAAAAAGAGCAAGCCCCTGCAAGATTTATTAGCACAGTGGCTGCAACATTGAGCATATGCAAAGAACCATTTCAAGGATGTCAGAAACCGGGGCAACATTTCATTATATTGTTCACAGGGTTGCTATGGACAGAAACCCAATCCAGGACACCTAAAAATAATAACAACAGGATTTATGTATCTAACAATGTGTCTAAATCTATCTGAAGCGAAACTTCACTTAGTTTACAGCAGCAGTTCTGAACCTGTGGGTCGTGACCACTTTGGGTTGGACAAATTGCCTTTTCACAAGGGTGGCCAAGTTCAAAACTGTAACACAATTACTATTATGAAGTTGCAATGAAAATAAATTTATGACCGGGGTCGGCAGTACATGAGGAACAGTCTGAAAACGTCATGGCTTTCAGGAGGTTGAGAACCACTGATGTAATGGAAGAAAGAAATCTTGGTAGAATAGAAGGTCAGCAAACGACAGGGAGTCCATAAAAAGATGGGTCAGCACAGTGAGTGCAACAATGAGCAAAAGCAAAAGAAAAGTGTGAGGATGGGACAGCGTTTCATGATATTGTGAAAAGAGTTGCTTTCAGCCAAACCCACTCGACAGCCACTAACAACAATCAGAACATGACTCGTGCATCTAACAATGGCCTGAACTACACCACAGGATAAACTACTCTTCATTTAGAGCGGCAGTTCTCAACCTGAGTCATGACCACTTTGTTGGTTGAATGACCCTTTCTCAGTGGTGTCCAGATTCATACCAATTACAAAATCACAGTTATGAAGTAGCAATAGAAAATATTTTATGATTTGGGGACCACCATTACACATTGGGATGTTTATGGAAGGGTGGTGGAAAGAGGAAGGTTGAGAACCACTGTCCTAGAAGAAGAAACAAGTACAGTAGAAGGGCAGCAAAAGAGAGGGAGCCCCTACAAGATTGATTAGCAGAGTTACGGCAACAATGAGCAGAAGCAAAGAACTACTGTGACGATGGCACAAGCCAACGCAACGTTTCATTATATTGTGCGTAGGGTTGCAGATGAACCGAAACCCACTCCTTGGCACCTAAAATTAACAACAGGACTTGTGTGTCGATCACTGTGGCTACCTATATCGTAAGAAAACTCCACTTAATTTAGAGAAGCAATTCTAAACCTGTGGTTTGCAACCCCTTTGGGGAAAAAACGACCTTGTCACAGGCGTGGCCCAGTTCAAAACTGTAGCAAAATTAAAGTAATGAAGTTGCAATGAAAATGATTTTATTACTGGAGGATCACCAATACATGAAGTACAGTCTAAAAAGGTCGTGGCATTCGAAAGGTTGAGAATCACTGCTCTAAAGGAAGAAAGAAATCTTTGTAGAGTAGAAGGGCAGCAAACAAGAGGCAGTCCCCTAAAAGGTAGATTAGAACATTGACTGGAAAAATGAGCGACGGCAAATGAAAACTGCGAGGATGGCATAGGATGGGACAGTGTTTCATATTATTGTGCATAGAGTTGCTATGAGCCAAACCCACTCGACAGCCCCTAACAACAATAAGAACAGGACTTGTGCATCTACCAATATGCTGAACTATACCATGAGATAAACTACTCTTAGTTTAGAGCAGTGGTGCACAACCTCTGAGTCCTGACCACCAAGGTTGGTCAAAGACACTTTCACAACGGTGGCCAGATTCATAACAATAGAAAATACATTTATGAAACAGCAATAGAAAAATTATGATTTGGGGACCACCACTACACATTGGGAAGTGTACGGAAGGATCGTGGAAATAGGAAGGTTAAGAACCACTGTTCTAGAGGAAGACACAAGTACAGTAGAAAGGCAGCAAAAGAGAGTAAGCCCAGAAAATTGATTTGCACAGTGGCTGCAACAATGAGCTCAAGCTAAGTTCCACTGAGAGGCTGTCCAAAGCCTGGGCAGCATTTCATCATATTGTTCACAGGGTTGCTATGAACCGAAAACCACTCCAGGGCACCTAAAAATAATAACAACAGGACTTGTGCATCTAACAATGTGCCTAACTATATCTTAAGAAAACTCCACTTAGTTTAGAGCAGTTGTTCTGAACCTATGGGTCACGACCCCTTTGGGGACACAACCTTTTCATAGGGGTGGCCAAGTAAATAACTGTAGCAAAATTAAAGTTATGAAGAAGCAATTAAAATGATTTTATCACTGGGGAGTCACATGAGGAACAGTCTGAAAAGGTCGTGGCATTCAGAAGGATGAGAACCCCTGCTCTAGAGGAAGAAAAAAAACTTTGGTAGAGTAGAAGGTCAGCGAATGAGAGTCAGTCCCCTAAAAGATGGATTAGCACAGTGACTGCAACAATGAGTGAAAGCAAATGAAAACTGTGAGCATGGCAGAGGACAGGACAGCATTTCATGATATTTTGCATAGAGTTGCTATGAGCCAAACCCACTCGACAGCCCCTAACAACAGTAAGAGCAGGACTCGTGCATCTAACAATATGCTCAACTAGACCATAGGAGAAACTGCTCATAGTTTAGAGAAATAGTTATCAAGTTGTGGGTCGTGACCACATTGGTTGGTCGATCGACCTTTCACAGCGGTGGATGGATTCATAACAGTAGCAAAATTATAATTATGAAATAGCAGTAGAAAAAAATTATGATTTGTGGACCACCACTACACATTGGGAAATATATGGAAGGGTCATAGAAATAGGTTGAGAACCACCACCCTAGACGAAGACACAAGAACAGTAGACGGGCAGCCAAAGAGCCAAATCAACAAGATTGATTTGCACAATGGCTGTACCAATGATTGCAAGCAAAGAACCACTGTGAGGATGGCACAGGCCTGACCAGTGTTTCATTATATTGTACACAGGTTTGCTGTGAAACAAAACCCACTCGAAGGCACCTAAAAATAATAACAGGACGTGTGCTTCTCAAAATGTGCTGAACTACATCTTCATAGAAACACTTCTCTTTTAGAGCAGCAATTTTCAAACTCTGTCACAACCATTTTGGAGGTTGAACGACACTCACAGGTGTGGCCCATTCATAACAAGAGCAAAATAAGATTTATAAAGTAGCAATGAAATTACTTTTATGATTGGGGTCACCACTACATGAGGAATGGTATTAAAGGGTTCTGACATTAGGAAGGTTGATAACCACTGCCCTAGAGAAAGACACAAAACTTGGAAAAGGGCAGCAAAAGAGAGGCAGTCCCCAGTAAGATGGATTAGCTCTGTGGCTGCAACAGTGAGCACAAGCAAGAACCACTGTGAGAATGGCGCAAGACTAGCCAGGGTTTCATTATATTGTGCATGGAGTTGCTATGAGCTAAAACCCACTCGACGGCCCGAACAACAATAAGGGGACTCATGCATCTAACAATATACTGAACTAGACCTTGAGAGAAACTCCTCTTAGCTTAGAGCAGCGGTTCTCACCTTGTTAGTTGTAAATTCTTTGGGGGGTCAAGTGACCCTCACATAGGCATGACCCAATTCATAACAGTAGCAAAATTACAGTTATGAAAGAGCAATGAAAATAATTTTACATTTGTGGGCTCACCACTACATGAGAAACTGTATGAAGGGTTCATGGTACAGTAAAAGGGCAGCAAATGAGAGCCAGCCCGAATAAGATGGATATGCACAGTGGCTGCAATAATGAGCACCAGCAAATAAAGCACTGTGAGTATTGCAGAGGAGGGGCAGCGTTTCATTGCATTGTGCATAGAGTGGCTATGAGCAAAACCCTCTCAACAGTACCCAACAACAATAACAACAGTACTTGTGTTTCTAACAATATGCTGAAGTAGACTTTAAGAGAAACTCCTCTTAGTTAGAGCAGTGGTCCTCAACCTGTGGGTCATGACCTCCTATGGGGCCAAACAACCTTTTCATAGCTGTGGCCCAATTTATTACTGTAGCAAAGTTACGTTGTGAAGTAGCAACAAAATAATTTTTGGTTGGGGGTCAAGACTACATGAGCAACTGTATGAAAGGGTAATGGCATTAGTAATGTTGAAAACCACAGTCCTTCAGGAAGACACAAATCTTGATGCAGTTGAAGGGCCGCAAAATATAGTCAGCCCGAATTATTGGAATAGCAGTCGCTGCAATAGTGAGCACAGCTAAGGGAACACTGTGAAGATGGCACAAGATGGTCAGCATTACATTATATTGAGCATAGAGTTGCTATGAGTCAAACCCACTCGACAGCACCTAACAACAAAACAACATGACTTGTGTTTCTTACAATATGCAGAAGTAGACCTTAAGAGAAACTCCTATTAGTTTAATACAGCGGTTCTCAACTTGTGGGTGATGAGCCCTTTGGGGGATTAACGACCCTTTCATAGTGGTGGCCCAGTCATTACAGTAGAAAAATTAGAGTTATGAAGTAGCAATGGAAATAATTTTATGATTTAGCAGTCACCACTATAAGAGGTACAGTATGAAAGGGTCGTGGCAAAAGGAAGGTTGAGGACCACTGCCCTAGAGGAAGATGCAAATCTTGGTAGAGTAGAAAGGCAACAAATAAGAGCCAGCACCCCAAAATATGGTTACAATATTGGCTCCAACAATGAGGACTAGCAAAGAACCACTGTCAAGATGGCACAGGTCTGGGCAGCGTTTCATTATATTGTGCATAGAGATGCAATGAGCCAAAACCCACTCAATGGGATTTAATAACCATAACATCAGGACTTATGTGTTTAACAATATGCTGAAGTAGATCTTAATAGAAACTCTTCTCAGTTTACACCAGGGTTCTCAACCTTGCGTCGCGAACATTTTCGGGTGGGGGAGTGTGTAGAAACACCCTGTCACAGTGATGCTCTGATTCATAACAATAGCAAAATTACAGTTATGAAATAGCAAAGAATATAATTTTATGATTGGGGTCCACTACTACACCAGGAACTGTATGAAATGGCCATGGAATTAGGATGTTTGAGAAACATTGTCCTATAGGAAGACACAAATGTTGGTACAGCAGAAGGGCATCAAAATTTAGGCAGCCCCTATAAGATGGAATAGATGCAGCCGTGAGCGCAAGCAAAGGACCACTGTGAGAATGGCACAGAATGGGGCAGTGTTTCATTGTATTGTACGCAGAGTTGCTATGAGCCTAAACCTACTCGACAGCACCTAAAAACCATAACAAAATGACTTATGCGCCTAACAAAGTGCTGAACTATATCTTAAGAAAAACTCCTCTTAGTTTACAGCAGCAGTTCTCAACCTGTGGGCGGCGACCACTTTGGGGGGACTAATGATCCATTCACAAGTGTGGGCCAATTGACAACAGTAGAAACTTAGTTAATGAAGTAGAAATGAACAAAATTTTATTGTTGGGTGATCACCCCTCCATGAGGAACTGTATGAAAGGGCCGTGGCATTAGGAAAGAAGAGAACCCCTGCCCTGGAGGAAGACAGAAAGCTTGGTACAGTAGAAGGGCAGCAAAAAGGAGGCAGTCCCAATGAGATGGAATAGCACAGTGGCTGGAGCAATGAGTGCAAGAAAATGAACCACTGCGAGGATGGCAGAGGAGAGGTGGCCTTTCATTATATTTGTTATAGAGCTGCAATGAGTAACCTCCCGCGCCCCCGACAGCACCTAACAACAACAACAAAAGGATTTGTTCTTCTAATAATATGCTGCAGAAGACCTTAAGTGAAACTCCTATTAGTTTAGAGCAGCAATTCTCAACCTGTTGGTCGCAACCTCTTTGGGGTGTCGAATGATGCTTTAACAGGGGTGGCTCATTCCTAACAGTAGAAAAATTACCGTTTTGAAGTAGCAATGAAAATAATTTAATGTTTGGGTGATCATTACTACATGAGGGTCGGTATGAAATGGTTGTTGCTTTAGGAAGATGGAGAACCCCTGCCCTAGAGGAAGACACAAATCTTGGTACTGTAGAAGGGCAGCAAAAAATTGGCAGCCCCTAGAAGATGGAATAGATCAGTGGCTGCAGCAATGAGTGCAAGCAAAGAACCACTGTGAGGATGGCACAGGATGGGGCAGCATTTCATTATATTTTTCAGAGATTTGCTATGAACTGAAACACACTGGACAGCACCTAACAGAAATAACTACAGTACTTGTGCTTCTAACTATATGCTCAAGTAGATTTTAAGAGAATCTCATCTTAGTTTAGAGCAGTGGTTCTCAACCTGTGGGCCGTGACACTTCTGAGGGTGTCGAATGACCTTTTCACTGTAGTGGCCAGTGTCATAACTGTGGCAGAATTACCGTTAAGAAGTAGCAATGAAAACGTTTTTATGATTGAGAATTCATCATTATATGAGGAACTGCATGACAGCGTTTTGACATCAGGAAGGTTGAGAACCACTGCCCTAGAGGAAGACACAAAGCTTAGTACTGCAAAAGGGCAGCAAATGAGAGGCAGACCCTACAAGACGGAATAGCACAGTGGCTGCAACAATGAGAGCCATCAAAGAACCATTGTGAGGATGGCACATAACGTGTCAGCATTTCATTCTATTGTTCATAGAGTTGCTAAAACTCCTCAACCTGTGGATCGTGAACCCTTTTGGGGAGTGAGTGGGTTGAATGACCCTTTCACAAGTGTTGCTTGATTCATAAGAGTAGCACAATTATAGCTATGAAATAGCAGCAAAAAAAAAAAAAAACGTTTTATGACTGGGGGTCCACTAATACATTGGGAACTGTATGAAAGGGTCATGGAATTAGGAAGGTTGAGAACCACTGCCCTAAAGGAAGACAGAAATATTGGTAGAGTAGAAGGGCAGCAAATGAGAGGAAGACCCCAAAATGATGGATTAGCACAGTGGCTGCAACAATGAGTGCAAGCAAAGAACCACTGCGAGGATGGCACGGGTGGGGGCAGAATTTCATTATATTGTGCATAGAGTTGCTGTGAGCCGAAACCCTCTGGACAACACCTAACAACAATAACTACAGGACTTGTGCTTCTCACAATATGATGAAGTAGATCCCAAAAGAAACTCCTCAATTTAGAGCAGTGGTTCTCAACCTGTGGGTCGCGACCCCATGGGGGTTTGAATAACCCTTTCACAGTGGAGGCCCAATTCATAACTGTAGCAAAATTAAAGTTATGAATTAGCAATGAAAATTTTATGATTGGGGGGTTCATCACTACATGAGGAGATGTGTGAAAGGGTCATGGCATTAGTAAATTTGAGAACCACTGTCCTAGAGGAAGACACAAATCTTGGTACAGTAGAGGGGAAGCAAAAGAGAGGCAGCCCCCCAAAAATGGGATTAGCACATTGGCTGTAACACTGAGCACATGCAAAATAACCACTGTGAGGATGGCACAAGATGGATCCTCATTTCATTATATCGTGCATAGAGTTGCTATGAGCCAGCACACACTAAAAGCACCAAACAATAAAAAACAGGACTTGTGCTTCCAAGAATATTCTGAAGTAGACCTTAAGAGAAACTCCTGTTAGTTTAGACCAGTGGTTCTCAAACTGTGGAGACTAACGAACCTTTCACATGGGTGGCCTGATTCATAACAGAGACAAAATTATAGTTGTGATGTAGCAATGAAAATATTTTATGCTTGGTATGTCACCACTACATAAGGAATGGCATGAAATGGTTGTGGCATTAGGACATTTGACAACCACTGCCCTAGAGGAAGACACAAATCTTGGTACAGTAGAAGGGCCACAAAAAAGAGGCAGCTACCCAAAGTTGGATTCGCACAGTGGCTGCCACAATGAGCACAAGCAAAGAACCCCTGTGAGGAGGGCACAGGACAAGGCGGTGTTTCATTATATTGTGCACAGAGTTGCTATAAGAAGTACCTACTTGACGGCACCACCACCAACAACAACAAATTGACTTGAGCCTCTAACAGTGTGGTGACATAGATCTTAAGAGAAACTCCTCTAAATTTAGAGCAGCGGTTCTCAACATGTGGGTCGTGACCCCTTTGGGGGTAAGCCGACCCATTTACAGGGGTGGCATGATTCATAACAGTAGCAAAACTAGAGTTATGAAGTAGTAACGAATATAATTTTATCGTTAGGTAGTCACGACTACATGAGGAAGTGTATGAAAGGTCATGGAATTAAGTAGGTTGAAAACCACTGTCCTAGAGGAAGACACAAATGTTGGTACAGTAGAAGGGCAGCAAAAAAGAGATAATCCGCAACAGGACAGAATAGTACAGTGGCTGGAGCAATCAGAGCAAGCAAAGGAACCACTGTGAGGATGGCGCAGGACGGGGCACCATTGCATTGTATTGTGTATAGAGTTGTTAAGAGTTGAAACCCACTTGATGGCAACTAACAACAACCAAAACAAGAATTGAGCATCTAACAATATACTGAACTATATCTTAAAAGAAACACCTCTTAGTTTAGAGCAGCGGTTCTCAACCTGTGGATCAGGACCTCTTTTGGGGGTCGAACTACCCATTCACAGGGGTCGCCCTATTCTTAATAGTAGCAAAATTACAGCTATGAAGTAGTAATGAAAATAATTTTATGGATGGATGTTCACCACAACATCAGGAACTTCATTAGAGTGCCAAGGTATTAGAAAGTTTGAGAACCACTGGTTTAGAGCATAGTAAATTCTGATGAAATACTACATATTTTTAATACATATGGAGAAGTTGAAAAATAAAGGAAATTGGGAGAGGACAGTAGTAGAAAATTCCTATGAGTCAGAATTGCTCTACATCATAGAGTAGCTAAGATAATTAGAAGAAATGATGAAGTCAAAAAGCTGAAGAGAAAATTCTGTAGGACACGTGGCAACAGCTTTATGCTATTGTTAGCCCCTTGGGGTCTCCCTATCTTTTGTTGGTTTCCTTAACCCCATCCCCACCACTGTGGATAGACTTCATTGAACTCTCTTTAATTAAACCTTCTGCATGGTTTGTCGTCCGCTGGACCCATAAGAGATATCATTTAATTTTCTTGATTGCAATTTATCTCTCTAGCATATAGAAATCATTCAAGAGTTTGTTTTTTGTTTGGTTTTCATCCACAATTGCATTTCCTTTCAGATTTGTTTTCCCTTGAAACATGATCAATAGTTCTTTCCTCTCCAATGAAACCCAAGCCCTACACTGCCTGTCTATGAAGTTCATGTGTGTCCTACAAGGGGATCCCAACCATTCCCTAGACCAGTGGTTCTCAACCTTCCCAATGCCGTGACTTTTTCATATAGTTCCTCAGTCTGTGGTCACCCTTGATCATAAAATTATTTCATTGCTAATTCATCACTGTAATTTTGCTACTGTGATGAATCAGGCAACCCCTGTGAAAGTGTCATTCGACCCCCAAAGAAGTCACAACCCACCGGTTGAGATCCACTACCCTAAACGAACGTATGGACCAAGGGTTGTATATGGCCCCACAAATCATCAATACCTGCCAGCATCACACATATCACCAAAGAAAAGCATTTGTAGCCATCACATTAGGGGTGAGTTCGATAAATATTTTACCTGTATGCCCCCATGAATGATGTTATAAATCACCACATGGTCCTTGGCAGTAAAACAGGTTTCTAGCTCCCGCTCTAGACCCAACTTATTCTTCCTACTGCCCTCTTTTCAGAAAAAAAATATTACTCCGGGCCCCCGGCAATGAAAGAATTTTGTACTATAACCCACCATCCAGGATAAAATGTAGTTATCTGCTTTGTAGATCCCAGGATTTGTCAGTGCCCAGCAGGTGGGTGGTGTTGCCCGCTTTGGGAAATGAGACTCTAGGTAAATCAGGTGTGTTTTCACTCTCTCTGCAAGAATTTCAGTTGAGGATCAAGATCTGTCTTGAATGAAGTGCATCCAGAATGCTCCTTAGAGGCAACACTGGCTAGACTTTGTCTCACATACTTGGACATCAGGAGTTATTAGAAGCAACATCATGGAGAAGGCCATCATGCTTGGTAAAGGGGTGCCAAAAAGAGGAAGGTCCTCACCAAGATGGATGGACACAGTTTCTCCAACAATAGGTAAACACATAATGTGATAGTTTATTGCACCAGCCTGGCCGATAAACACAAGTAGGTTTAATTGAAGGGCGGAGAGATAAATGGCTCGGTGAGCCTCGCCTTGCTAGCTCTGGGCCTCAAGGTAAAGGGTACACTACCTGTGGGACGCCTAGTCTCTGGACTGTGTCACTGTAAGTTAAGGTCCCTTTAAGAACACTCGATTGGAATGCTCATCTCTGGTGCTGGGTACCAACAGTTGGTGACAGTTGGTGACCTGCCTTGCTGTTTGCTGCCTGTGTATAAATAGCCCAACTCTCACTACAGAAAAGAAACTGGCGGCTCTCAAGACTTAAAGGACTGCTAGTGTCTCACTGCTTTATAATTTAGAATTTAACTGTTAATTTCTTGTATTATCTATCTATCTATCTATCTATCTATCTATCTATCTATCTAAAATTTAATGGTTCATTTTCTTGTTATATATCCATCTTTATAAATATATATATATATATATATATAATTTATAAATATATTATATATATAATTACTAGCAGTCTGGTTTTGTCTCTCTAGAGAACCCTGTCTAACACACATAACAATTGTGAGGATGGCACAGGAGCAGGGAGTATTTCTTTCGGTTGTACATAGAGTCGCTATGAGTTGAAACCAATTTGACAGCATCCAACAGAACTAGATGTGAAGAAAGCATGGCCTGGTCTGTGTACAGTGATCCCACAGAAGTTCCTCATCAGTTTTTGTGCTTGAATGGGCCAGGTGCTCTCACAAACCACCTCTTCAATAGAAAACTTATATTTTTTTTCTTTCTTCCCAGGAACCATCCTGAAATTTAAAATGACTATTTGACACAGAGTTGATTGTGATTCATGGTGATTCATAGGATTTTCAATGGACATAACCTTTCAGAAATAGATGGCCAGGTTTTTCTTCCAAGGTATTTCTGGGTGCGCTTGAGCCTCCTAAGATTCTGTTGATGGCCAAGGGATTTAACCATTTGTACTATCCAGGGATGACTTACATCTCTATATATCCTTAAAATTGGCATCTCTCTTCTCTTTGTAAAGTCATGACAATTGTTCTGTTTCAGTAAATTTACCTTCTTTAAATATAAGAATGGCATATAATTCTACCACCTCACAGAAAAAGCCAGAAACTTGTTGCTCTCATTTAATAGTGGTGTGGGCGATTACATATTGGGCTGCTAATCCCAAAGTCAACAATTCAAAACCACCAGCTACTCTTAGGGAAAAAAGTGAGGTTTTCCAATCCTATAAAGTTACAGTCTCAAATACCCACAGGAGCAATTGGACCCTGTCCTATAGGGTAGAACTCAGGTCATGGTGAGTCAGAGTGGATATGATCGCAGTGAGTTTGGTTTGGTTTTTGGACTACCCTCCTACCACAATATCTCACAATTACTAACTGCATGTTATGTACTAGTGTTCTACGAATTGCATGTATATTCACTCATTCCATCCCAATAGTGGGTGAAGCATTAGAACTGCTAACTAGAATGTTGGTGGTTCAAACCTACCAGCTGTTCTTCGGGATCAAGATGGGGCTGTCTGCTCTCATAAAGATTTTCAGGGTTGGACATCTGCAGGGACAGTTATTCATTTATCCTGCCGAGCTGCTATGCATCTGAGTAAACTCAAGACCAGTGGGGTTTTGGTGGCTTTTGTGGGGCAAAAGAGAAGCCCTTGACTATTTACCACAAGCTCAGAGAAACCCTCAGCAGCTTCCCATGAGAATGATGCATCAATTTGCTCCAGTACCAGGCACTGCCTATGGGAACGCCTATAGAATGGTTCCACTCTCTTCTACAGGCTCACTATGATTTGGAATTGACTGACCCATTGGTAGTACATCAGCTCCCGTCTATAGATGAGAACATGAATGCATAGAGAAGTGAAGCCATCTGGCCCAGGAGTGACCAGGTTATCAAAGGGGGAGCTGGAATTCAAATCCCAACAGACCAGTCTCAGAGACTACAGGCTTAGTTCCACCCTCTGCTGATGTCTTGATTTCGAGTGGTTGAATTTTGCCTCCTTTCCCCTACACATAATCTCCACCATCCCCTATCAAGCAAAATTAGCTTGAGCATTGAACAGGCACACTCCAGCCCTGCCCGATTCCACACGCACAGGTGAGAAAAGGATGGCGAGACCATTGGGCTGTTTTAGCTGCCACCTCTGCTCCCACTGCCCCAACACAACCACAACGAAGCCAGAGAAAGCGTTCTTGGCCTTGTCACCGCTCCTCAGCCCTGACATGGTGGAGCTTGCCAAAGCCACTCTCTTGGAAACCCACTCGACTGCTCCCTGGGAACTTCCCCTGGAACACTTGGGGGAAAAGGAGAGGGAGCACAACTGCAATGTAATTAACACTGTAACAACTTGTTTCCCCCTTGGATAATACACCATTAGCTGCTTCAATTGTGTATGAAATATAAATTACACGACTCAGAGGTATCATGTCTGAGCAGCCATGATGCTAGGTGACGGTGATGAGGCTCTCCTTAAATGGCCCCTCCACAACCAGCAGGTCCAAGAAACCCAAGCCCCAATGCCGACAGCTAAGACCAAGGCCCTGTGGTCTTTGAGTGTGCCTGCTTCACAGATCCCACAAGGGAGAATATTTCCGGTGGCCCAGGATGCCAGGCTGGAATGTTCCAGCCATCTGCTTTCATCACCCTGGATCTCCCATTTTCTTTCAATGGAGCCGAACGCTGGACAGCACTCTTTCCTCCCTATCTCTCAGAAAAGTAGAAAAAAGGGGTGCTGGCTGTGGTTGTGGTAATATCCTTCTTGCTAAGGAGCTTAGGTGATGCTGTGGGTTAAGCATCCCACTACTAATCACAAGGCAATCAGTTCAAACCTACTAGCTGCTCTGAGAGGGAGAAAGGCCATCTGACAATGGACAAATTTATAGTGTCAGAAACCCACAAGGTCAGTTCCACTCTTTCATCTAGGGTTGCTATGCATCCTAATTGGCTGGATTCACCAGAAGTAGGTTTTGCTTCTTGAGAGTGTATTTGTACATGTGTGTGTACATGTGTGTGTGTGCGCCTGTGTGTGCGTGTGTCTGCATTGGCTCTTGTGTGGTTTGGAAGCTTAGAGCACGCAGCTTGAGGCTGCATTGGAAGCAGGTGGACAAGTCCAGTTGAAAAGAAAGAATGGTGAGATCCATCAAGAGGCAGATCCAAACTCGTTCCCCAGATTCCTTCCATATCCATCCTGCCTCCCATTCATTACTCTGTCTGTCTCAAATTACTCCGTATTCTCTCGCTGGCCAGCCCCCCACAGCTTCCTACCAGCTTTCATCACTAGATTTCTGGACACTACTCTAAATCAGCTTGAGAAACTCACTGATTGATGAGCTACTGAAGGGTTGGATCAGCCACCCTTCTTTTTGGCCCATGAAAGAACTTTCTAAAACCTCATGTCACAAGCAGGTACACTTGCTTTTAGAGAAGAGGCATAGGTGAATTTTTATGTTTCCACCTTGAGAGGGGCAAGCACCACCATGTACAATTAGTAGGTGACCACAAGTATGTCAGTTTTGTGATCACTACTCATCTCCCTTGGGGGACCCATTTGCCCCTCTCCTAGCACCCCGATCCCCGGTGCCATGGCTACACTGGGATGGGACATCCATGTGCTCAACCAGGAACTTCCAGGTGGAATCAGAGCCATTGCACCCTCTGCAGAGTTTCTGTGAGGACAGGGAGTTTGGAAACATATCCTAAAGCTGCAGGAGGAGAAATTTAGGAAATTATCATGCATTTACCCTAATGACAACTGTAAAAATCCCACAACCACCCTTAAAATGCCCTGCCACTGAGCAGAGCCAATAGGAGGAAGAGTCAAAACCCACATATGGGTACAGGAAGACCTCTGGAAGGTGTCCCTGTGGAGGCCGGGGAAGGGGAAGCGTGCAGTTAAGGAGGCTCAGGGGCTCAGGCTCAGGCTGGGAAAGAGCCAGAGTTCCTGTCTACAAAACCCTTCAGACCAGACACAACCCTAGGAAGTTCGACTCTCTGTCTCTCTGCCTAACCACCCACCTCTTAACCAGTCCAGGGTAAGATTCTTTGAACAGGGTCCACAGGATCAGAGGTGAGAGCTGTCAGCACCTGTTACTACCCTGGCTTGGGAAACCTCCCCCACTCTGGAAATCCAAATATTTTCTTGGACATTGATCAAGACCCAGTTCAAGCCTAACCCCGCCCCGCCCTTTTCTCACAGAGGCACTTGGTCAGAATAGCGAATAGCCCTCAACTGTGCCATGCACTCCGCATCTTCATTCCCTGTTCCCTTTGAAACATCTGCTGCAAGAAATCACAAAACTACCAGATGGAGGGCAGGGCGGTGCTTCTTTTTCAGACTTCCCTCTCGTTCTTTCTCTGGTTGCAGCAAACCCATTGCTATCCAGTCAATTCCAACTCGTGGAGACCCATGTAAATATGTTGGACAGGGATCTCTAGAGAGACAAACCAGATTGCTAGTGATTATATATAAATATATTTATAAAGATAGATATATAATACAAGAAATGAACCGTTAAATTATATACAGATAGATAATACAAGAAATTAACAGTTAAATTAGAAAAGCAGTGAGACACTAGCAGTCCCTTAAGGCTTGAGAGCCGCCAGTTGCCAGTCCCTTCCTGTAGAGAAAGCAGGGCTATATATACCAAGGCAGCAAACAGCAAGGCAGTTCACCAACTGTCACCAACTGTAGGTCCCCAGCTCCAGAGACGAACATTCCAATCGTGTGGGATTAAAGGGACCTCAACTTACAGTGACACAGTCCACAGGTTAGGCATCCCACAGGTAGTGTGCCCCTTTAAATTGAGGCACAGAATAAGCAAGGCGAGGCTCACCAAGCCATTTATCCCTCCACCCTTCAATTAATCCTACTTGTGTTTATCGGCCAGGCTGGCACAATAAACTATCGCAGTAAGTTTTCCAAGGTTGTACAACATTATTGGAACATACATCCTCATCATTTTCCCTTGAAACAGATGGTGGGTTTGAACTGTCAACCTTTTAGCTAGCAGTTCAACATTTACATGACAGTGCCTTCAGAGTGGTGTGTCATAGTCTGTAGACACCGTGGGAAGGCATCATTGTTCTGGCTTATTTTCATAATGTGGGGTTCTAGGTAGGCAGGTATGAGGCAGGTGTAAGTGGAAATCCACTTGATGGCAACAAACAACAACACTGATGTCATTGTTTTAGGGCTGGGGGACTGAGGCCTATGAGGTATGGAGCTAAGTAACAACTACTTCAGGTTTGTTAGGTACTTCGTTGCTGAGCTCTGTTCTAGATACTGGGAATACAGCTAGAAAGAAGGTGGCATCCCTGTTCCTGGGGTTGAGAGATTAGAGGGGTTGGAAAACTTACAGTCCTGTTAGTACTGGGTAGAGACATTGTTTCTGCTGTTAGATGCCATTGAGTCAGTTCCAACTCCTAGCCACCCTATGGACAATAGAACGAAACAACACCCAGTCCTGCACCATCCTCTCAATTGTTGTTATGTTTGAGCCCCTTGTTGCAGCCACTGTGTCAATTCATTTACTGAAGGTCTACCTCATTTTCACTGCCTCTCTCTTCACCAAGCAGGATGTCCTTCCTCCTCCAGGGACTGGTCTCTCGTTAACAGTATGTCCAAGATATGTGAGGGGAAGTCTCACCATCCTTGCTTCTAAGGAATATTCTGGCTGTACTTCTAACCCAAATTTGTTTGTTCTTTTGGCAGTTCATAGTAATTTCAATATTCTTCACCAGCATTGCAATATAAATGCATTGGTTCTTCTTTGATCTTCCTTTTCAATGTCCAACTTTCACGTGCAAGAAGGCCATTGAAAATATGACCAAGATGGCTTTAGTCAGGTGCACCTTAATCTTCAATATAACATCCTTGCTCTGAAATACTTTGAAGAACACTTTTTAAAGAGGTCTCTGGCGCCAGCACGTGGCCCCATTAAGGGTGAGGAGGCGGGGTGCACAGGTGGAAGTCCATGGCCCCTTTAAGGCTTTGCCTACTTGGTAGCAGCTGGAGCCACTATTAAGGACAAGGCAGGGGGCCAGCCAGCATTTCCTATGGAGGCCAAGGCCTCAGGAGCTGAGCAGTCTAAGCTCTGAGCGCTGAGTGAGACAGACTCTGAGCTGCACCATCTCCATGGGCCAGAATGACCTGATGGGCAAGGCTTAGGACTTCACAGACCAGGTGTGACCTGTGTGGCCTCCCTGCCCCCTCCCAGACTCCTGCCCACCCGGGCCTTGCCACCATGACCCCTGATGTTAGTCTGCATCTAACCTGGCATGTGCCCAGCCACCAGGACTCCTGCCCTGCCCAGCCCACCCACCTGGGACCACACTCTAGGCCCTCTGCCCCCAAGCTCCCAACCCAGGGTCCAGCCCAGGAGAGGCACATGCCTAGGATCCCTGTTCCAGTCCCCTGCCCTCCTGTGCCTGGGCCTGCCACAAAGACCTTGCCCCAGAACCTCTGCCTACCCAGGAAACACCCCCTGCCCAGCTCGCCCCTGGCTCATCTGGGCCCTGCCCCAGGCCCCCTGCCTGCCCAAGACCTTGTGTTAGCCTGGCTGGCTATGGGGGATGGAGAGGAGGAGAGACCCTGCCCAGGCTCCCTGTACCCCATCCCACTTGGGATAACCTAGGTTGGTCCAGCTCCCAAGGCGTCTCCCCTCCCCGAGGCCAATATACCCAGAACCACATTGGGCCCACTGGGTACCTGAGACCTCCCCATCAAGTGCTCGGGATATGTACCCCCAGCCTGGAATGGGCTCCTAGATTGCTAGAGCCCTATTCCCCTCTTCTTAAGCCCCAACTACGTAAGGTCCCTAGAAAGTGTCTGTTTGTGGGGGCCCTTGTGTGGTCACACTCTGGCTGTAAGGGGCTAGGCTGTGGCTCTTGGAACTTGTCTTCTCATTCTGAACCTTTAGGCCATTGTTCCTTCCACAGGGCAGTTCTACAGGAGTGGCAGGGAACTCTATTCTGGAGTGGAGTTGGCCAGATTTGAGTGGGGGGTGCCCTGGCAGGGATGCCAACTTGAGAGAAGAGCCCGTCTCCCCTTTCTCTTTCCCAGCTACAAAAAAATTTAAAAAGGAAGAGGTCTCATAGAGCAGATTTACCCAATGCAGTACGTCCCTTGAGTTCTTGACTGGGGCTCGCATGATCATTTATTGTTGATCGGAGCAAGAAGATATCCCTGAGCACTTCAGTCTTTTCTCCATTTGTCATGATCATGTTGTAGATGACAGGGTCATAATTACATATAAATATGTCCCTGGGATCCAGCTCCTGGGGAGACCCAAACAACTTGATGAAAAGAAAACAGAGAGAAGACAAGCACTCTGAGCCCTTTTTTGGAAGGAAAGTCCTTTGTGAATAGAGAGCTGCAAGGATGTTGGAGTTCCTGAAGGGGGGCAAACAGTTCCACATTCGACTATTTAACAAATCATTGGCAGTTGGAACCCACCCAGGGACACCCTGGAGGAAAGGCCTGGCAAACTGCTTAAAGCCTGTAGTCTTGAAAGTCCTATGGAATGCACACATGGCGTCACCATGAGTCAGAATCAACTCTCTCGTGCCTGTTTTGGTATGGGGAGAGGAGCGGTGGGGTATAAAGTTGAATCCAAGAAGAGGAAGGATTTGGTCACCATTAAAGTGACTTCTGACTGAATTAATAACAATAATATGCACTTTTGTGGGAGAAAGATGAGGATTTCTACTGCTCTAAATATTTAGTGTCAGAAACCCACAGACAGTTCTACCCTGTCCTATACAGTCGCTGATTTGGTGTCAACTGGATGGCACTAAGATAGCAACTATCTGCTGAAAGGTTGCCATGTGGCAGGGCTCATGCCAAGTCCGTTATGGTTATGCCTATGATCTTTGCGGAAGACAAAGACCCTACTTATGATTACTGTCTCTGTTGTCAGATCGCTTCATTGTCCAGTCTTGGCTCTATGTCCTTCTATCTCCATGACTTTTGACAAATCATTGAATCCCTTTTGTGCTGCTGTGTGTAGAAGGGAAGTGAAAAATAGTTCTTAGCTTGAGTGTTCGAGGTTGAGATTGAATGCTAGAAATACCTTCTTGTTAGTCGCCAGCAAATAAAATTTGACTCCTTGTGACCTTACGTCTGATACAATAAATTACTGCCAGATCCTATGCAATCTTCCTGCCCATTGGCAGGTTTGAGGTCATTGTTGCGGTTATTGTGCCAGTCAGTGTCATGAAGAATTTCCACAGATCCACTACTTTACCAAACATGATGTCCTCTTCTCGCAATTGGTCTTTCCTAATGACATGTCCAAAATCAGCATGACAAAATGTTGCCATCCTCTCTTCTAGGAACATTCTTTGAAGAATGTCCTGGCTTGATTTCCTCTAAGACTGATTTGCTCATTCTTTTGGCCACCCACTGTATGCTCAATACACAGTCTTTGCCATCACTGTCATTCGAATGCCTCAATACTTCTTAGAATCCTGGTCCTACTGCTGTCCTGGTTAGAAATTCCATTTCAGATCTGCTGAAGTGGAATCTGAGTTTCTGTTAGGCCCCAAGGGCATTGCATTTGTGTGCCTGCTAGAAGCACAGATGGGGAACAACATCTGGCCAATAGTAAGTGCTATATAATTATTGGTTGTGATCAGTGTTATTATTTATCATCCCATCTAATCTTTCCAGCACACTCACATGTCAGGAAAACAAGATTCTGAGCCTGTCAGTGCCTTCGCTGAGGCTACCTCTCAGGAGAGGGCAGGGGCTTTATGCAAATCGAATATAAGATCAGACAAGTTGGCCTGAGTGGAGGGACTTTCATTGCTAAAATAGAGGAACAGGTTGTTGGGTATGTGGGAGGAAAGGCATCTAAAGAAAATCAGCAGAGTGCTCTGAGGCTCTGGATTTCTGACTACAAAGACACATACATAACCTTGCTCCCAAACCTCCTCTTTTCTGGCAGTGACATAAACCAAGCATTTGCTCTTTTGCCCTGTACAATCCAGTGGCCTGAAGAACATTCTAAATGATGTACAACCATCACCCCCATCTTGTTTCAGAACATTTGGATCACTCTGAATGGAGACACAGCCAGTACTCCTTAACCAGTCACTCCCCATTGCCTTCGTCACCCAGCCCTTTTCAACCGTGACTCTGCTTGCTGTCTCTATGGATTTGCCTATAGATTCTGCATATTTCATAATAAGTTCTCATTTTGGTCTGACTTGTTTCATTCAGCAAAAGGTTTTCAAGGGCCCTCCATGGTGTAGCATGTTCCAAAACATCATTTCTTTTTAGAGAATGAATAATATTCCATTGTATGACTTAGGTATTGTTTGGTTTATCCATTTTTCGGGCCCCGGGCATTTTTGTAACAGCCACCTTTCAGCTATTGTGTGTATTGCTGCAGTTAACTTGTATCCTACTATCTCTTTGAGTCTCTGTTTGTTATTCTTTGAGGTATATACTTAGATGTTGAATTGTGAGGTGGTCAAGGATTTCCTCTTCCTTGGATCCCTGATCAACGCTCATGCAAGCAGCAATCGAGAGCTTAAAAATGCATTGCATTGTATTGTGTATATATTCACAAGAACTCTTTAGAGTATTGAAAAGCAGGGATGTTATTTTGAGAATTAAGGTTCATCTGACACAAGCCGTAGTATGTTCAAACACTTCCTATGCATGTAAAATTTGGATATTGAATAAGGAAGGCCAAAGAGGAATCGATGCATTTGAATTTTGGTGCTAGGGGAAAAAAAGTACCATGGACTACCAGAAGTACCAAGAAACTTGTCTTGGAAGAAGCACAGGCCAAATGCTCCTTAGAAGTAAGGATGGCCCGATTTTGTCACCCTTTGGCCATGTACTTTCAACATGTTGTTAAAAGAGAACAGGCCCAGAAAAAGGACATCATGCTTGGTAAAGTGGAGGGGCAATGGAAAAGAGGAAGGCTCTCATGAGATGGATGGACATGGGGGCTGCAGTAATGGCCTCAAACATAAGAATAATTGTGATGATGGTACCGGGGGGCATTTTGTTCTTTTTTACATAGGGTTGTTATAAGTGGGAACCAACTGGACCGAACCTAAGAATAATAGTAAATCTCTGACTTGTTAAGAAGGAACAAGCATTTTTCATTTTCTCTATGAGCCAGGCACTGAGCAGACCCTGAAGGTCCAGATAGAAACAGTGCTTGGCCCCTACCCATGATGGGTTCCCTGTCTAGGGGTGAGGCAGCAGACTCCCACTTTTGGAAGAGACCTATGCAGCCTCCTTGGGGTGCCAGTGCATGCTGGAGAGACTCCAGTTAGAGACTTTTCATTTCTCTATACCCTCCTTTAGGGAACTGGAAGAACTTTAGAAAAAAAAATCCCCAGAGATTTCTGTTGCACAATTAGACAAAAGGGAAAAAATGGGGGCTAAAGAGAATGAATGGAGAATACAGAGCTGTGTCTGTGTCCTTGGCCATGCAGCTATCAATCAGCACAGTTGAGTTTCGGAATCAGGAAGGGAAGATCCTCAATATCTGGATCTACCAGGTGTAGTAGGAGTAGCTTCAAAGCTAAAGAAGGATAAGCCCTCTTTCACTTCTAGGAGGAACTCACCTGGGGAGAACTCACTCAGGTGGGACTGCACTGAAGCCTTAGAACTGGGAGGGTTCATAGGAGCATGTTCACTGCCAGAATGGTGGTTTCCCATTCAAGAGTTTCTAGCATATTCCAGCTCAAGAATGGTCTTTGCTGAGTCCCTTGGTTCTTTTTCTGTGACTTCTGTGGCATCACTCGAACGCTTCATCCCCTCTAGCCAGGAGCAGTGGCAGGAAAAACCTGTTAGGGAGAAGTGGGAGAGTGAGCTAGGATATATTCCGTATCTACATTGCAGCACAAATCTAGGCTCTCTCCTTCAGTAAAGGCCCCGTGGGGTTGGGGCTTGACTTTTCTGATTCTCTCCAGTTAGAAGTCAGCACGGAGCTAAAGAAGTGTGAATGGAAGAAAGCAGGATGATGAGCTGACAGCTTTTTCGTGAGGAAATAATAGCCAGAAGGGCTCCAAGTGGGGATGAGGGGATGGCGGGTAAGGGCACACACAAGCTGCTACCAAGGGGAGAGTGAGGAGCAAGAGACCAGCAGAGACTAGTCTCAAAGCCATCTTCAATAATATTTCCCCAACAGACTGTTTTCCTCTCTCCACTCTAAACACATCAGCCTTCACCTCCTCCAAGCACTGAACCCCTCAATGCGGCCTTTATCTGCCCATTCCTCCCACCAATTGGTCCCGGTTGCTATGGAAACTATGGGGGTGAGTAATATGATCCCTCTATTACTATCAACTTCCCTGATTTCAGCACAGATCAATCAACCACTCCCCTCAACCCCATATCTAAGGGGAAGTTCCTAGGGGAAAGTAAGGAAAAGATAAATTCAACACAGGACAAGAACAACAGTGAAAAATGAACAAAGAGAGGGAGTGATGTAATTCCAGAGTGTTAATCAATTCCTTTTGTCCGTTCAGCAACCATCCTCTCCCCCAGCTTAACTCCCTGAAGGAGGAAGGAACTCTCAGTAGGTGTCTGCCAAGGTGAGGTTTCAGGCCACTTGGGGGCTTCTGAGGGTTCCCTTCCAAATTTGCCTTCCCTCTCTTCAAAAGAAAGTCACTGGAACTCACCAGCCAGAGTGGGCTAGGCTATCACTGTGTTGCCCATTTAAGGTTTATATCTTGGGGCAGACTGTAGCTCACAAAATGCCTTCAAGGGATTGTTTCTTCCCTACAAGCTCTTCCAGAATCTTGTCATTCCACATCCAAAGTTGGAGTCTATGTTTCCTCCCTTGAACCCATGCGGGCCTTATGGCTCTCCAGGAATAAAGTATGGCAGGTGAGATGCGATGCGACTTCTAAGGTAATATAGCTCCCACCTGGCTCTTTCTCTGCACAAGACCCTCAGAGTCCAAACCCCTTGCTGTGAGGAAGTGTGGTGAAGAGGCCACATGCAGATGCTGACAATAGTCCTCCTGAAAGTCCCAGCAAACACCAGTGGCCATTGTCAGGTACACCAGTCGGGAAGTTGTGTGAGATGGCTCCATCATCAGCCATTGCCGGATGGCAACCCCACAGAAGAGTCTGCTAGCTTAGTACTGCCAATCCCCAGAACCATAGGAAATAATGACTGATAAGGAAGATAATAATTGACTGCAATTTTCTTTCACACCGGAAGAAATGCACTGGGGTTATAGCTCTGGAGCCACAGTCCTGATGCAGATGTATTAAATAATTTATTGATTATCTAGTGATTCTTCCTGGTCCTCACCCTTCCCAGCTTCCCTGTGCCCACCCAGTCCAAGCAGCTGCTTCATGACTTATTCTGTAAAGCTATGTGCGGGTAAGTCAGAAAGCATTGCTCTAAAACCACAGACACTTTATTAAACAAAAACATCCAAATGTGAAGCGACTGTTTCTAGACACAGCCTCTTTCTTGGTCTACATCCTGGGAGGCAAACTTTTGAGACAGAAGAGCCAACTTTTTCCCTCACAACAATTGAAAAATTCTTTGAGAGAGATAAAAGTATATTTTTTTACAAATTCAATCACCATTATCTGAATAATAACTGTCCTTGGAAAGGTTTCCATGTTACTTCAGAGCCACATGCGTGGACCGAGAGACCCGCAGTGTATCCCTGATCCCTGCTCTATAAGCTTCTGTAATTATTCTCTGAGGTCTTCTCTGCTTATATATACTTCCAATCACACGACATACCATGACCAACAGGGTCGTTTCGGCATCATTGAGGGACTTGGATCACGTGCTGTGGCATGTTCTTTGATCATACTGTGTCCCTTGAGAAAATCTATCCAGATGATACCTTTCAGATCCCCAAACCAAAACAGTCACCATCATCTTCTGAGCTGCCGTCTCTGTTTTGAATTTCAGTGGCACAGCAGATCCCTTCAGAAGTCACAGTTTTGAGTAGAAGCTTTTTTTTTTTGGGGGGGGGGTGTCACACACCTAACAAGATTAAAACAAAACAAAGAAACAACAACAAAAATCCTCACTGCTATTGATGCCAATTCATAGCAAACCGATAGGACAGGGTAAAACTGCCTGTCCTTTGAGATTCTGAGACTAACTTTACAGCAATAGAAAGCCCTGTCTTTCTCCTGCGGATTGGTTGTTGGTTTTGAACGGTTTACCTTGCAGATCAAAACCTAATACATAGCCACTACTCCACTGGGGATCCCTCTAAGACAAGTGTACTAGGGAGCGAACTTACCCGCAGCCATTACCTGATGGCAGACACATGTTTCCATGTGTGTTATTGAAATAAACCTGTGCATGACCAGGATCCCAGGGAGCAATATTCCCTTACTCTTGCACCCACACAGCCCTGGCTGCCCTCCAAAACTCCCTATCCTCGTTGTTCTGGGCTCCCTGTATCTTACCAAGATGCCCTCCACAGTGCTGTCATGTGGGCTAACCAGGGCAACCTCTGCACTTCAACATCCACAGAATCTTTCCATTGCTCAAGTTGGGATCTCAGAAGCTGATTTACTCTTCACCACCCTCTGTGGCTGAGCTACCCACCTCAACTTCTTCGTGTCCAAGGGACGCCTTCTCTTGACCAACCACATATCCACGATGTGCCACTTGCAGCACCTGGTCTAGTGATTCTGGAACCAGACCTTGACCTGACTCTTGGTCCTGCTCAGGAAGCAGGCAAGCCAGGCACTCCTGGCTCACCAGGTGCTTGAGCTGCTCACAAGTCCCCTCCAGCCCAAAGAGTTACTGCTTGCCATCCATCTCCAGGATCACCTCCCACTCCCACCCCTTATATTTTATGCGCTAGGTTGGGGTGGATGGTTTTACAACAAACATAATAATAACAAACTAGAGTGATGTTGGACATTAGGAATGAGAATTTGGGCTGTAATGCACCATTTGTGGCAACAAACTCATTTGAGCTTTTCTGCTTCTCTGCCTGTGAAAACACAGAGATTCAATTGTTTGTTTGTTTTTGTGACCTAGTTGATGGTTTATTTCATGCTGGGTACACACAGCAATCATCGGTCACTATTTTATTATAACATGCTGTGATGGAGAGAGACAGTTGACAATTTTAGCCCATGTGTTGAGGCCGTGCACCCAAAAAATAGATGTCACATATCCAGTGGGCACTCATCTTAGCCATTTGTGGTTGGATGTCAGTCTTATCTATGTCATCTGATAATTTTTGGCTGTCTATTCTTTGCTGTTCATAACGTGTTCAGTGGCTAAGTCCTCAAAAGTGGACAGCCTATTTCTTCTATGTAGTCTGCTCTTAGTCTGGATGTTCTGTTGAAAATGTTCACCTTGGGTGACCCTGCTGGTATTTGAAATACCAATAATACAGCTTCCAGCATCCCACCAATACACAAGCCACTGCAGTATGACAAACTGACAGGTGATGAGTACCGGCTTCTGGCTCCACTATAGGTAGCTGTCATATTGCTTTGTGCTCACAAACTTCTTGAAGGTTGTAGACATCAGTGGGCCTCAAACTTGAGCAGGCATCAGAATCACCTAGAGGATTTCTTAAGACAGATTTCTAGACTTTACCTTCAGACTTCTAAATTTAGTAGTTCTGGAGTGTGGCCGCAAAACGCTCTGTTTGTGCTTAAGAAGTTCCCAGATGATGCTGCAGGTCCACAGATCACACTTTCACTTGCCACCTCTATTCTTCTTCCCCTTCCTTTTCAACCTCTTACAATATGGTTTCCCCCTTCATAATTGTTTCTATGGGGGGGGGGTGGTCAATGCTTTGGGAATATAGTCTAGCCTAATGACATCTGCTCATACTTTGGCCTCCATTGACCTCTGTGTATCATTAAATGCCAAGGGACCATGCTTTCCTATTTGCTGCTCCTTTTGCCTTGCTGCATGTCTTTTCTATTGCTGTATGCTCCTTAGTACTCACTTACCTTGTTCCTGGCACCATGAGTGTCCTGGGGCTTTGGTAACAAATCACCACCAGTTCACAAGAGACACTTAGTTCTCTCATAGTTCTGGAGGCTAGAAGTCTGAAGTCAAGGTGTTGGCAGGGCCATGCTTACTACAAAGGCTCTAGGGAATTTTTTGTGCCTTTTTGTAGCCTCAGGGAAATCTTAGCTGAAGAAAGCACAACTCCAATCTTTGCCTCTCTCTTCACTTGACAGTTTTCCATTTGAATCGCTCTGTGGCTCTTCTCTTCCCATGAGGGCATCAGTCATACAGGATTTGCGTTCAGTCTAATGACCTCCTTGTATAACTAATTACACATGCAAAAATCCCACTTCCAAATGAGGTCATGTTCACAATGATTAGCTGAGCTGCAATCCTCCAGGTCATCAGCTTGACACCACCAGATGCACTTTGGGAGAAAAATGGGGCTTTTTAAATCTTGCAAAGAATTACAATCTTGGAAACCCACCGGGGCAGTTCTACCCTATCTTATAGGGTCTTTATGAGTCGGCATCAACTTGATGACAATGAGTTTTAAGTGGACTGGTTCTTCAACATATTTTTTATGAGGGGAAGAATACAGTTCAATCCATAACACTTCCTCATCTGAAGAGCTGACACTCTTTGGTGTTCTCTTTTTTCTGGTTCCTACTGATGGAGAAGCTCTGCATGAGGTCAAGAAAAAAAAATTCAAGTCTCAAGTTGCAATCTTGAAAGATTCTGTAAACAAAATAATAAATGATACAGTAAACATCAAGAGAAGATGGAAAGACTACACAGACTCACTGTACAAAAAAAGCACTAGTCAACATCTCACCATTTTAGGAAGTAGCATATGAACAAGAACCAATGGTGCTGACACAAGAATTTCAGACTTCACTGAAAGCATTAGCCAAGCACAAGGCTCCAGGAATTGATGGAATATCCATAGAAATGTTTCAGCAAGCCGAAAAAGCACTGGAAGCAATCACTCATCAATCCTAGGGAATTTGGAAGAGTTACTCAGCCAACTGGCTGGAAGAGATCAATATTTGTCCCCATTCCAAAGCAAGGTGATCCAACAAAATGCTCCAACTATAGAACAATATCTTTGATATTGCACACAAGGAAAATTTTGCTAAAAATCATCCAACAATGGTTGCAGCAGTATATTGACAGGGAACTACCAGGAGTTCAGGCTGGATTCACAAGAGGACGTGGAACAAGGGATATTATTAGTGATGTCAGATGGATCTTGGCTCAAAGCAGAGAATACCAGGAAGATGTTTACTTGTGATTCATTTACTATGCAAAGGCATTCAATTGTGTGACCCATAATAAACTTTGAATAACTTTAAGGAGAATGGACTTCCAGAACACAATAAAATGTTACAAATTTGTACATGGATCAAGAGGTAGATCTGTTAACAGAGTAAGGACACATTGAATGGCTTAGAGTCAGGAAAGGTGTTAGGGTTGAATCCTCTCACCATACTTTTTCAATCTGTATGCTGAGCAAATCATCAGAGAAGCTAGATTACATGAAGAAGAATGTGGTATCAGGATTCAAGGGAAGGCTTATTAACAACCTGAGATATACAGATATTCAAAAACCTTGCTTGCTGAAAGGGAGGACTTGAAGCACTTGCTGATGAAGAGCGAGGATTACAGCCTTCAGTATCGGTTACAAATCAATGTAAAGCAGACCCAAATCCTCACCACTGGACCAATAGGTAACACCATGATACGTGGAGAAAATATTTTAGTCATCAAGGTCTGTGTCTTACTTGGATGCACAATCAATGTTCATGGAAGCAGCAGTTGAGAGACCAAAAGAAGTATTGCTTTAGGTAAAGCTTCTGCTCAAGACTGCTTTAGATTGAAGTGCAGACCGTGACTTGGGTCAGGCACACCTTAGTCCTCAAAGTCCCACTCTTCTCCATTGCATCCTATACATCGGAATGTTGGACATGGAATAAGAAAGACCTTAGAAGAATAGAACCATTTGAGTGCGGTTCTGGGGAGGAATATAGAACGCTAAATGGACTGCTAAAAAGACAAAACGATCTATCTTGGAAGAAGTAAGATCAAGGTGCCTTACTTTGAGGCACTTAATTAGAGGAAAAGGATTGCAAGACTTCACTTTGGACATATAGTCAGGAGAGGCCAGTCCCTGGCAGAGGCCATGTTTGGTAAAGTGGAAGGGCAGTGAAAAAGAGGAAGGCTGCCCTGAGATGGATTGACACTGTAGCTACAACCATGGACTCAGTCATAGGGACAATTGTGAAGGCAGCACAGGACAGTGCAGTGTTTTGTTCTGTTGTGCATTGGGTCGCTTTGGGTCAGAGCTGATGTCACCTCAAAATAACAACTGATGAAGATCAAGGATGGCAACCTTCAGTGTGGATTATAACTCAATATAAAGCAAACCAAAATCCTTACAACGGGACCCATAGGTAACATCATGATAAATGGGGAAAATATTTAATTTTTCAAGGATTTCATTTTTCTTGGCTCCACAATTACTACTCATGGAAGCTGCAATCAAGATATCCAATGAAGCATTAGGTTGGATATATTTGCTGCACAAAATCTCTTTAAAGTTTTGAAAATAAAGATGTTACTTTGAGGGCAAAGGTTCTCCTGGCCCAAGTCATGGTATTTTCAATCATCTCATATGCATGTGAAAGTTGGACATTAGATAAGGAAGATGGAAGAATAAGTGATACATTTGAATTATGGAAAAAAATTTGAAAGTACCATAGGCTGCCAGAAGAACAAACAGATCTATCTTGGGTAAACTATACTCAGAATGCTCTTTAGAGGCAAGCATGGTAAGAGTTCACTCATGAACTTTGGACATATTGTCAGGAGAGGCAAGTCCCTGGAGGACATCACGTTTGGTAAAATAGAGGGGCAGTGAAAAAGAGGAAGGCTCTCAACATGGATTGAGACAGCGGCTGCAATAATGGGCTTAGACATAAGAACATTTGTGAGGATTCTGCAGGACTGGGTTGGGTTTTGTTCTGTTGTACATAGGGTCACAATGTGGCAGAAGTGACTCAACTGCACCTAACAAGAACAACAACTGTCATCTATCAATGCCTTCCAAATGTATGGCTCTAGCCATAGCCTCTCTCCTGATGTCCAGGCCCACATTTTCCCCAGTCTACTGGGTGTTTCTAGCTGAGTGTCCTCCAAGTATCCATCATGGTCAGCATCATTCTCCCATATTTCTTGGCTAATGTACTTTGTGTCCCTTAGTCCTTTATGGCTACACAAGTTAGCTACCTCGTCCTCAAATTCAAATGATTATCAGGTCCTCGCCAAAAATGCTTCTCCAATTCCCTTCCTCCTCTCTAATTCATCCTCACCTGGAACCTATTGTTTGGTCCCGCAGTAGCTCTTGCCTGGACCATGACCATGGCTGTCTGAGTGATTTTCTCACCCTTAGATGCATCTCCACTTGTGTGTGCCATTACCAGTTAGATTTCTGACATGGAGATAAGGCTGTATCATTCTCTGGTTTTAAAATGTCAATGACTCTTCATAACTCTGCAGATGCTCTTCTCAGACCCTCTGATGACTCCAGGCTGCCTGAACAACTCCTGTGCCATAGATTACCCAGGGGAGCCCAGAAACAGTGACTGAGGGGTGAGTAGCTACAATTCTCTAATTCTATTACTTCCATGGAGACCATCCTTGAGGCGTCTTTTATCCTGTCTCCAGAGTGACCCTGAAGGATTGAGCTAAATTGTCTCTCATAGAACTTGGTAGCACACTTTGACATATTTTGTTTGTTTGCCTTCTACATTTTTCTCCCTCCCATTTTAGCTTTTCCTGGTAACACCTAATAAATCATTTCCATAAGAATCATGCTCATAGTTGGCTTCCGGGGACCTTGGTCTAAGGCAAGATTTTATAGGGTAAAAATAAAACTTATTAACTTGGAACTCAAAGCCTTTCAAAATCGGTTCTGAGCAATGTTTTTGGATCTATTATTCCTGTGTCCCATCTGACAAGACAGTCACATGTAGAACTTGAATTCCCACATTTCGTGTGCTTCCACACTCCCGTGGCTCTGATAAGGCATTGTGCCTGTGGGAGTGCCAATCCATTCCCTGCATGGAGACCCAGCACAAATGCCACGTCTTCTGTGAAGCCTTCAGAAGTCTGTCTTCTGGCTCCACTGTCCATGTTCCCTTTGCCTTCATGTTTTATGCATTTTCCCGATTCAATATTTATTTGGATGAATGGCTCATTAGCCTGCTTCCCACATTCCATTGTGAACTCCCTAAAGGGTGATCACGTTTCCATAATTATTGTATTCTCACTGCCTGGCCAAGTATTTGATCCATAATAAGCACTCAATAAATGTTGAATAAATGAATTTTATGTAAGGAAGTAGAAATTAGCACTTACCATTTGCCGGGCTTTGTTGTAAAGCCTACACATTTTTTTTTTTTTTTAGGGAGGAGAGCAACAGAGGATCATCAGGGGATAGGCCTTCCACGGGTACCATGCAGGCTCTGCCCAAGGATCCCCCTTCCCTGGGATCTCACCCCTTCCCACCTGAACAAGGAGACCTCTTAGTGCTGCACTCTGGCCTCTGAACGTGGCCCTAGGAAGTGAGAGAGGTATCCCTGGGAGCAGTGGGGTGAAGGCTCTGGGCCTGGAAGAATGAAAGCTGCCTGGGTGTGGGAGTGGAGGTGGTCCTAGGGAGGGGTGGAGTAACTCTGGTCACCCAACAAGAGGAGCATGACTCATCCGCTTTCCAGATAGCAGACAGGCTTGGAAATAGAATAGTGAGGCTGATTGGGGGGGGGGTGCGGGGGGGCGGGGCGGGGAGGGGGCGTATGTACCACTAGAATCCTAGGCTTGGGTTGGGAGGCTGGATGCTTGAACCGGTCCTGGCAGGAGCAGAGCAGCACCAGTGGGCCCACCTTGAGCCACCCCCTCTATTTCCCAGGACTGCGCAGGCCCAGAGCGAGGCTGCCCCAAAGTGTGGGGCCTGCGGAGCTGCGTGGTGGCGCATTTTGGTCCCAGGGACCCCAAAGCACCAGCCACTGCCTCTTGTGAGGGCTTAATATTCACGCAGCAGGGCTCCGACTGCTGCTTCTGGGTCTGGCAGCACATGCGCCTCTGCCTCAAGCTCTGCAGCAAGGAGCTCAGCTTCACCCGCCTCTCAGAAGACCTCACTTAGTGAAACCGCTGCAACATAGAAGCAGAGGCGTGTTTGTGTGGCCTGTGAAAGGTAGTTCTAGGCTGGCCCCCCAGCAGCCCCAGGCCTCCAGATCCCACATTGCACCCGACCCGGGAACCACGCAGGAGCCTCCTGAGACCACAGTATGCACCACACAAGGGAAGTCACCTGATGTGACAGAGCTGAGCTGCAGTGCTTTTCAGCAACCCATCACAGCAGGCTGTGGCTGTTCTTGGCATGGCCAGCCTGCACTTTGAAGTCACCGGGTGCCCTCTGCCCGCCATCACCTGGCAGCAGCAGAGTGAGCAGCCTGAGAACTTGATCCTGCACCCGGACCAGATGTAAGGCAACATGGTGGTCACCAGCATCTGGCAGCTTGTATTGTACAATGCGCAGCCCTTGGACGCTGGGCTCTACACTTGCACTGCCCACAATGCAGCAGGCCTGCTGTGCGCAGACTTCCTGCGCTCAGTGGTGCAGCAGGGCTTGCCAGACCCGGGCTCCCTGTGCAAGCTCTGGATCCCTTGCCTGCCCCATGCGCTCCGCGCCTGCTACACAGCCCTGCATGTGTCCTGCCACCCTGCGCCTGCTGTGGCATTTTGACCTGCAGCACAGCAACAGTGTCACTTTTGGGCCCGGTGGCTGCGATGAGGGTAAGTCCTGCACAATTATCAACTCCTCCAATTCACCAAATGCTAGTATGAGGCAAGTACTGTTGTTATTTGACAGAGGAGGAGGTCAGGGCATGGAGAGGTCAAATGACTAGCCCAAGGTTACAGAGTGAGTCAATAGAAGAGTTAGATTTAGAAGAGTAATCTGATGTCTGAGATCTTCACTCACCACTCTGCTATTCTGGACAATGACGGTTCTAATAGCAACTGTTGCAAAGGAGGTTCACAGCCTCTTAGGTACTTCTAGGTAGGGGCTAAAACTGAGACAAAGAGGGGGAATGGCCGAGTTTCACATTGGGTTATAAACAGCGAAGGTGGCAATCAAACCATTTTTTTCTGACTCCTAATCTAATACCCTCCTACAAAACAGCAGAGATGGGCCTTGAGAGCATCTCATGATAAATTCTCTTGTTTGAGATTCAATGCCACTAGTTTGGGTACCAGCCTGTAAAAACAGGGCAGATAGTTGTTGTCAGGGAAACCTGGTTCCTCGGTAGAAGATGCTCCGTGGCTGGTTATGGGCTAACAGTGGTCATGTACATTTTCATTCTCTGTGAGTGTAACTTCCATGACTGATGGTCATGGGTAGAATTGCTTGGGCTTTAGATTTCTGAACCTGATGCCCATAAACTACATTTTCATATAGAATACATGTCTGAGAAGCAGGCCTGTTTTAATCTCATGAGTTATCACCCTTCCTTTCTCTAAAACTTGAGCCAGCCTCCGATGAGTGAAGAGGTTGCTGTGGCAAGGGAAAAACCCACCCATTCCTTCGCAGCCTCCAGTTTTGGCTCCCTCATCAGATACCTGCATTTATTTACTCTGAAGGGGGAGGATGTTCTAAAGGGTATTTAAGGGTCCTTGCTACCTCAGAGTGGCAAGAAGAGACATGATGTTCACATGCAGTTTGGGTCTCTCAGTCATGATTCCCAATAGCTGCTGACAGCTGAGTAGTTCAGTTTTGGCTCTAGTTACAAAGGATGGTGGTGGTGGTGGCTGTGTGTGTGTATATTCCATTAAATTCAAATCAGTTCTACAGATCAAGTCTTTGTAATACTGGATTACTTTGGGGTTGGCCAAGTGGGAGGAAAGAAGGTATGCTCCCTGGAATGTTCCAGAAGACTTGAACTAGCCTGTTGACTAACCAAGTACATAAATAACCAGCAAGCCGGTTGCCAGGAAGTGGTGCTATTTTATAATGGGTGGTGATAGAACATTAGAGGTTGGCCCAGGTATATTTGAGATATTGAATTTACAGTGGACTATCAAAAAATGAACAATCCATCTTCAAAGAAATACAACCAGAACCCTATTAGGAAATGAAGATGACAAGACTGTGGCTTGCATACTGTGGACACGTCATCACAAAGGGCCAATGGCTAGAAAAAGACATCATGCTTGGTAAATTGGGGAAACAAACCAGGGGAGTTCATCCATGAAACCAATGGACACAGTAGCCCCCGCAAAGGACTCAAGCACACTAGTGCTCTGAAGATGGTACAGGCATGGTCAATGTTTTGTTCTTTTGTACATAAGGTCACCATGAGATGGAGCCTACTTCAGGACCATTAACAACAACCACCTAAGTCCAAAACCAACATCACTGCCAGGGAGTCCATTCTGACTCATAGCCACCCTTTAGGGCAGAGCATGACTACTCCCTGGGATTTCTGCGACTGTGAATTTTTTCAGGAGTAGCCAAGCACATTGTTCTCCAGTGGATGAGCTGATGAGTGTGAACTGCTGACCTTACAGTTGGCAACCCAATGCTTACCCCACTGTCTCACTAGGACTCTGTGTAATAGCAGCAGCAGCCACAGGCACAAACCCTGGCCACTGATGATTTGAAGGGGACAGATAATGGGTCTGGAACTAGGTGTGATCTAAGTAGAGCTAGGACAGACACATGTAGTCTGGGGCTCAAGTGCTTCGTGGATTTGGTTAGACGCTATGGGATGCGATACCACAAGGCAGAGGAGGCCAGGCCAGGGTAGAAAGAAGTTGCTTCATCCTACTAAGATTGAGAGGTTGATTTTGGGCAAATCAAGCTGAGGCTCTAGACATCCGCCTTAATCTCTGTTCAGATGTAGCATTGTAACTCATCAGCTGTGGGAGACAGTTTCCAGTACACTGACAGCTTTCCACCTCCAGTGCCTGAGGCTCTCTGCTTATCTGCCATGGGCAGGCTCAGTCAAGCACAGGGGCAACCTAGTGCAACCCAGAAATGCAGAGGCGTGAATGCCCCAAGGACAATGCTCAGCCCCAGTTCCTCTCTCCTCCTGTGGCCTGATGCTAAGAAAAGTTCCTTGGTTGCTGGGAAGCCTCCTAGGGGATTGAGTCCTAGTGACTCCCTCTTATTGGTTTCCCTCCCTTCCTGGTCTCACCGTGCTGCTCTTGCACTGTGTTTTCCAGGCCCACCTCTCAAACAAACCACCTGTGCCCAAGTGCTTCCTCATGTTGGCATCAGGAGATGCCTATACTGCTACAGAATGAGGACTGGGTTTTTCAATGATACTAAAAGAGCCCTCTGTGGTCCTGCCTGCCAGGTTCTTTACATGAAAATATAGAATTCCTAGTTAAATTAGAATTTCAGGTAAACAATAAAAAGATTTTAGTATATGTCATATTTGGTATAACTATGTGTGATTGTGTGTACTAAGAAAATTTTATTATTTATTTTGGATTCAGTTTTAACTGGGCAGCCTGAGTTTTACCTGACAGCCTTACACATGAACCATGGTTGCAAATAAGTCTGAATTAATTGGGAAACTGAGAATAGTGACAGAAACCTGAGTGACTGGTAACTCTGGGCTAGATAGGCAGATATGTGAAGTTTGAAGCTTTAACATACTTCATCTGGGAAGTGTTTGCATCCCATGGTCTCCTTGGGCAACTTGTCCAGCCAATTATGTAAGGATGAACCATCAAAACCACACTTACTGCCTTAGAGTCAACTCTGATTCATAGTGACCCTGCAGGACAGAGTAGGAAACCCCAACGGGGTTTCCAAGGCTGTGGATCTTTATGGGAGCAGACAGCTTCAACTTTGTCCTAGGGAGTGGGCTGGTGGGTTTCTAGCACCAAACTTGCAGTTAGCATCCAGATGCTTAAAATTCTGCACCACTATGGTTTCTGTTTGAGTTTTAAAGCCATTCACTGCTATTAAATCTGTTCTGATATATAGTGATCAAGTGGACAGAGTAGAACTGATCCCTAGGGTTCCTGAGGCTGTAAATCTTTACAGGAGTGGAAAGCCTCATCTTGGTCCTGGTGGTTTCAAACTGCTGATCATGCAGTTAGCAGGCACAAAACACTACGCCCCCAGCGCTCCTCCGTGTGAGAGCTCAACTAAAAAATTACTGCTATCGATTCAGTTCTGATGTTAGTGTCCCTATGGGACAGAGTAGAGCTGCCCCTATGGGTTTCTGAGATTGCAGATCTTTATGGAAATAGGAAGCCTCCTCTTTCTCCTGAGAAGCAGCTGGTGGTTTCAATCTGTTCACCTTACAGTTAGCAGCCCAACGTGTTATCCACTTACACATGGCTGCCGTGTGAGGACTCAAAACCAAACCAAAGTCACTGTCATCATGTCCATGTCGACTCCTAGTGACCCTCTAGGATAGAGGAGAACTGCTCCTGTGGGGTGCTGAGGCTGTAACTCCATGGGAGTAGACAGCCACAACCTTCTCCCAGGTGAGGACTGGTGGAGGAGAAATATTCCCTAAGGAGGTTAACAGAAGGGTGACTAGAATCTGTCTCCTGAGGAGCAAGCCCTACTGGCCACATAGGCAATGCTCATAAAATTCTTTCCTAGGTGATAGCAACAGCAGGAACCTGGTTGGTGGAGACCATCTATGTAGACTAGAGACTGCGTAGTGCACAGAACTAACAGCTGAAAAGAGAAAGCTTGAGTCACATTCCTTTCCATTGGCTTCCATCCACATGGGAACAGTGAATCATGCTACAGGAGTGAGCAAAGACCTATGGGTGAGGTGAGGGGTAGCTACCTGCCACTTGGTCACATCTCCAGGCTGACAACAGCAGCCCTGTTGGTTCAAGCATAGCAGTTGCTTCAATGTTGACCGAGACATCTGAGAAGGGTGAATCAAGGCTGCATGTAGACTTGCTGCCTAACCCAGCTGGAAGTGCATCTCCAAAACACAGCCATCGAGTGGGGGGTGACTCATAGAGACACCATGGGACAGGGAAGAACTGCCACTGTGCATGTTTTGGGGGCTAGAACACTTTTCTGGGCGTAGCAGACCTCTTCTTTCTCCCGAAAGGGGCTAATGGTTATGAACTTTTGACCATTTGGTTAGCAGCCCCATGTGAAACCCATTCCACCTCCAGGCTCCTGAAGAGTGTTACAAGTAGGGGAAAACACAGTGGCAATCTAGCTGACACCCACTCATGGCGACTCTATGTCTGTCATAGAATTATGCTCCATAGGTTTCCCAGGGCTGAGAGTTTGGAAGTAGAACACCAGGCCTTTCTTCTAAGGCACCTCTGGGTGGATTCAAATAGCAAGCCTTTGGTTAGCAGCCAAGCCCCGTAACCTTTAATAATCTATAGGCATGATTAGTTTATTGAATAACTAACCACAAAGTGGATGAGGTGGGAGAACTATCAACCCCATTTTACAGACAAGGAAACAGTGGTACACTAAGACACCGCTTGAGGTGGAAGAGCCATCATGCAGACCCAGGAAGTGTGACATCTAGGCAGTGAACCCTCCTACTCAGTCATAATCACCGACTCCTCAGAACTGTTTCTGGAATCAGGATACAGTGTATGTAAAGACCCCACACAGGATCAGTGTCTAGACCAGAGTCTGAAGGGATCTTTATATTAAAGATATTTTCTTGTGTTTTCATCACTTTTATCCCTATCTTTCTTCTCCTACACCCAGAATTCTGTCCCAGGAGGGATGGCAACTACAGTGACCAGACTGTTCTGTCTGACTTCTCCAGTAGGATACATGGACCATCTGAATAGACCCTTCGATCTGGATGGCCCTCTCACTCCCATAGACACAACTGTAGCCAGCCCCAGACTCCAAACCTGCAGACTAAGAGTTTTTCACAAGTCTAGAAAGAGCTGTCAATCTCTGTCCTGTCCCGTGGGAACTTCAACGTGGATCCTGGAGGAGAGAGTGGAAATTGGGGGGTGAGGGGGTATAAGAGGCATGGAGAATGAAGACAAGACAGTATCCTGATCAAGTCTTGTTTTAATGAACAAAGAGTTACAGCTTATATCAGCCAGCAAGGGGGGAAGCATCCGCTGCACATGCAAATTAGGCTACTTTGGCAACAGGCCAATCAGGGAGTTCAGGGGAGCGTGCCCTGCCCGTGAGTCAGTAAGGGCTTACAGTCTTCAATTAAGTACGTCGCGGAGTGGCATGTTTATGCAAATCAGGCGTGGGCGATGACAATCTTTTAGCCAATCAAGGGGAGGCTGGGGTAGAAGAATACCCAGAGCTCAGGCTAATGAATTCCAAGTAATGGCCAGGCCTCATGGCTCTGGACATTTCCCCTGAAAAACTAGCCTTTAGAAGAGGAGACATAGAATCAAAAGCTCCAGGTGAGAGTAAATCAGACAACGGAGACAAAGAGAAAACACTAGAGCTTCTCAAAGTGGTTCACCCTGGTTTCCTCGTGGCCAGCATTAAGTCACATTGGCCTGAATCAGTGTCTCCACCCAAATCTGAAGTTCCCAGTACCCTGTGTCCTGCAGTCCCTGTCTTTTACCCAGCAACCCTACTGATTGTACTTTATAGCCACCTTTTCCTTTGTTCAGTTTTTAAAATTTTCTTTCTCATTAAATGATGTGGTCTATGGAAATTTTAAAAAATTTTAGGCCATTATTAACTTATTTCCCTTAAAAAAAAAGTAAGGCCAGCATTCAAGTAAATGTCTGGATAGTCCGAGTAGAAAATGATAGTGCCCGGCTCAAAGATGGCAGCCAAGCACTTGCTGCATTGAATGTGTGTCGCTCTCCACAGTGTTGGAAGTAAACTGTTGTCATGAAACAGGTTCCTGAAAGGTTCCCAAATCTCTAATTCCAGGATTTAAACCATATCTGCCCCCATTCCATTTAGTCTTCCAGATCATCAAAGCTTTAAAATAAAAAGTCTATTTCACATTCTTTTCATCAACCCACAACTGAACTGGCTCATATCAGTTCAAAGACCCAGAAAACACAATCCCTGATTTGTGCTGTATTCAAGTTATGACGAGCTGCTTTGTTACCATCTGCTTTTCTTTCTTTTTTTAATAAATCATTTTATTGGGGGCTCGTACAACTCTTATCACAGTCCATACATACATCAATTGAGTAAAGCACCCCTATACATTCGCTGCCCTCATCATTCTCAAAATTCGCCTTCCACCTGGGTTCCTGAAATCAGCACATCTTCATTTTGTCCCTCCTCCATGAACCCTTAATAGTTTATAAATTATTATTTTACACTGCCTGGGGTCTCCCCTCACCCACCTTCTCATTGCCCATTCCCCAGCGAGGAGGTTACACGCAGATCCCTGAGATCGGTTCTCCCCTTCTACACCCCCTTCCCTCCCGGTGTTGCCACTCTTAACACTGGTCCTAAGGGGATCAACCATCCTAGATTCCCTGTGTTTCCAGATCCCTACTGCACCGCTGTACATCCTCTGGTCTAACCACGTCCACAATGCAGAATTGGGCTTCTATAGCACATATCCCTGATGTCGTTCTAGCTGTAAGTTTATATGCAATTTTTTCAACACCACAGGCTAATAAAGTTCACATGTGTAAATAGGATAATAAAAAGCAAGAATAATGAGGTATTTGACTTCTGTCAGGACTGGTTCATGACAGAATCATCACAATGGGACAGGTCATAACTCAGGAACTGAGTACCTGTCATCCAAACTGGTTGCTGTGGGGTTGATTCCAAGTCACGGATCTACCATGTGTGTAGAGCCAAACTGAACCATGTTAGGTAGGGGCTTCAAGGCTGTGTGAGCGTTCAGAAGCAGGCCACCGGGTCTGTTTTCTGAGGCACCACCATATGGGTTCAGAAGTACATTTTATTTAGGAATTGAGCTCTTAACTGTTTGTGCCACCCAGGGATGCCATGGGGGGAAATTGCTTTTGTGTATTTAGTGTCCTTCCCAAACTGACAAGGGTGCTAACTTGTGTCCTGGCTTTTCTTATAGTAGTTGTGCAGTCTGGGTACAATAGAGAAATAAATCCACAGAAACTCATATGTATAAAAGAGAGTTATAGATAGAGGGTAAGTGCACATCAAGAAAACATCCCAACCCAGTGCTGTCCAAGCCCACAAGCCCAACATTAGCCCATATGTCCCACACCAATCCACAGAGTCCTCCCCCATCTTACAAAACGCACGCAGTGATGCTGGCTGCAGGAGGAAAGCCGAATAAATGAACATGTAAGCATCTCTCAGTGCTGGCAGGGATCTCCAGTCAGCTTCTCCAGTACCCAGGACAGCATCTGGGTAGGTTCTTGTGACTTCTACTCAGGGATGCCTCACTGGAAGTCAGCCTTGCCACCTGAAGCAGAGAACTGGCTAAGGCAGTTGCATCCAGATCTGACCATCAGAAATCAAGAGACCCAAGAACAAGAAAGGTGAGCCTAACCAAGCCATTGATCTCTCCTCCCTTCCATTAACCCCACCTGTGTTTGTTGGCCAGGTTGTCAGAATAAACTTTATCTCAATAGTGGTATTACTACTTTGAAGAAAACTGAATTCTGACACTGGGCTAGGCAGGTTTCTTAGTCTGGGTACATTAGAGAAACAAATCCACAGAAACTCATATGTATAATAGAGTTTTAGATAAAGGGTAAACACACATCAAGAAAACATCCCAACTCAGTGCTGCCCAAGTCCACAAGTCTAACATTAGCCCGTATGTCCCCCACCAATATACAAAGTCCTCCCCCATCTTACCAAACACACGCAGTGATGCTGGCTGGAGAAGAAAAGCTGAATCAGTGAGCACGTAAGCATATCAGCACTGGGAGGGGTCTCCAGGCGGATTCTCCAGCACCCAGGGCTGCATCAGGTTAGGCCCATGTGGCTTCTCCTCAGGAATGTCTCGCAGTAAGTGAGCCTTGCCAGTTGAGGTAAAGAATTGCTAAGGCACACTGGTCTGACCATCAGAGAACAAGAGACCAGAGAACAAGAAAGGCGAGACTTACTGAGGCACTTATCTCCCTGCCCTTCAATTAATCCCACATGTGTTTATTGGCCAGGATAATTAATAAATCTTAACTATCACAGCAGGCAAAGTAGGGCCCACCTCACAATGCCTCTGTATTTAAAACTAGTCAGAGTGAAGCCTTGCCACTGGAACATTTTTCCGGACACGTCATCCAGTCTTTGCATTTGCCTTAACTGCCCAGAAAGTCACTAACTGGAAAGGGATGGGCAAAGACCATGGTGAGCCTCTCAGGAGCATATGCTTGGGCACCCTACCCTTTGTCCCACAGTGTTTTCAGGTTGACTATCAACTGCAATTAACTGCAGTCCTTTTTCAATTACATTATAGAAATAGGAAGTGGCCACTCTTCTAGTGTAATGTACACAAAAGAATTTAACCCTCCCCACTTGTGCCCCAGCCAAACCAAAAACCCTGGCCACCAATCTTCTGCCACTGGACAACATGACAGCCAAAATCTCAGACTCCTGCCATTGAGTCGATTCCAGCTCATAATGACTCTATAGGACAAGGTAGAACTGCCCATGTGGGTTTCTGGGGTTGCTCTTTACTGGAATAGAAAGGCACCTTTTCTCCCCTGGAGCAGCTGATGGTTTACAACCAGTGTGTAACCACTCAGCCACGAGGGCTCCATCTCCTTGTGCAGGAGAACTCAGTGATGTATGGTCTACAACAGTGCTTCTCTAAGGGTGGTACATGGACTGGTGATAAACTGTGAAATGTTTATTATCTGTCCATTTTCAGCTAGGTACACAAAGGAAGGCCAGAGGTCATGTCACTGGTATTTCCAATGTGTGAGTGTGTGAGATGGGTGTGTGTGTGTGTGTGTGTGCGTCCGCGCAATTGCATGCCTGAAAAGGATAGTTGCATCATGCACCAGCAGAGCCTAACACAGGACACACTGGCTGCGGTGGTTTACCAAAACACAGCCAAAACCTATGTCTTGATAGACGTGCTGATACTACAAACAGAAGCAACAGCGGAATGAGACGACAAGTCAGGGTACTCAGCAGGACACCCACGCTGATGAAAGTTCCTATGGACCCTCCCCAAGTGAGAAATGATTGGAGTTGCTCACCAGATATCGGTTGACCACCGGCCCTGCCCCTTGCTTGCAAGATAACCTGATCTTCATTGCAAGGCGCTGAAGCCCCCTGGAGGTTGGAGTCCACTAAAGTAAAGCTACCTATTTTGAGGCAACTCATGCCTTGGTACAGAAACACCATTTGGAGTTTGATTTTGGGGAACTTAGTGGAAAACAAAACAATAAATGAATGCCCTAGAGGAACACCTTAAGAAGGAACAGAAAGAAGAGCCAAAGTCTGTCAAGTAATTTTTGTGTTTTATAATGAAACGAATTAATGTTTTATTGATTTCATAGTTCGAACCATATGCCCTAGTGTGATAAAGTGTGCTCACTTATTGTTTGAAGGTTTATGTTTATCAAACTTGTGTTTGAGACAGTTTTCGTTTCAAGATATCGTAAATTTTAACCAGGTATCCTGATGTGCATCTGATGCAGAGTAAAGAAATGTGATTATGTAACTTGTCATGGTCTTGATAATTTCCTCATGTATGAACCCAAGTCATAAGATTTAAGCTAAGGAAAAGAATATATAAGTAGAAGTTTTGCATGAATAAAATTGGAACTGTCACCCGCAACCTTTGAGTCGTGTGGTTTCTGTCTCTCACTCGCCAACACTGTGACCCACCTTGAGGGACCCGTGGACTTTGCTGCAGTTGGACTGCGGCATTAGTACCATTCTGAGTGCCCTCCAACCCGCGGGGTCCATCTTCCCTCACTGTTTCCCACAATGTTTGCTCCAATGCATGAGGCGCTCAGTATTAGACCATAATTTGGTCTAAGCTGAAGTAAATCAGGGAACTGCACGTGCTTCCCTGAATGTTTCAGGTCAGAAGTAGAGGTGATATACCTTAACCACAAAATCTAAAAAAAACTTTTTTCCAATATTTAGTAGGTTACTTTTGCTCCTCTAGCTATTAACATATTTTGAAATATATTTACATACATACATTTACTAGAAGTCTGTCCCATTATTGGTTACTCCCAACGTGTCACCACTTACCCTTAATTTTCACTGAAAACTTTCACGGCCTGTCTGTCATGGGACCTCAGTTTTCAAAGCCGCTTGTTGGGCACCAAATATGGGGTGATTAGACCATCAAACTACGTCTGAAATTAGGCGGGCGGCTGACAGAAAACAAGAAATAGCCATAAACAAAGCATGGGATTGGGAGGACAACAGTCTGATGGACGGAAGTACGTTCAAAGCTTGTTTTTTACACTCGTCTTACAAGGGAATGGTTACAAAACAAACAGAGAACTTGCTTTAAAATACATCCCTAACCTCTTATCTATGCAAATGTTACTTAATGAATCACACTTTCTAAACATTTGATTAATAACAGCACTATATTCTAAGATAAACACAAGGACATGCAAGGTTCAAAAGACTCTTAAGAGGTCATAAATAACTGAGTTATCTCACACTGCTTTTAGCTGCAAGGTCATAAAGAAATTAGGTATCTCACAATGCTTTTAGTTACAAGGTAAACAGATCACAGGGGACTAGTCACACACCAAGAAACACATGGACCAGCTTATGGCCTAATACATCCACATCTCCCGCCACGCTCTCTCTCTCACACATACATTGACCAATTATGAAATAAACAGTAGCTAGAAACACCTTAGCCTGAGGACTGCAAACATTGGGAATTTCCCCAAAACATTCTCACTTCGAGGTACTGGGTGTGTTAAGGATTGATCATCCTTCCCTGCTGGTGGTTCGATGCCCAATAAGCTGAGTGTATTCTGCTGTGCTCTCGGGACCCACTGACTCCTGTGGGTTGCCCATTCACCCGCTGGCTTTCACTAAAAGCTCATTGGATTTATTGTGTTGTGGCTCATTGGACCATCTTTGAAATCATCCGGGCAAAACTCTTCCCAAGGATCTGTTTATCTGTCCATCTGCCTCTCTGCCTGTCTGTTGAAGATTCTCAGTCACTAGCTAGGCCACTCAAATGGGAGTCAATTAATTGGTGGAGTTGAGAGCAAAAAGACAGAATTTCCACAAACCCGATCATGATTGGCTGCGATGGGTACCCCTCCTAAAATCACAGTTTCAGTGGGACCAGAGTAGCAGGCAGGGGTCAGACCACCATGATTGGAACACATAGAGAGTTGGGGCACATATGCCAAAGAGCTTACAATGTGGCACCAAAAATCTGACTGACCCAAACAGTCAGCAGATGACCCAGGCACACCGTCTTTGTGTGTGTGTGTGTGTGTGTGTGTGTGATAGCCCTTGCTTGAGGAGTGATATCGATTTCCATTGAGGACAGACACACCACCCAGCCATGCCACTGTGGATTATACCACCTGAGTTCTCCCTGTCCTGCCTAACACCGACCCCCCACAAGCCACCTCTTGCCTCCCGCACAAACGCTCAAATTCTTACACACATTTTTGGGTGGGTTTGTTTGTTGGGGATGGGGAAAAAGATCAGGTGTTTTGCTTGTTTGTACTTTTTTAAAACCGTTTAAAGTTGCACTTTAGCCGCATGTCATACCATCAATACCGCCAAGCTATTGTCATCCTTTTAAATTCTAGAACATTTTTCTTCCCTTTAACTGTGATTGATGATGAAGGGGATGGTGATTATGATGATGATTTTCCAATCGTGGCAATACTAGACTAGACACAACAGAACATTCTGCAATCAAAACGTTCTCTTCTTTGTTTCTTTGACAAACTTTTAAGACGGAAGAGCCATTCTGCTAACTCCCTATTCCCTAAATACAGTTTTAAAAGAACTCAAGAGCCAGATGTGTGTCTATTTTTACAGACAGAAGAAATCACCCTTCTCAGGTGAATCTCCTTTCAGATGGATTTCCTGGAATCCAAGAGAGATAATTCCTTCAGGACCAATGAGGATACCAGAAGGGTAGAGGAAGGGTGAGGTGGAAACGGGGACCAATTAAAAATATCTACATATAATCTCCTTTCTGGGGAGATGGAGAAGAAAAAGAATGTGAAAGGAGACATTCGACAGTGTAAGTTATAACAAAATACTAATAAGTTTTAAATATCAATGGTTCATGAGGTAGGGGGAGCTGGGAGGAAGGGGGAAAATGAGGAGGTGATAGAAAGGGCTCAAGCAGAAAGCAAATGTTTTGAGAATGATGATGGCAACACATATACATATGTCCTTGATACAATGGATGGATGGATGGATGGATGGATGGATGGATGGATGAATGGATGGAAGAATAGATGCATGGATGGAATTTGATAAGAGTTGTGTGAGCCTCCAATAAAAGGATTAAAAAAGAGATGGCTTTCCTTTGGACTTGGACATGCTCTTGTCCGTAGGCATCTTCCAAGTCTCCTGTCATTTTCTGCTCACTTCCCTGGACTCAAGGGACTTTTGTGTGAGGCGTGACTTCCTGGGACCTTGCCTGCCCTGCCACCTTGCTGAAATTTATCAGCATTTGTTTTTCATTCCCTTTTCTTTATTGAAACCCATAGCCATTTTGTTTGTGATTGTGTTATATTGTTAAGCTCCCTGGCAGTAACTCGAGGATGCCTCAGGGTAAATGTTAACGTTCAAAAGCAGTAATCCGGATCCACACTCGGGATTACTTAACTGCTACCTGGTCCAGCGATTTTCTCTTCGTGCAGTGTTGCTGTACGGAAGCAGAATTGGGTGGGATATCCAAAACACACACACACACACACACACACACACACATTGATGAGCGTAACCTGTGAGGATTACATTATTTCAAATCAAATCACCACTGACCTGCCCTAGATCAGTCTCCAGGGCTCTTCCTTGCCTTTTACTGTCATTTGGCAAAGTTTCTGCTGGAAACTTTTTGCCCATGGCATCAATATAGCCTCACTTTAGCAAAAAATGGTGGTTTAAAGCAGATAAATGTGCACCACAAACCCTGCCGCGTGCACAACCACCCCTACCTACACACAACCCAACTTGTTTTGAAATAAACATTGGCTTGGAACACTTCATCCTGAGGACTGCACACAGTGGGAATTCCCCCAGAATGTTCCCACTTCGAGGAACTGCTCATGTCACGGATTGATGATCCTTTCCTGCTAGCCGTTTGATGCCTAAAAAGCTGAGTGTGTTCTGCTGTGCACTTGTTACCCACTGACTCTTCCAGTTCACCCATTCACCCACTGGCTTTCACTAAAATCTCACTTGATTGATTGCGATGTGGCTCTGTGGACTGTCTGTGAAACCAAACAGGTACAACTCTTCCGAAGGAGGTGTCTGTCTGACTGCATGTTGGTGAATTTTCACTCACTAGCTAGGCCAGTCAAATGGAAATCAATGGATCGGGGGAGAGACAGCAAAATCAGAGAATTGCCACCAAACTGATCGTGACTGGCAGAGGCAGGTTTCCACTCACGAGATGACAGTTGCAGATGACATCAGAGAAGCGGGCACCGGTCTGACCACTGTGAATGGAACACCAAGAGAGATGGGATCCATGCACAGAAGAGCTTCCAAGGTGGCTCCAGAAAACTCTGACTGACCCAAGCAGTCAAGAGATAATGCATGACCCCTGTGAGTGTGTGTATATGTGTGTGTGTGTGTGTGTGTGTGTGTGTGAGAGAGAGAGAGAGAGAAAGAGAGAGAGAAAGAGAGAGAGAGAGACTGCCATCTGTCTAGGCAAAGTTTAGGCCTTTGCCAATTCACCCCCTTATCCAGTCTTCAGAGCCACAGGGGTAAATCCACTGAAAACTGCATGTTGGTCTTCCACCGTCCAAACAGTGCTCAGAATGGAAGGTCAAATGGAATCCATTCATTCACACGGAGACTCAAGCATAGATCTGGAGGTTTCACAGTCACCAGAGTGTATGAAGCACAACCTTTGAGACCGTGTGCGTGATCCAACTGTCAATGTTCATCCGCTAAGAAGTCTGGGAGACTGGGGCTCACCTGGAGGGGACCTTCACTTTCCTGGGTTGGAGGTGTATCCCACTCACGGTCTCCGAAGTCAATGTCACTCCCCACTGTGTCTCCACCACCAACACCACACTACCACCACACACCATAACAATGCCAGGCTTAAGGCACTTCACAGCACAAGGTTGCTACGCTACTACATGAACTCCCAGGGCAACTTCTTGATGGCTACATGCCTGAGTGTGGTCAGCTATCAAAAGCATTCAGACCCGTTTCCTCCCCCACGCTAAGTAGGCTCCACACCCTTCCCATAAGGCCCATAGATTAAGCCCTGGAGAAGAATTAAAATACACCAAAGGTCAATCCAGCTCAGAGACAAAATTAGGCTGTCACCTTGACTCTAGAGCCCTCCCATCCTGTTAGGGTTGGGCTTTCCTGTCACACGTGTGCTGCAAGAGACACGTGATGTGCTCTCAAATTGAGGCTCTTGAGAGTGAAGGGGTGGCGTTTAGCCTGTTAATCAATTTGCAGCCCGGTGATGTCAATTGGTGGGGCCAGGGACATGAAGAAGCTCACTGGACACCTGACCAACTCTATGTAGGGTTTTACTCTCTTGGGGGGAGATATTCCTAAGGATCACCAGAGGGTACTAAAGGGCGTTTTGGGGCCCTTTGGTTCTTTTTAAATGTATTCCATGGTTTATGAATGGCTTTGGGGGGTTTCACTTTTTATATGTACTATATATATAAATGATCTATGATGTATAAATAGTATACATATTATATGTTAATCGTTTACATAGAATCACTTATATATTATATAAATGTACATAGATATCTACTCCTTAAGGGTGCCTTTTTTAGGGTATCATTGTGTTGCTGTTGTTTCTTACTGATTTGTGGGGCGTTAAAGGTGGTTTTAAATCCGCTTCGTGTTTTCTTTTTTTTTTTAACGTATACGGTATGATTGGTGCTTTTCAGAGGGTTTTAGTGAGTCTCCCGGGCATTCGGGGCGTTTTAAAAGTCTCTTAGGTACTCCTGATAGAGCTCCTCGCTGATGGGGAATTGCAGTGGTGGCTCATATTGCAGGCCTGCTTCCTGTTGATTCACCAAGGGCTTGGCATTCTGCTGAATTTCCAGGTGGTCGAGGAGTTGGTCCAAGAAGCTGGTGTCTTGTGGAGAGGCTTGGGCAAGCAGAGGAGGGTATTGCTGCAGCAGTGTTGCCTGCTGGTTGTGCAGGTGTGTCTCCCCAGTCAGCTGCCGCTGGGCACTCACGCTCACGGCCAGGCCAGGCCCCCATCCCACTGGGGCTGGTGTGTGTGCAGGAGCCGGTCTCTGCCAGAACAGGTTTGGATGCTCCCACAATGAAGTGCCTTTCCACTGCCCGGCGTCCGAAAGAATGTCCTGTTGTTCGGGACCTTGGTTTCCGCAGCTGGAAAGGTCCAAGTAGAGTGTCCTTGTCTCCGGAGGCCTTCCCGCCTGGGTGAACTCCTGTGGCATTTGCCCCTGATGGGTCACCGGGCCCACAGAGGCTTGGCCTCCCATGACGCAAGCTAACGGATTGCTGTCTCCATCACCTCCGCTGCCGCCAAAGAAGCCCAGGGAAGGCGGTCTCTGGGCATCTATGGGTGTGCATTGCTCCAGTGGCTGTAGAACCTGACATGCGAAGACCGGGCTGGAGCTGCATTGCTGGAGCCCGCGGTGATCCAGCTGCACCCTGGTGTGATGTGGGTGTCGAGCCCTTCGGTTCTGGAACCACGTGTCAATCCGCGCTTCCGGAAGGCCTGTCTGGCGTGCCAGTTCTTGCCTGGCTTTCACGCCGGGGAATGGCTGCTTCCCAAACGCTTGCACCAGGTGGGCGCTTTGATCTTTTCTGATGACAGTCCTCTTGCGTCTGTCTGCCGTCGGCGCCCTGGCTGGAGAGGTGGTGCGAGGCGGCACGGGGCACGGCTGTCCCGGAGGGGGCACGGAGCTCAGTCGGCTCCTCCTGAGCTGTCGACTTCTGCGGTTTTTGAAACACAGGAAGATTCTGTCCTCTGCCACGCTGATGGCTCTGGCAAGTTCTTCTCTGGCCGTGAAGCCTTGATACGGGTCTCGAGCAAATGAGGCTTCTAAGATGTCTGATTGAGAAGCGTTCCAGACAGTCCTCTTTCTTTGGTCTTGGGTTCGCTGAGAATGAGCAGGAGGGTCTTTCGAAGCCATGCTGCGGAAGGAGGAGCAGTTCAGGGGGAGAAGAGAGGGCTGTGGGCTCCGACAAGCCAGCGGAACTTGAGTTCTCCGGAGGAGAGGGCCAGACGCCGCTCTTAAATACCATTCCCTTCGAGCACCTCATTCGATATACAAGATGTGATTGGCGACAGGAATGAGCACAGCTAATAGGGATGAGGCACGTGTTTGCAACTGTCTGGGGAGCACCAAAGAGCATTCACCTCCCCCTCCTTCTGCATAGTTCTGGTTTCCGGTTTCATTTCTCAAAGAAATCCCTTCCAATTTAAAAAGTAAAAATGTATCCCTTTTATTTTTAAATTAAAACTGTTTATATTTCGAAGTATTATTTAAAAACCCGGGGGGTTCAGCATTTCAGAAGTGCACAAATCCTGATTGTCTGAGTGAGTGAGTGTGTGTGTGTGTGTGTGTGTGTGTATGCGCGCACACAAGCGTGTCCGAAAAGGATAGTTGCATCATGCACCAGCAGGGCTTCACCCAAGGACACGCTGGCTGAGGTTTACCAAAACACTGCCAAAACCTATGTTCGGATGGACGTGCTGATACTACAAACTGAGAAGCAACAGCGGAATGAGACGACAAGTCAAGCTACTCAGCAGGACACCCACGCTGACGAAAGTTCCCACGGACCCTCCCCAAGTGAGAAATGATTGGAATTACTCACGAGATGTCAGTTGGCCACGGGCCCTGTTTTTGTTTGCAAGACTCCCTGATCTTCATTGCAAGGTGCTGAAATCCCCGTGGTGGTTGAAGTCCAATGAAGTAAAGCTACCTATTGCAGGGCAACTTGACTTCCACTGAAGCAAAGCTGCCTATTTGAGGCAACTCATGCCTTGGTACAGAAAGACCAGTGGGAGTTTGATTTATGGGAACTTAGTGGGAAAGAAAACAATAAATGAAAGCCCTAGAGGAACACCTGAAGAAGGAACAGCCAAAGTCTGTCAAGTAATTTTTGTGTTTGATAATGAAATGCATTAATGCTTTATTGATTTCATAGTTCGAACACTATGCCCTAGTGTGATAAAGTGTGCTCACTTATTGTTAGAAGGTTTATGTTTATCACACTTGTGTTTGAGACAGTTTTCCTTTCAAGATGTGCTAAATTTTAACCAGGAATCATGCAGTGTATCTGATGGAGAGTAAAGAAATGTGATTATGTAACTGGTCATGGTCTTGAGAATTTCCTCATGTATGACCTCAAGCCATAAGATTTAAGCTTAGGAAAAGAATATATAAGTTGAAGCTTTGCATGAATAAAATTGGAACACTCACATGCAACCTTTGAGTCGTGTGGTTTCTGCCTCTCACTCGCCGACGCCGTGACCCACCTTGAGGGACCCGTGGACCTAGCTGCAGCTGTACTGTGGCATCAGTCCCATTCTGAGTGCCCTCCAACTCGCGGGTTCCATCTTCCCTCACTGTTTGCCACAATGTTTGCTCCAATGCACGAGACTCTCAGTATTAAACCATAATTTGGTCTAAGCTGAAGCAGATCAGTACCCTGCAGGTCAGCAGCAGGAGGTGACATACCCTAACCACAAAATCAAAAAGCTCTTCTAATCTTTGGTAGGTTACTTTTGCTCCTCTAGCTCTTAACATATTTGGAAGCATATTTACATACATATATTTACAGGAAGTCTGTCCCATTATTTGTTACTCCCAACGTTTCACCACTTACCCTAATTTTCACTGTAAAGATTCACGGCCTTGCTATTCAGTGGTGTCTGTCACTGGATGCTCAGTTTTCAAAGCCCCCTGTTGGGCGCCAAAAATGCGGGTGATTAGACCAGCTATCCCCCATCAAGCCGCGTCTGAAATGATGCGTGCAGATGAAAGAATAAAAGAAAGAGCCATATAGAAAGCATGGGATTAGGAGAACAACAGTCTGATGGACTGAAGTATGTTCAAACCTTGGTTTTTACACTCTTCTAACAAGGGAATGGTTACAAAAGGAACATCAGAGAACTTGCTTTGAAAAACATCCCTAACCTCTTATCTATGCAAATGTTACTGAACGAGTCACACTTTCTAAACATTTGAATAATAACACCACTATATTCTAAGATAAGCACAAGGACATGCAAGGTTCAAAAGAATCTCAAGAGGTCATAAATAACTGAGTTATCTCACACTGCTTTTAGCTGCAAGGTCATAAAGAATTGAGTTATCTCACAACGCTTTTTGTTACAAGGTAAACAGAGGCAAAGGGGACTAGTCACACACCAAGAAACACATGGACCAGCTTATGGCCATATACATCCACATCTCCCGCCACGCTCTCTCTCTCACACATACATTGACCAATTATGAAATAAACAGTAGCTAGGAACACCCCAGCCTGAGGACTGCAAACATTGGGAATTCCCCAAAAACATTCTCACTTCGAGGTCCTGGGTGTGGTAAGGATTGATCATCCTTCCCTGCTGGTGGTTTGATGCCCAATAAGCTGAGTGTATTCTGATGTGCTCTCGCGACCCACTCACTCCTCTGGGTTGCCCATTCACCCGCTGGCTTTCACTAGAAGCTCATATGATTTCTTGTGTTGTGGCTCATTGGACTGTCTTTGAAATCAACCGGGTGCAACTCTTCCCAAGCATCTGTCCGTCTGTGTATCTGCCTGTCTGCCTGTCTGGCGGCCTGTCTGTTGACGATTCTCAGTCACTAGCTAGGCCGCTCAAATGGGAATCAATTAATCGGTGGAGTTGAGAACAGAAAGACAGAATTGCCACCAAACTGATCGTGGCTGGCTGCGATGGGTTTCCCCTCCAGAAATCACAGTTATGAGTGGCACCAGAGTAGCAGGCAGGGGTCAGACCACCGTGATTGGAACAAATAGAGAAATGGGGCACATATGCCAAAGGGCTTACAATGTGGCTCCAGGAATCTGACTGACCCAAGCAGTCAGCAGATGACCCATGCACACTGCACGTGCGCACGCGCACGTGTGTGTGTGTGTGTGTGTGTGTGTGTGTGTGAGATAGCCCTTGCTTCAGGAGTGATATAGATTTCCATTGAGGTCCAGCATACTACCCAGGCAAGCCACTGTGGATCATACCCCCCGAGTTCTCCTTGTCCCACCTAACACCAAACCCCCCCAAAAGCCATCATCTCTTGCCTCCCGCACAAACACTCAAATTCTTACACAAATTTTTTGGTTGGTTTGTTTTTTGGGGATGTGGGAAAAGATCAGGTGTTTTGCTTGTTTGTATCGTTCGGTTTTAAACCGTTTAAACTTGCACTTTAGCCGCATGTCATACCATCAATACCGCCATCCTATTGTCATGCTTTTAAATTCTAGAATATTTTTTCTTCCCTTTAACTGTGACTGATGATGAAGGTCGTGGTGATGATGACGATGATGATGATGATTTTCCAATCGTGGCAATACTAGACTAGACACAACAGAACATTCTGCAATCAAAACGCTCTCTTATGTGTCTCTTTGACAAACGTTTGAGACGGAAGAGCCGATCTCCTAACTCCCTATTCCCTAAATAGTGTTTTAAAAGAACTCGAGAGCCAGATGTGTGTCTATTTTTACAGACAGAAGAAATCACCCTTCTCAGGTGAATATAACCTTTCAGATGCATTTCCTGCAATCCAAGAGAGATAATTCCCTCAGCAACAGTGAGGATACCAGAAGGGTAGAGGAAGGGCGAGGTGGAAAACAGGAACCAATTTACAAGTATCTACTTAGAATCTCCTTTCTGGGGAGATGAAGAAGAAAAAAAGGGTGAAAAGAGACATTGACAGTGTAAGTTATAACAAAATACTAATAATTTTTAAATATCAAGGGTTCATGAGGTGGGGGGGGGAGCGGGGAGGGAGGGGGGAAATGAGGAGCTGATAGCAAAGGCTCAAGCAGAAAGCAAATATTTTGAGAATGATGATGGCAACACTGGTATAAATGTGCTTGACACATTTGATGGATGGATGGATTTTGATAAGAGTTGTACGAGCTTCCAATAACAATTTTTTTTTAAAGATGGCTTTCCTTTAGACTTGGATGTTCTCTTATCTGCCGGAGGTCTTCCAGGTGTCCTGACCTTTTCTGCTCACTTCCCAGGGCTGAAGGAACTTTTGTGTGAGGGCTGCCTTCCTTGGATTTTGCTTGTCCTGCCACCTTGCTGAATCTGATCAGAGTTTTTTTTTTCCTTTTCCTTTTCTTTTTGAAACCCATTGCCATCGTTTTCGTGATTGAGTTATTTGGTTAAGTTCCCTGGCGGTAATCTTGAGGGTCGTTTGGGGTAAATGTTAACTGTCAGAAGCAGTAATCCTGAGACACTTTTGGAGTTGCACTGCAGAGAAGTCCATTCTTTGCTCCTAGGTCCAGCATTGTTCTCTGCCTGCAGTGTCACCAAATGGGGGCCGCCTGGGCGGGAAATTCAAAATTACATGTCTAAAAGGGACATACACTCACACATACAGTGGTAGAATGTAACCTGTGAGGATTATATTGTATCAAAGCAAACCACCTCAGATTTATCCCTAGATCAGTCTCCAGTGCCCTGCCTGCCCTTTTACTGTCATTTGGAATAAAAATTTTGCCTGGCATTTTTTGCCCATGAAAGCCCCTGAGGACTATGCCTCCTGGGTTCTCCCTATCCTACTTAACACCCATCTGCCCGCCTATGCCCTGCCACTCCCACAATGCAATCCAATTCTTGCACTACCTTTTTGGTTGGCGTATTGGTTAGGTTTGTGGAGGCAAATCGGGTGTTTTGTTTTATTTTTTTTTAAAACCGTTTAAACTTGCGTATTAGCCACATGTCATACCATCATTACAGCCATCCTCTTGTCATCCTATTAGTTTCTAGAACCTTTCCTTCTTCCCTGCAGCTGGGATTGATGATGATGGTGGTGGTGATGATGATGATTTTCTTTTCTGTGTCTCTTTGGCAAACTTTTCAGAAGGAAGAGCTGATCTCACAACACCCTGCTCTGTAAAAACGGTTTTAATAGTTCTCAAGAGCAAAAGTGTATCTATTTTTACAGACAGATTAAATCCATCCATCCATCCATCCGTCCATCCATCCATTGTGTCAAGCACATTTGTACATGTGTTGCCATCATCATTCTCAAAACATTTGGTTTCTGCCTGAAGCTTTGGTATCAGCTCATCATTTCCCCCTCCCACCTCCCTCATGAACCCTTGATAATTGATAAATTATTAGTATTTTGTTATATCTTACACTGTCCGATGTCTCCCTTCACCCACTTTTCTGTAGCCCATCCCCCCATGGAGGAGGTTCTATGTAGATCCTTGTAAATAGACTCCACCTTTCCACCCCACCCTCCCTCCACCTCCTGGTATCACCACTGGTCCTGAAGGGATTATCTCTCCTGGATTCCTGGAAAGCCATCTGAAAGGAGATTTATCTGAGAATGGTGATTTCATCTGTCTGTAAAAATGGACATACGTCTGGCTCTCAAACACTTTCCAAACTACTTTTAGGGAGTATGGAGTTATGATCTCGGCTCCTCCATCTCAAGAGTTTGGCAAAGAGACACAGAAAAGGAAGTTGTGATTGCAGAATGTTCTGTTGTGTCTAGTCTAGTATTGCCACCATGAGAAAAGCATCACCATGATCATCATCATCACCACCACTATCAATATCACAGCTACAGGAAAGAAGAAAATTGTATGGAATCAAATAGGATGGCGCTTATTGATGGTATGACATGCGGCTAAAGTACAAGTTTAAAAGGGTTTAAAAAAGAAAACAAACACATGATCTTCCCCACCCACCCCCAACAAACAAGCCAACGAAAAAGTTTGAGTAAGAATTGGATTGGATTGCAGTGGGGGCGGGTGACAGGTGGCCTGGTGGGTGTTAGGGAGGATAGGGAGAACCCTGTGGCATAGTCCATACTGGCTTGCCAGTGTGGTCTGCCTGCCCTCAATAGAAATCGACCATCAATCCTCAAGGAAGGGCTATCGCACACACACAAACACACACACGGTGGCCATGCATCATCTCCTGACTGCTTGGGTCATTCAGAGGTCCTTGGAGCGACATTGTAAGCTCTTCTGCATATGCACCCCGTCTCGCTATGTCTTCCAACTATGGTGCTCAGACCCCTATCCGCTTCTCCGGTCCCCTCCAATCTGTGTTCTCTCTGGAGGAAACCTGCCGCCAGTCACGATCAGTTTGGTGGCAATTCTGTCCCTTGCTCTCTCTCCACCAATTGATTGATTCCCATTTGAGTGGCCTAGCTTGTGCCTGAGGATTCTTCAAAAGACAGGCAGACAGACAGACAGAAAGCTCCTTGGGAAGAGTTGTACCCAGTTGGCTTCCAAGACAACCCAAAGAGCCACACTGCAATCAATCAAATGTGCTTTAAGTGAAAGCCAGCAGGTGAATGGGCAAACTGTAAGAGTCAGTGGGTCCCGAGAGCACAGCAGAACACACTCAGTTTATTAGGAATCAAAGCACCAGCAGAGAAGGATGGTCAATCTTTGCCACATGCAGTTCCCTGAAGTGGTAAGGTTCTGGGGGAATTCCCAAAGTTTGCGGTCCTCAGGCTGAGATGTACCTTGCCACTGTTTATTTCAAAACTGGTCTACGTGTGGGTGTTTTTGTGTGTGCGCCTTGGTCAAGCCTCAGTCAAAATGACAGAAGCCAAATTCAGCATGTTATTTATCAACTACTAAGGAGTTTTAGCCTGCCTGCACACCCAGCCGCATTCCCCCCACCCCCACCCCAGCCATGGCCCATCAACCACTTCGTTAATAATTGGTAATCTATCTATAAAGTAGATTTCAATTTGTGAAATGGGGGGTGGGTGCGTGTCTCTTTCTGGGCCAGCACTACCTCCAACATGTTGCCCAATCAATAACCCCTCCAACTTAAGCAGAAAGACACCTCCTGTGGCACCTTTTCACCTGAAAAGGATCAAAAGGAAGGCCTGGGCTTGATTACCATATGAAGCCGGCCGTTTTAGCATCTCAATAACCTGGTCTCTGGCTAGAGAGGCATGGTCATTGCTGTCAGGGTGACCGGTTTGTGTTTTGTTTTGTTTTATTCTGTTGTTGATCTGAAGTTGGACTTTGACACTACCTTGGGCAAGCGAACTAGACATTGCTTGTTTCGGGGACACCCAGGATGGGCTGGGATGGGAAGGGAGTGGGAGGAGGCAGCGATCCATGGAGAAGAGCCCTAGGGGAACTCCAATCTCTCCACCTGCAAAGTCAAGGAAGAGGGAGGCTTGAGTGGTCCACAGGAGTGTGGCCTGGTCCCACTGGCCCACCCTTAATTCCGAAGGCCTGCCACCTGGCGGAGCCTCCAACCGCCAGCACTGGGATTCAGTCGAAAAGCAGCTCAGACTCTGGACCCTCCCTTGCGAATCTCCAGCAGTTTTTCTGATGAGACCAGAGGTCCCACTGCTTTATGAGTTGAGTGGGTTGGGACCTGAGTGCTTAGAAGGGGTGAGGGAGGATTTGGCAAACATTTTAGGAACCCAGTATGTGTGTGCTTCGGTGGATGGCTGGTTATGTGTCTGTGTGTGTGTGTGTGTGTGTGTGTGTGTGTGTGTGTGTGTGTGTGTACAGTACCAGGCCCACCTGGTCAAGTTTTAGGAGTGTCATGGCCACGCTTCAGTCAATGCAATCATGCAGGCACAGCAGCAGCAGAACCACCATTACCTCTTTCCGCCACCTAGTCCGAACCCACTTCTGCCCCAGTCTGACCATAATGTACTAACTCACCAACACCAGGTGCCCCCTGAAGCATATAAATCCCATCTAACGTAGAGAAGCATCGCATTGTTTTTGTCACGTTTTGGTTCTATTATTCACTGCCATCGTATATATGGGGATATGGGGATGAAGGTTCAAACATACAGCCTCCCTTCCCACCCACATCTTGGCGCGCAGGCCTTCTTCCTTTGTGATAACAGATGATGGATGATTGTATGGATGGATGGGTGGATGGGTGGATGGGTGGATGGATGGGTACATGAGAGAGAGACAGAAACAGAGAAACCTAACACAGGAGGGCCTTCTCTAGTCTCTGAGAGGAAAGGATCAAAGTGGCTGAGTGTAGGAGGGAGGGGTTTTCCAATGTGAGTGCTATAGCGCACATGCGCTTATGGTCTAAGGGTCACCTGAATTGGACTCCCTCCGGTTCCCCCTAGCTGTGACCAGGTGGATGACAAGATCCCTTCTCTGTGGCTGTTGCTCTACCTAACTCTCATATCCCAGCCGCCCCCATATGCTACTCCACTCTGTTTCTCTTCTCTTCTCTACTCTTCTCTTATCCTTTCCCTCGCTGCTCTCCGCGGTCCTGGTTCTCTCTGGTCAACCCAGCGAGAGGGAGACAGGCGCGCCTACGTCCCTCTAAGTCGGCCAAGAGGGAAAGACAGTATGCGGTCTGCTGACCTCTGTGCTTCTGCCACGCGCTGTCACTTGGAGGTGAGAAAGGCCAACCGGGGTGCATGCCTCCCCGCGCAAGGCCAGCCCGATCTCTTGGCCAAGGAGGCACTGGGTCACCAGGTGGAGCCTTGCAGGACGCGCTTGGCGGGAGGGCAAGAGGGTTCAGAGGTGGGGAGCGGGGCAGCAGGCAATATACACCAGCCACAAGCTCAAGGGATGCACACAGCTGCAGTGTGGCGACAAAGGTCTCCAAAAAACCTCAAAACCTAACCGATCAGTGGTTTGGCTTGAGCCACAGGTAGTGCAGCACAGGCCAGGGCAGCAGCTCAACGCTCCCATCACCAGGGAGGAAGCCAGAAGGGAAGGGACTTGAAAAGACTTTTCTCTCCTAGCACTCGAATCAAGCTGTGACCTGATGAAACTCCCCTCTTAGGTTACTATTGGCCTACTTGCCAAAGTAAGGCTTCACAGACAGTGTGAAGCTTTCCTCTGAGAGCCTGTTGAAGGCCTTCTTGGTGATGTTATGTATCGTCAATCTATCTATCTATCTATCTATCTATCTATCTATCTATCTATCTATCTATCATCTTATAGCTGTGTCTACCTTTCTAACAGTCTACTTACTTATCTGTCTGTCTTTCTCTCCATGAGCTATCTGTTTTCACCAAAAGCAGGGTGCCTGTGTGAATCGGGTGGGAAGGACAGAAGTGTGTGTTTTGACCTTCATATCCTCTATACACGTCTGACTATTGATTGTGGTGAATATGAAAATCTAAACAACACGACAGAGACATGCGATGTCCCTGTGTTTTATAGGCTTGGCTCAATACCAACAGTGGGTGACCAGTGGTGGTAGCATAACAGAATGTTCCCTCAACATCCTGGGTGGGGGTTGGGGTGCGGTTGGCCATGGTGGTGGTGGTGATAGTGGTGCTGTAACAGGATTGCCGATATTGCAGAGCTTGGTTCTAGGTCCTCCTGACCCCTGACCAAGTGGTGCTGGTATTATACAGCCACCCACACTCCAGCCCGATTTACCTCGGGGGTATGTTCACCCTGGGCAAGGAGCTGCAGACCAGAATGCTCCTCCCTGGCCGGGTGGTGAGGGAGGAAGTGTTTGCAATCAGTCACACACACACACAGACTGCCTTCTATCTGGGCAAAGCTTTAGACCTTTGCCAATCTACCCCCTTATCCAGTCGTCAGAGCCACAGAGGCAAATCCACTGAAAAGTGCTTGTTGGTCTTCCACCGTCCACGCAGTGCTCAGAATGGAAGCTCAAATGGAATCCATTCATTCACACGGAGACTCAAGCATAGATCTGGGCATTTCATAGTCACCAGAGTGTGTGAAACACAACCCGCAAGACCGTGTGTGAGAACCAACTGTCAGTGTTCATCCGTTAAGTAGTCTGGGAGGCTGGGGCTCCCCTGGAGGGGACCTTCACTTTCCTGGGTTGGAGGTGTATCCCACTCACGGTCTCCGAAGTCAAAGTCGCTCCTGACCGTGTCCCCGCCACCACCACCACCACGCACCATAACAATGCCAGTCTTAAGGCACTTCACTGCACAGGGTTGCTATGCTGCTACATGAATTCCCAGGGCAACTTCTTGAAGGCTACATTCCTGAGTGTTGTCAGCTATCAAAAGCATTGAGACCCGTTTCCTGCCCCAACCGAAGAAGACTCCACACCCTTCCCATAAGGCCCATAGATTATGCCCTGGAGAAGAATCCAAAGACACCTAAGGTCAAGCAGGCTCAGAGACCAAGCTTAGCTTGTCAATCTTGACTCTAGAGCCCTCCCATCCAGTTAGGGGTGGGCTTTCCTGCCACACGTGTGCTGCAAGAGATACATGATGTGCTCTCAACTTGAGGCTCTTGAGAGTGAAGGGGTGGCATTTAGCCTGTTAATCAGCTTGCAGCTCGATGACCTCAATTGGTGGGGCCGGGGACATGAAGAAGCTCACTGGACACCTGATCAACTCTATGTAGGGTTTTACTCTCTTGCGGGGAGGAAATTACGAATGATCTCCAAGGGGTCCTAAAGGGCTTCTTTGGTCCCTTTGGGTCTTTTTAAATGTATTCCATGGTTTATGAATGGTTTTGGAGGGGTTTCAGTTTTTATATGTACTATATGTAAAAAATGATCTATGATGTATAAATAGTGTACATATTATATGTTAATCGTTTACATAGAATCACTTATATATTATATAAATATACATAGATATCTACTCCTTAAGGGTGCCTTTTTTAGGGTATCATTGTGTTGCTGTTGTTTCTTACTGATTTATGGGGCATTTAAGGTGGTTTTAAATCTGCTTCGTGTTTTCATTTTTTTAACGTATAAGGTATGATTGGTGCTTTTCAGAGGGTTTTAGTGAGTCTCCCGGGCATTCGGGGCGTTTTAAAAGTCTCTTAGGTACTCCTGATAGAGCTCCTCGCTGATAGGGAATTGCAGTGGTGGCTCACATTGCAGGCCTTCTTCCTGTTGATTAACCAAGGGCTGGGCATTCTGCTGAATTTCCAGGTCGTCGAGGAGTTGGTCCAAGAAGCTGGTGCCTTGTGGAGAGGCTTGGGCAAGCAGAGGTGGGTTTTCCTGCAGCAGTGTTGCCTGCTGGTTGTGCAGGTGTGTTTCTCCAGTCAGCTGCCGCTGGGCACTCACGCTGACGGCCAGGCCAGGCCCCCATCCCACTGGGGCTGGTGTGTGTGCAGGAGCCGGTCTCTGCCAGAACAGGTTTGGATGCTCCCACAATGAAGTGCCTTTCCACTGCCCGGCGTCCGAAAGAATGTCCTGTTGTTCGGGACCTTGGTTTCCGCAGCTGGAAAGGTCCAAGTAGAGTGTCCTTGTCTCCGGAGGCCTTCCCGCCTGGGTGAACTCCTGTGGCATTTGCCCCTGATGGGTCACCGGGCCCACAGAGGCTTGGCCTCCCATGACGCAAGCTAACGGATTGCTGTCTCCATCACCTCCGCCGCCGCCTACGAAGCCCAGGGAGGGCGGTCTCTGGGCATCTATGGGTGTGCTTTGCTCAGGTGGCTGCAGAAGCGGACATGGGAAGACCGGGCTGGAGCTGCATTGCTGGAGCCCGCGGTGATCCAGCTGCACCCTGGCGTGATGTGAGTGTCGAGCCCTTCGGTTCTGGAACCACGTGTCAATCCGAGCTTCCGGAAGGCCTGTCTGGCGTGCCAGTTCTTGCCTGGCTTTCACGCCGGGGAATGGCTGCTTCTCAAACGCTTGCACCAGGTGGGCGCTTTGATCTTTGCTGATGACAGTCCTCTTGCGTCTGTCTGCCGTCGGCGCCCTGGCTGGAGAGGTGGTGCGAGGCGGCACGGGGCACGGCTGTCCCGGAGGGGGCACGGAGCTCAGTCGGCTCCTCCTGAGCTGTCGACTTCTGCGGTTTTTGAACCACAGGAAGATTCTGTCCTCTGCCACGCCGATGGCTCTGGCAAGTTCTTCTCTGGCCGTGAAGCCTGGATACGGGTCTCGAGCAAATGAGGCTTGTAAGATGTCAGATTGAGAAGCGTTCCAGACAGTCCTCTTTCTTCGGTCTTGGGTTCGCTTAGAACGAGCAGGAGGGTCTTTCGAAGCCATGCTGCGGAAGGAGGAGCAGTTTCGGGGGAGAAGAGAGGGCTGTGGGCTCCGACAGGCCAGCGGAACTTGAGCTCTCCGGAGGAGAGGGCCAGCCGCCGCTCTTAAATACCATTCCCTTCGAGCACCTCATTCGATATACAAGATGTGATTGGCGACAGGAATGAGCACAGCCAATAGGGAAGAGGCACGTGTTTGCAACTGTCTGGGGAGCACCAAAGAGCATTCACCTCCCCCTCCTTCTGCATAGTTCTGGTTTCCGGTTTCATTTCTCAAAGAAATCCCTTCCAATTTAAAAGGTAAAAATGTATCCCTTTTATTTTTAAATTAAAACTGTTTATATTTCGAAGTATTATTTAAAAACCCGGGGGGTTGCGCGTTTCAGAAGTGCACAAATCCTGACTGTCTGAGTGAGTGAGTGTGTGTGTGTGTGTGTGTGTGTGTGTGTGTATGCGCGCACACAAGCGTGCCCGAAAAGGATAGTTGCATCATGCACCGGCAGGGCTTCACCCAAGGACACGCTGGCTGAGGAGGTTTACCAAAACACTGCCAAAACCTATGTTCGGATGGACGTGCTGATACTACAAACTGAGAAGCAACAGCGGAATGAGAGGACAAGTCAAGCTACTCAGCAGGACACCCACGCTGATGAAAGTTCCCACGGACCCTCCCCAAGTGAGAAATGATTGGAGTTACTCACGAGATGTCAGTTGGCCACGGGCCCTGTCCTTGCTTGCAAGACTCCCTGATCTTCATTGCAAGGTGCTGAAGCCCCCGTGGTGGTCGAAGTCCAATGAAGTAAAGCTACCTATTGTAGGGCAACTTGACTTCCACTGAAGCAAAGCTGCCTATTTGAGGCAACTCATGCCTTGGTACAGAAAGACCAGTGGGAGTTTGATTTATGGGAACTTAGTGGGAAAGAAAACAATAAATGAAAGCCCTAGAGGAACACCTGAAGAAGGAACAGCCAAAGTCTGTCAAGTAATTTTTGTGTTTGATAATGAAATGCATTAATGCTTTATTGATTTCATAGTTCGAACACTATGCCCTAGTGTGATAAAGTGTGCTCACTTATTGTTAGAAGGTTTATGTTTATCACACTTGTGTTTGAGACAGTTTTCCTTTCAAGATGTACTAAATTTTAACCAGGAATCATGCAGTGTATCTGATGGAGAGTAAAGAAATGTGATTATGTAACTGGTCATGGTCTTGAGAATTTCCTCAAGTATGACCTCAAGCCATAAGATTTAAGCTTAGGAAAAGAATATATAAGTTGAAGCTTTGCATGAATAAAATTGGAACACTCACATGCAACCTTTGAGTCGTGTGGTTTCTGCCTCTCACTCGCCGACGCCGTGACCCACCTTGAGGGACCCGTGGACCTAGCTGCAGCTGTACTGTGGCATCAGTCCCATTCTGAGTGCCCTCCAACCCGCGGGGTCCATCTTCCCTCACTGTTTGCCACAATGTTTGCTCCAATGCACGAGGCTCTCAGTATTAGAACATAATTTGGTCTAAGCTGAAGCAGATCAGTACCCTGCAGGTCAGCAGCAGGAGGTGACATACCCTAACCACAAAATCAAAAAGCTCTTCTAATCTTTGGTTGGTTACTTTTGCTCCTCTAGCTCTTAACATATTTGGAAGCATATTTACATACATACATTTACTAGAAGTCTGTCCCATTATTTGTTACTCCCAACGTTTCACCACTTACCCTAATTTTCACTGTAAAGATTCACGGCCTTGCTATTCAGTGGTTTCTGTCACGGGATGCTCAGTTTTCAAAGCCCCCTGTTGGGCGCCAAAAATGCGGGTGATTAGACCAGCTATCCCCCATCAAGCCGCGTCTGAAATGATGCGTGCAGATGAAAGAATAAAAGAAAGAGCCCTATAGAAAGCATGGGATTGGGAGGACAACAGTCTGATGGACTGAAGTATGTTCAAACCTTGGTTTTTACACTCTTCTAACAAGGGAATGGTTACAAAAGGAACATCAGAGAACTTGCTTTGAAAAACATCCCTAACCTCTTTTCTATGCAAATGTTACTGAATGAGTCACACTTTCTAAACATTTGAATAATAACACCACTATATTCTAAGATAAGCACAAGGACATGCAAGGTTCAAAAGAATCTCAAGAGGTCATAAATAACTGAGTTATCTCACACTGCTTTTAGCTGCAAGGTCATAAAGAATTGAGTTATCTCACAACGCTTTTTGTTACAAGGTAAACAGAGGCAAAGGGGACTAGTCACACACCAAGAAACACATGGACCAGCTTATGGCCTAATACATCCACATCTCCCGCCATGCTCTCTCTCTCACACATACATTGACCAATTATGAAATAAACAGTAGCTAGGAACACCCCAGCCTGAGGACTGCAAACATTGGGAATTCCCCAAAAACATTCTCACTTCGAGGTCCTGGGTGTGGTAAGGATTGATCATCCTTCCCTGCTGGTGGTTTGATGCCCAATAAGCTGAGTGTATTCTGATGTGCTCTCGCGACCCACTCACTCCTCTGGGTTGCCCATTCACCCGCTGGCTTTCACTAGAAGCTCGTATGATTTCTTGTGTTGTGGCTCATTGGACTGTCTTTGAAATCAACCGGGTGCAACTCTTCCCAAGCATCTGTCCGTCTGTGTATCTGCCTGTCTGCCTGTCTGTCGGCCTGTCTGTTGACGATTCTCAGTCACTAGCTAGGCCGCTCAAATGGGAATCAATTAATCGGTGGAGTTGAGAACAAAAAGACAGAATTGCCACCAAACTGATCGTGACTGGCTGCGATGGGTTTCCCTTCCAGAAATCACAGTTATGAGTGGCACCAGAGTAGCAGGCAGGGGTCAGACCACCGAGATTGGAACACATAGAGAGATGGGGCACATATGCCAAAGGGCTTACAATGTGGCTCCAGGAATCTGACTGACCCAAGCAGTCAGCAGATGACCCATGCACACTGCGCGTGCGCACGCGCACGTGTGTGTGTGTGTGTGTGTGTGTGTGTGTGTGTGTGTGATAGCCCTTGCTTGAGGAGTGATATAGATTTCCATTGAGGTCCGGCATACGACCCAGGCAAGCCACTGTGGATTATACCACCTGAGTTCTCCCTGTCCCACCTAACACCAAACCCCCCCACAAGCCATCATCTCTTGCCTCCCGCACAAACACTCAAATTCTTACACAAATTTTTTGGTTGGTTTGTTTTTTGGGGATGTGGGAAAAGATCAGGTGTTTTGCTTGTTTGTATCGTTCGGTTTTAAACCGTTTAAACTTGCACTTTAGCCGCATGTCATACCATCAATACCGCCATCCTATTGTCATGCTTTTAAATTCTAGAATATTTTTTCTTCCCTTTAACTGTGACTGATGATGAAGGTCGTGGTGATGATGACGATGATGATGATGATTTTCCAATCGTGGCAATACTAGACTAGACACAACAGAACATTCTGCAATCAAAACGTTCTCTTATGTGTCTCTTTGACAAACGTTTGAGACCGAAGAGCCGATCTCCTAACTCCCTATTCCCTAAATAGTGTTTTAAAAGAACTCGAGAGCCAGATGTGTGTCTATTTTTACAGACAGAAGAAATCACCCTTCTCAGGTGAATATAACCTTTCAGATGGATTTCCTGCAATCCAAGAGAGATAATTCCCTCGGCAACAGTGAGGATACCAGAAGGGTAGAGGAAGGGCGAGGTGGAAAACAGGAACCAATTTACAAGTATCTACTTAGAATCTCCTTTCTGGGGAGATGAAGAAGAAAAAAAGGGTGAAAAGAGACATTGGACAGTGTAAGTTATAACAAAATACTAATAATTTTTAAATATCAAGGGTTCATGAGGTAGGGGGGAGCGGGGAGGGAGGGGGGAAATGAGGAGCTGATAGCAAAGGCTCAAGCAGAAAGCAAATATTTTGAGAATGATGATGGCAACACTGGTATAAATGTGCTTGACACATTTGATGGATGGATGGATTTTGATAAGAGTTGTACGAGCTTCCAATAACAATTTTTTTTTAAAGATGGCTTTCCTTTAGACTTGGATGTTCTCTTATCTGCCGGAGGTCTTCCAGGTGTCCTGACCTTTTCTGCTCACTTCCCAGGGCTGAAGGAACTTTTGTGTGAGGGCTGCCTTCCTTGGATTTTGCTTGTCCTGCCACCTTGCTGAATCTGATCAGAGTTTTTTTTTTTCCTTTTCCTTTTCTTTTTGAAACCCATTGCCATCATTTTCGTGATTGAGTTATTTGGTTAAGTTCCCTGGCGGTAATCTTGAGGGTCGTTTGGGGTAAATGTTAACTGTCAGAAGCAGTAATCCTGAGACACTTTTGGAGTTGCACTGCAGAGAAGTCCATTCTTTGCTCCTAGGTCCAGCATTGTTCTCTGCCTGCAGTGTCACCAAATGGGGGCCGCCTGGGCGGGAAATTCAAAATTGCATGTCTAAAAGGGACATACACTCACACATACAGTGGTAGAATGTAACCTGTGAGGATTATATTGTATCAAAGCAAACCACCTCAGATTTATCCCTAGATCAGTCTCCAGTGCCCTGCCTGCCCTTTTACTGTCATTTGGAATAAAAATTTTGCCTGGCATTTTTTGCCCATGAAAGCCCCTGAGGACTATGCCTCCTGGGTTCTCCCTATCCTACTTAACACCCATCTGCCCGCCTATGCCCTGCCACTCCCACAATGCAATCCAATTCTTGCACTACCTTTTTGGTTGGCGTATTGGTTAGGTTTGTGGAGGCAAATCGGGTGTTTTGTTTTATTTTTTTTTAAAACCGTTTAAACTTGCGTATTAGCCACATGTCATACCATCATTACAGCCATCCTCTTGTCATCCTATTAGTTTCTAGAACCTTTCCTTCTTCCCTGCAGCTGGGATTGATGATGATGGTGGTGGTGATGATGATGATTTTCTTTTCTGTGTCTCTTTGGCAAACTTTTCAGAAGGAAGAGCTGATCTCACAACACCCTGCTCTGTAAAAACAGTTTTAATAGTTCTCAAGAGCAAAAGTGTATCTATTTTTACAGACAGATTAAATCCATCCATCCATCCAACCGTCCATCCATCCATTGTGTCAAGCACATTTGTACATGTGTTGCCATCATCATTCTCAAAACATATGGTTTCTGCAAGAAGCTTTGGTATCAGCTCATCATTTCCCCCTCCCACCTCCCTCATGAACCCTTGATAATTGATAAATTATTAGTATTTTGTTATATCTTACACTGTCCGATGTCTCCCTTCACCCACTTTTCTGTAGCCCATCCCCCCATGGAGGAGGTTCTATGTAGATCCTTGTAAATAGACTCCACCTTTCCACCCCACCCTCCCTCCACCTCCTGGTATCACCACTGGTCCTGAAGGGATTATCTCTCCTGGATTCCTGGAAAGCCATCTGAAAGGAGATTTATCTGAGAATGGTGATTTCATCTGTCTGTAAAAATGGACATACGTCTGGCTCTCAAACACTTTCCAAACTACTTTTAGGGAGTATGGAGTTATGATCTCGGCTCCTCCATCTCAAGAGTTTGGCAAAGAGACACAGAAAAGGAAGTTGTGATTGCAGAATGTTCTGTTGTGTCTAGTCTAGTATTGCCACCATGAGAAAAGCATCACCATGATCATCATCATCACCACCACTATCAATATCACAGCTACAGGAAAGAAGAAAATTGTATGGAATCAAATAGGATGGCGCTTATTGATGGTATGACATGCGGCTAAAGTACAAGTTTAAAAGGGTTTAAAAAAGAAAACAAACACATGATCTTCCCCACCCACCCCCAACAAACAAGCCAACGAAAAAGTTTGAGTAAGAATTGGATTGGATTGCAGTGGGGGCGGGTGACAGGTGGCCTGGTGGGTGTTAGGGAGGATAGGGAGAACCCTGTGGCATAGTCCTTACTGGCTTGCCAGTGTGGTCTGCCTGCCCTCAATAGAAATCGACCATCAATCCTCAAGGAAGGGCTATCGCACACACACAAACACACACACGGTGGCCATGCATCATCTCCTGACTGCTTGGGTCATTCAGAGGTCCTTGGAGCGACATTGTAAGCTCTTCTGCATATGCACCCCGTCTCGCTATGTCTTCCAACTATGGTGCTCAGACCCCTATCCGCTTCTCCGGTCCCCTCCAATCTGTGTTCTCTCTGGGGGAAACCTGCCGCCAGTCACGATCAGTTTGGTGGCAATTCTGTCCCTTGCTCTCTCTCCACCAATTGATTGATTCCCATTTGAGTGGCCTAGCTTGTGCCTGAGGATTCTTCAAAAGACAGGCAGACAGACAGACAGAAAGCTCCTTGGGAAGAGTTGTACCCAGTTGGCTTCCAAGACAACCCAAAGAGCCACACTGCAATCAATCAAATGTGCTTTAAGGGAAAGCCAGCAGGTGAATGGGCAAACTGTAAGAGTCAGTGGGTCCCGAGAGCACAGCAGAACACACTCAGTTTATTAGGAATCAAAGCACCAGCAGAGAAGGATGGTCAATCTTTGCCACATGCAGTTCCCTGAAGTGGTAAGGTTCTGGGGGAATTCCCAATGTTTGCGGTCCTCAGGCTGAGATGTACCTTGCCACTGTTTATTTCAAAACTGGTCGACGTGTGGGTGTTTTTGTGTGTGCGCCTTGGTCAAGCCTCAGTCAAAATGACAGAAGCCAAATTCAGCATGTTATTTATCAACTACTAAGGAGTTTTAGCCTGCCTGCACACCCAGCCGCATTTCCCCCACCCCCACCCCAGCCATGGCCCATCAACCACTTCGTTAATAATTGGTAATCTATCTATAAAGTAGATTTCAATTTGTGAAATGGGGGGTGGGTGCGTGTCTCTTTCTGGGCCAGCACTACCTCCAACATGTTGCCCAATCAATAACCCCTCCAACTTAAGCAGAAAGACACCTCCTGTGGCACCTTTTCACCTGAAAAGGATCAAAAGGAAGGCCTGGGCTTGATTACCATATGAAGCCGGCCGTTTTAGCATCTCAATAACCTGGTCTCTGGCTAGAGAGGCATGGTCATTGCTGTCAGGGTGACCGGTTTGTGTTTTGTTTTGTTTTATTCTGTTGTTGATCTGAAGTTGGACTTTGACACTACCTTGGGCAAGCGAACTAGACATTGCTTGTTTCGGGGACACCCAGGATGGGCTGGGATGGGAAGGGAGTGGGAGGAGGCAGCGATCCATGGAGAAGAGCCCTAGGGGAACTCCAATCTCTCCACCTGCAAAGTCAAGGAAGAGGGAGGCTTGAGTGGTCCACAGGAGTGTGGCCTGGTCCCACTGGCCCACCCTTAATTCCGAAGGCCTGCCACCTGGCGGAGCCTCCAACCGCCAGCACTGGGATTCAGTCGAAAAGCAGCTCAGACTCTGGACCCTCCCTTGCGAATCTCCAGCAGTTTTTCTGATGAGACCAGAGGTCCCACTGCTTTATGAGTTGAGTGGGTTGGGACCTGAGTGCTTAGAAGGGGTGAGGGAGGATTTGGCAAACATTTTAGGAACCCGGTATGTGTGTGCTTCGGTGGATGGCTGGTTATGTGTCTGTGTGTGTGTGTGTGTGTATGTGTGTGTACAGTACCAGGCCCACCTGGTCAAGTTTTAGGAGTGTCATGGCCACGCTTCAGTCAATGCAATCATGCAGGCACAGCAGCAGCAGAACCACCATTACCTCTTTCCGCCACCTAGTCCGAACCCACTTCTGCCCCAGTCTGACCACAATGTACTAACTCACCAACACCAGGTGCCCCCTGAAGCATATAAATCCCATCTAACGTAGAGAAGCATCGCATTGTTTTTGTCACGTTTTGGTTCTATTATTCACTGCCATCGTATATATGGGGATATGGGGATGAAGGTTCAAACATACAGCCTCCCTTCCCACCCACATCTTGGCGCGCAGGCCTTCTTCCTTTGTGATAACAGATGATGGATGATTGTATGGATGGATGGGTGGATGGGTGGATGGGTGGATGGATGGGTACATGAGAGAGAGACAGAAACAGAGAAACCTAACACAGGAGGGCCTTCTCTAGTCTCTGAGAGGAAAGGATCAAAGTGGCTGAGTGTAGGAGGGAGGGGTTTTCCAATGTGAGTGCTATAGCGCACATGCGCTTATGGTCTAAGGGTCACCTGAATTGGACTCCCTCCGGTTCCCCCTAGCTGTGACCAGGTGGATGACAAGATCCCTTCTCTGTGGCTGTTGCTCTACCTAACTCTCATATCCCGGCCGCCCCCATATGCTACTCCACTCTGTTTCTCTTCTCTTCTCTACTCTTCTCTTATCCTTTCCCTCGCTGCTCTCCGCGGTCCTGGTTCTCTCTGGTCAACCCAGCGAGAGGGAGACAGGCGCGCCTACGTCCCTCTAAGTCGGCCAAGAGGGAAAGACAGTATGCGGTCTGCTGACCTCTGTGCTTCTGCCACGCGCTGTCACTTGGAGGTGAGAAAGGCCAACCGGGGTGCATGCCTCCCCGCGCAAGGCCAGCCCGATCTCTTGGCCAAGGAGGCACTGGGTCACCAGGTGGAGCCTTGCAGGACGCGCTTGGCGGGAGGGCAAGAGGGTTCAGAGGTGGGGAGCGGGGCAGCAGGCAATATACACCAGCCACAAGCTCAAGGGATGCACACAGCTGCAGTGTGGCGACAAAGGTCTCCAAAAAACCTCAAAACCTAACCGATCAGTGGTTTGGCTTGAGCCACAGGTAGTGCAGCACAGGCCAGGGCAGCAGCTCAACGCTCCCATCACCAGGGAGGAAGCCAGAAGGGAAGGGACTTGAAAAGACTTTTCTCTCCTAGCACTCGAATCAAGCTGTGACCTGATGAAACTCCCCTCTTAGGTTACTATTGGCCTACTTGCCAAAGTAAGGCTTCACAGACAGTGTGAAGCTTTCCTCTGAGAGCCTGTTGAAGGCCTCCTTGGTGATGTTATGTATCGTCAATCTATCTATCTATCTATCTATCTATCTATCTATCTATCTATCTATCTATCATCTTATAGCTGTGTCTACCTTTCTAACAGTCTACTTACTTATCTGTCTGTCTTTCTCTCCATGAGCTATCTGTTTTCACCAAAAGCAGGGTGCCTGTGTGAATCGGGTGGGAAGGACAGAAGTGTGTGTTTTGACCTTCATATCCTCTATACACGTCTGACTATTGATTGTGGTGAATATGAAAATCTAAACAACACGACAGAGACATGCGATGTCCCTGTGTTTTATAGGCTTGGCTCAATACCAACAGTGGGTGACCAGTGGTGGTAGCATAACAGAATGTTCCCTCAACATCCTGGGTGGGGGTTGGGGTGCGGTTGGCCATGGTGGTGGTGGTGATAGTGGTGCTGTAACAGGATTGCCGATATTGCAGAGCTTGGTTCTAGGTCCTCCTGACCCCTGACCAAGTGGTGCTGGTATTATACAGCCACCCACACTCCAGCCCGATTTACCTCGGGGGTATGTTCACCCTGGGCAAGGAGCTGCAGACCAGAATGCTCCTCCCTGGCCGGGTGGTGAGGGAGGAAGTGTTTGCAATCAGTCACACACACACACAGACTGCCTTCTATCTGGGCAAAGCTTTAGACCTTTGCCAATCTACCCCCTTATCCAGTCGTCAGAGCCACAGAGGCAAATCCACTGAAAAGTGCTTGTTGGTCTTCCACCGTCCACGCAGTGCTCAGAATGGAAGCTCAAATGGAATCCATTCATTCACACGGAGACTCAAGCATAGATCTGGGCATTTCATAGTCACCAGAGTGTGTGAAACACAACCCGCAAGACCGTGTGTGAGAACCAACTGTCAGTGTTCATCCGTTAAGTAGTCTGGGAGGCTGGGGCTCCCCTGGAGGGGACCTTCACTTTCCTGGGTTGGAGGTGTATCCCACTCACGGTCTCCGAAGTCAAAGTCGCTCCTGACCGTGTCCCCGCCACCACCACCACCACGCACCATAACAATGCCAGTCTTAAGGCACTTCACTGCACAGGGTTGCTATGCTGCTACATGAATTCCCAGGGCAACTTCTTGAAGGCTACATTCCTGAGTGTTGTCAGCTATCAAAAGCATTGAGACCCGTTTCCTGCCCCAACCGAAGAAGACTCCACACCCTTCCCATAAGGCCCATAGATTATGCCCTGGAGAAGAATCCAAAGACACCTAAGGTCAAGCAGGCTCAGAGACCAAGCTTAGCTTGTCAATCTTGACTCTAGAGCCCTCCCATCCAGTTAGGGGTGGGCTTTCCTGCCACACGTGTGCTGCAAGAGATACATGATGTGCTCTCAACTTGAGGCTCTTGAGAGTGAAGGGGTGGCATTTAGCCTGTTAATCAGCTTGCAGCTCGATGACCTCAATTGGTGGGGCCGGGGACATGAAGAAGCTCACTGGACACCTGATCAACTCTATGTAGGGTTTTACTCTCTTGCGGGGAGGAAATTACGAATGATCTCCAAGGGGTCCTAAAGGGCTTCTTTGGTCCCTTTGGGTCTTTTTAAATGTATTCCATGGTTTATGAATGGTTTTGGAGGGGTTTCAGTTTTTATATGTACTATATGTAAAAAATGATCTATGATGTATAAATAGTGTACATATTATATGTTAATCGTTTACATAGAATCACTTATATATTATATAAATATACATAGATATCTACTCCTTAAGGGTGCCTTTTTTAGGGTATCATTGTGTTGCTGTTGTTTCTTACTGATTTATGGGGCATTTAAGGTGGTTTTAAATCTGCTTCGTGTTTTCATTTTTTTAACGTATAAGGTATGATTGGTGCTTTTCAGAGGGTTTTAGTGAGTCTCCCGGGCATTCGGGGCGTTTTAAAAGTCTCTTAGGTACTCCTGATAGAGCTCCTCGCTGATAGGGAATTGCAGTGGTGGCTCACATTGCAGGCCTTCTTCCTGTTGATTAACCAAGGGCTGGGCATTCTGCTGAATTTCCAGGTCGTCGAGGAGTTGGTCCAAGAAGCTGGTGCCTTGTGGAGAGGCTTGGGCAAGCAGAGGTGGGTTTTCCTGCAGCAGTGTTGCCTGCTGGTTGTGCAGGTGTGTTTCTCCAGTCAGCTGCCGCTGGGCACTCACGCTGACGGCCAGGCCAGGCCCCCATCCCACTGGGGCTGGTGTGTGTGCAGGAGCCGGTCTCTGCCAGAACAGGTTTGGATGCTCCCACAATGAAGTGCCTTTCCACTGCCCGGCGTCCGAAAGAATGTCCTGTTGTTCGGGACCTTGGTTTCCGCAGCTGGAAAGGTCCAAGTAGAGTGTCCTTGTCTCCGGAGGCCTTCCCGCCTGGGTGAACTCCTGTGGCATTTGCCCCTGATGGGTCACCGGGCCCACAGAGGCTTGGCCTCCCATGACGCAAGCTAACGGATTGCTGTCTCCATCACCTCCGCCGCCGCCTACGAAGCCCAGGGAGGGCGGTCTCTGGGCATCTATGGGTGTGCTTTGCTCAGGTGGCTGCAGAAGCGGACATGGGAAGACCGGGCTGGAGCTGCATTGCTGGAGCCCGCGGTGATCCAGCTGCACCCTGGCGTGATGTGAGTGTCGAGCCCTTCGGTTCTGGAACCACGTGTCAATCCGAGCTTCCGGAAGGCCTGTCTGGCGTGCCAGTTCTTGCCTGGCTTTCACGCCGGGGAATGGCTGCTTCTCAAACGCTTGCACCAGGTGGGCGCTTTGATCTTTGCTGATGACAGTCCTCTTGCGTCTGTCTGCCGTCGGCGCCCTGGCTGGAGAGGTGGTGCGAGGCGGCACGGGGCACGGCTGTCCCGGAGGGGGCACGGAGCTCAGTCGGCTCCTCCTGAGCTGTCGACTTCTGCGGTTTTTGAACCACAGGAAGATTCTGTCCTCTGCCACGCCGATGGCTCTGGCAAGTTCTTCTCTGGCCGTGAAGCCTGGATACGGGTCTCGAGCAAATGAGGCTTGTAAGATGTCAGATTGAGAAGCGTTCCAGACAGTCCTCTTTCTTCGGTCTTGGGTTCGCTTAGAACGAGCAGGAGGGTCTTTCGAAGCCATGCTGCGGAAGGAGGAGCAGTTTCGGGGGAGAAGAGAGGGCTGTGGGCTCCGACAGGCCAGCGGAACTTGAGCTCTCCGGAGGAGAGGGCCAGCCGCCGCTCTTAAATACCATTCCCTTCGAGCACCTCATTCGATATACAAGATGTGATTGGTGACAGGAATGAGCACAGCCAATAGGGAAGAGGCACGTGTTTGCAACTGTCTGGGGAGCACCAAAGAGCATTCACCTCCCCCTCCTTCTGCATAGTTCTGGTTTCCGGTTTCATTTCTCAAAGAAATCCCTTCCAATTTAAAAGGTAAAAATGTATCCCTTTTATTTTTAAATTAAAACTGTTTATATTTCGAAGTATTATTTAAAAACCCGGGGGGTTGCGCGTTTCAGAAGTGCACAAATCCTGACTGTCTGAGTGAGTGTGTGTGTGTGTGTGTGTGTGTGTGTGTGTATGCGCGCACACAAGCGTGCCCGAAAAGGATAGTTGCATCATGCACCGGCAGGGCTTCACCCAAGGACACGCTGGCTGAGGAGGTTTACCAAAACACTGCCAAAACCTATGTTCGGATGGACGTGCTGATACTACAAACTGAGAAGCAACAGCGGAATGAGAGGACAAGTCAAGCTACTCAGCAGGACACCCACGCTGATGAAAGTTCCCACGGACCCTCCCCAAGTGAGAAATGATTGGAGTTACTCACGAGATGTCAGTTGGCCACGGGCCCTGTCCTTGCTTGCAAGACACCCTGATCTTCATTGCAAGGCGCTGAAGCCCCCGTGGTGGTCGAAGTCCAATGAAGTAAAGCTACCTATTGTAGGGCAACTTGACTTCCACTGAAGCAAAGCTGCCTATTTGAGGCAACTCATGCCTTGGTACAGAAAGACCAGTGGGAGTTTGATTTATGGGAACTTAGTGGGAAAGAAAACAATAAATGAAAGCCCTAGAGGAACACCTGAAGAAGGAACAGCCAAAGTCTGTCAAGTAATTTTTGTGTTTGATAATGAAATGCATTAATGCTTTATTGATTTCATAGTTCGAACAATATGCCCTAGTGTGATAAAGTGTGCTCACTTATTGTTAGAAGGTTTATGTTTATCACACTTGTGTTTGAGACAGTTTTCCTTTCAAGATGTACTAAATTTTAACCAGGAATCATGCAGTGTATCTGATGGAGAGTAAAGAAATGTGATTATGTAACTGGTCATGGTCTTGAGAATTTCCTCAAGTATGACCTCAAGCCGTAAGATTTAAGCTTAGGAAAAGAATATATAAGTTGAAGCTTTGCATGAATAAAATTGGAACACTCACATGCAACCTTTGAGTCGTGTGGTTTCTGCCTCTCACTCGCCGACGCCGTGACCCACCTTGAGGGACCCGTGGACCTAGCTGCAGCTGTACTGTGGCATCAGTCCCATTCTGAGTGCCCTCCAACCCGCGGGGTCCATCTTCCCTCACTGTTTGCCACAATGTTTGCTCCAATGCACGAGGCTCTCAGTATTAGAACATAATTTGGTCTAAGCTGAAGCAGATCAGTACCCTGCAGGTCAGCAGCAGGAGGTGACATACCCTAACCACAAAATCAAAAAGCTCTTCTAATCTTTGGTTGGTTACTTTTGCTCCTCTAGCTCTTAACATATTTGGAAGCATATTTACATACATACATTTACTAGAAGTCTGTCCCATTATTTGTTACTCCCAACGTTTCACCACTTACCCTAATTTTCACTGTAAAGATTCACGGCCTTGCTATTCAGTGGTTTCTGTCACGGGATGCTCAGTTTTCAAAGCCCCCTGTTGGGCGCCAAAAATGCGGGTGATTAGACCAGCTATCCCCCATCAAGCCGCGTCTGAAATGATGCGTGCAGATGAAAGAATAAAAGAAAGAGCCCTATAGAAAGCATGGGATTGGGAGGACAACAGTCTGATGGACTGAAGTATGTTCAAACCTTGGTTTTTACACTCTTCTAACAAGGGAATGGTTACAAAAGGAACATCAGAGAACTTGCTTTGAAAAACATCCCTAACCTCTTATCTATGCAAATGTTACTGAACGAGTCACACTTTCTAAACATTTGAATAATAACACCACTATATTCTAAGATAAGCACAAGGACATGCAAGGTTCAAAAGAATCTCAAGAGGTCATAAATAACTGAGTTATCTCACACTGCTTTTAGCTGCAAGGTCATAAAGAATTGAGTTATCTCACAACGCTTTTTGTTACAAGGTAAACAGAGGCAAAGGGGACTAGTCACACACCAAGAAACACATGGACCAGCTTATGGCCTAATACATCCACATCTCCCGCCACGCTCTCTCTCTCACACATACATTGACCAATTATGAAATAAACAGTAGCTAGGAACACCCCAGCCTGAGGACTGCAAACATTGGGAATTCCCCAAAAACATTCTCACTTCGAGGTCCTGGGTGTGGTAAGGATTGATCATCCTTCCCTGCTGGTGGTTTGATGCCCAATAAGCTGAGTGTATTCTGATGTGCTCTCGCGACCCACTCACTCCTCTGGGTTGCCCATTCACCCGCTGGCTTTCACTAGAAGCTCGTATGATTTCTTGTGTTGTGGCTCATTGGACTGTCTTTGAAATCAACCGGGTGCAACTCTTCCCAAGCATCTGTCCGTCTGTGTATCTGCCTGTCTGCCTGTCTGTCGGCCTGTCTGTTGACGACTCTCAGTCACTAGCTAGGCCGCTCAAATGGGAATCAATTAATCGGTGGAGTTGAGAACAAAAAGACAGAATTGCCACCAAACTGATCGTGACTGGCTGCGATGGGTTTCCCTTCCAGAAATCACAGTTATGAGTGGCACCAGAGTAGCAGGCAGGGGTCAGACCACCGAGATTGGAACACATAGAGAGATGGGGCACATATGCCAAAGGGCTTACAATGTGGCTCCAGGAATCTGACTGACCCAAGCAGTCAGCAGATGACCCATGCACACTGCGCGTGCGCACGCGCACGTGTGTGTGTGTGTGTGTGTGTGTGTGTGTGTGTGTGTGTGCGTGTGATAGCCCTTGCTTGAGGAGTGATATAGATTTCCATTGAGGTCCGGCATACGACCCAGGCAAGCCACTGTGGATTATACCACCTGAGTTCTCCCTGTCCCACCTAACACCAAACCCCCCCACAAGCCATCATCTCTTGCCTCCCGCACAAACACTCAAATTCTTACACAAATTTTTTGGTTGGTTTGTTTTTTGGGGATGTGGGAAAAGATCAGGTGTTTTGCTTGTTTGTATCGTTCGGTTTTAAACCGTTTAAACTTGCACTTTAGCCGCATGTCATACCATCAATACCGCCATCCTATTGTCATGCTTTTAAATTCTAGAATATTTTTTCTTCCCTTTAACTGTGACTGATGATGAAGGTCGTGGTGATGATGACGATGATGATGATGATTTTCCAATCGTGGCAATACTAGACTAGACACAACAGAACATTCTGCAATCAAAACGTTCTCTTATGTGTCTCTTTGACAAACGTTTGAGACGGAAGAGCCGATCTCCTAACTCCCTATTCCCTAAATAGTGTTTTAAAAGAACTCGAGAGCCAGATGTGTGTCTATTTTTACAGACAGAAGAAATCACCCTTCTCAGGTGAATATAACCTTTCAGATGGATTTCCTGCAATCCAAGAGAGATAATTCCCTCGGCAACAGTGAGGATACCAGAAGGGTAGAGGAAGGGCGAGGTGGAAAACAGGAACCAATTTACAAGTATCTACTTAGAATCTCCTTTCTGGGGAGATGAAGAAGAAAAAAAGGGTGAAAAGAGACATTGGACAGTGTAAGTTATAACAAAATACTAATAATTTTTAAATATCAAGGGTTCATGAGGTAGGGGGGAGCGGGGAGGGAGGGGGGAAATGAGGAGCTGATAGCAAAGGCTCAAGCAGAAAGCAAATATTTTGAGAATGATGATGGCAACACTGGTATAAATGTGCTTGACACATTTGATGGATGGATGGATTTTGATAAGAGTTGTACGAGCTTCCAATAACAATTTTTTTTTAAAGATGGCTTTCCTTTAGACTTGGATGTTCTCTTATCTGCCGGAGGTCTTCCAGGTGTCCTGACCTTTTCTGCTCACTTCCCAGGGCTGAAGGAACTTTTGTGTGAGGGCTGCCTTCCTTGGATTTTGCTTGTCCTGCCACCTTGCTGAATCTGATCAGAGTTTTTTTTTTTTTCCTTTTCCTTTTCTTTTTGAAACCCATTGCCATCATTTTCGTGATTGAGTTATTTGGTTAAGTTCCCTGGCGGTAATCTTGAGGGTCGTTTGGGGTAAATGTTAACTGTCAGAAGCAGTAATCCTGAGACACTTTTGGAGTTGCACTGCAGAGAAGTCCATTCTTTGCTCCTAGGTCCAGCATTGTTCTCTGCCTGCAGTGTCACCAAATGGGGGCCGCCTGGGCGGGAAATTCAAAATTGCATGTCTAAAAGGGACATACACTCACACATACAGTGGTAGAATGTAACCTGTGAGGATTATATTGTATCAAAGCAAACCACCTCAGATTTATCCCTAGATCAGTCTCCAGTGCCCTGCCTGCCCTTTTACTGTCATTTGGAATAAAAATTTTGCCTGGCATTTTTTGCCCATGAAAGCCCCTGAGGACTATGCCTCCTGGGTTCTCCCTATCCTACTTAACACCCATCTGCCCGCCTATGCCCTGCCACTCCCACAATGCAATCCAATTCTTGCACTACCTTTTTGGTTGGCGTATTGGTTAGGTTTGTGGAGGCAAATCGGGTGTTTTGTTTTATTTTTTTTTAAAACCGTTTAAACTTGCGTATTAGCCACATGTCATACCATCATTACAGCCATCCTCTTGTCATCCTATTAGTTTCTAGAACCTTTCCTTCTTCCCTGCAGCTGGGATTGATGATGATGGTGGTGGTGATGATGATGATTTTCTTTTCTGTGTCTCTTTGGCAAACTTTTCAGAAGGAAGAGCTGATCTCACAACACCCTGCTCTGTAAAAACAGTTTTAATAGTTCTCAAGAGCAAAAGTGTATCTATTTTTACAGACAGATTAAATCCATCCATCCATCCAACCGTCCATCCATCCATTGTGTCAAGCACATTTGTACATGTGTTGCCATCATCATTCTCAAAACATTTGGTTTCTGCCTGAAGCTTTGGTATCAGCTCATCATTTCCCCCTCCCACCTCCCTCATGAACCCTTGATAATTGATAAATTATTAGTATTTTGTTATATCTTACACTGTCCGATGTCTCCCTTCACCCACTTTTCTGTAGCCCATCCCCCCATGGAGGAGGTTCTATGTAGATCCTTGTAAATAGACTCCACCTTTCCACCCCACCCTCCCTCCACCTCCTGGTATCACCACTGGTCCTGAAGGGATTATCTCTCCTGGATTCCTGGAAAGCCATCTGAAAGGAGATTTATCTGAGAATGGTGATTTCATCTGTCTGTAAAAATGGACATACGTCTGGCTCTCAAACACTTTCCAAACTACTTTTAGGGAGTATGGAGTTATGATCTCGGCTCCTCCATCTCAAGAGTTTGGCAAAGAGACACAGAAAAGGAAGTTGTGATTGCAGAATGTTCTGTTGTGTCTAGTCTAGTATTGCCACCATGAGAAAAGCATCACCATGATCATCATCATCACCACCACTATCAATATCACAGCTACAGGAAAGAAGAAAATTGTATGGAATCAAATAGGATGGCGCTTATTGATGGTATGACATGCGGCTAAAGTACAAGTTTAAAAGGGTTTAAAAAAGAAAACAAACACATGATCTTCCCCACCCACCCCCAACAAACAAGCCAACGAAAAAGTTTGAGTAAGAATTGGATTGGATTGCAGTGGGGGCGGGTGACAGGTGGCCTGGTGGGTGTTAGGGAGGATAGGGAGAACCCTGTGGCATAGTCCTTACTGGCTTGCCAGTGTGGTCTGCCTGCCCTCAATAGAAATCGACCATCAATCCTCAAGGAAGGGCTATCGCACACACACAAACACACACACGGTGGCCATGCATCATCTCCTGACTGCTTGGGTCATTCAGAGGTCCTTGGAGCGACATTGTAAGCTCTTCTGCATATGCACCCCGTCTCGCTATGTCTTCCAACTATGGTGCTCAGACCCCTATCCGCTTCTCCGGTCCCCTCCAATCTGTGTTCTCTCTGGGGGAAACCTGCCGCCAGTCACGATCAGTTTGGTGGCAATTCTGTCCCTTGCTCTCTCTCCACCAATTGATTGATTCCCATTTGAGTGGCCTAGCTTGTGCCTGAGGATTCTTCAAAAGACAGGCAGACAGACAGACAGAAAGCTCCTTGGGAAGAGTTGTACCCAGTTGGCTTCCAAGACAACCCAAAGAGCCACACTGCAATCAATCAAATGTGCTTTAAGGGAAAGCCAGCAGGTGAATGGGCAAACTGTAAGAGTCAGTGGGTCCCGAGAGCACAGCAGAACACACTCAGTTTATTAGGAATCAAAGCACCAGCAGAGAAGGATGGTCAATCTTTGCCACATGCAGTTCCCTGAAGTGGTAAGGTTCTGGGGGAATTCCCAATGTTTGCGGTCCTCAGGCTGAGATGTACCTTGCCACTGTTTATTTCAAAACTGGTCGACGTGTGGGTGTTTTTGTGTGTGCGCCTTGGTCAAGCCTCAGTCAAAATGACAGAAGCCAAATTCAGCATGTTATTTATCAACTACTAAGGAGTTTTAGCCTGCCTGCACACCCAGCCGCATTTCCCCCACCCCCACCCCAGCCATGGCCCATCAACCACTTCGTTAATAATTGGTAATCTATCTATAAAGTAGATTTCAATTTGTGAAATGGGGGGTGGGTGCGTGTCTCTTTCTGGGCCAGCACTACCTCCAACATGTTGCCCAATCAATAACCCCTCCAACTTAAGCAGAAAGACACCTCCTGTGGCACCTTTTCACCTGAAAAGGATCAAAAGGAAGGCCTGGGCTTGATTACCATATGAAGCCGGCCGTTTTAGCATCTCAATAACCTGGTCTCTGGCTAGAGAGGCATGGTCATTGCTGTCAGGGTGACCGGTTTGTGTTTTGTTTTGTTTTATTCTGTTGTTGATCTGAAGTTGGACTTTGACACTACCTTGGGCAAGCGAACTAGACATTGCTTGTTTCGGGGACACCCAGGATGGGCTGGGATGGGAAGGGAGTGGGAGGAGGCAGCGATCCATGGAGAAGAGCCCTAGGGGAACTCCAATCTCTCCACCTGCAAAGTCAAGGAAGAGGGAGGCTTGAGTGGTCCACAGGAGTGTGGCCTGGTCCCACTGGCCCACCCTTAATTCCGAAGGCCTGCCACCTGGCGGAGCCTCCAACCGCCAGCACTGGGATTCAGTCGAAAAGCAGCTCAGACTCTGGACCCTCCCTTGCGAATCTCCAGCAGTTTTTCTGATGAGACCAGAGGTCCCACTGCTTTATGAGTTGAGTGGGTTGGGACCTGAGTGCTTAGAAGGGGTGAGGGAGGATTTGGCAAACATTTTAGGAACCCGGTATGTGTGTGCTTCGGTGGATGGCTGGTTATGTGTCTGTGTGTGTGTGTGTGTGTACAGTACCAGGCCCACCTGGTCAAGTTTTAGGAGTGTCATGGCCACGCTTCAGTCAATGCAATCATGCAGGCACAGCAGCAGCAGAACCACCATTACCTCTTTCCGCCACCTAGTCCGAACCCACTTCTGCCCCAGTCTGACCACAATGTACTAACTCACCAACACCAGGTGCCCCCTGAAGCATATAAATCCCATCTAACGTAGAGAAGCATCGCATTGTTTTTGTCACGTTTTGGTTCTATTATTCACTGCCATCGTATATGTGGGGATATGGGGATGAAGGTTCAAACATACAGCCTCCCTTCCCACCCACATCTTGGCGCGCAGGCCTTCTTCCTTTGTGATAACAGATGATGGATGATTGTATGGATGGATGGGTGGATGGGTGGATGGGTGGATGGATGGGTACATGAGAGAGAGACAGAAACAGAGAAACCTAACACAGGAGGGCCTTCTCTAGTCTCTGAGAGGAAAGGATCAAAGTGGCTGAGTGTAGGAGGGAGGGGTTTTCCAATGTGAGTGCTATAGCGCACATGCGCTTATGGTCTAAGGGTCACCTGAATTGGACTCCCTCCGGTTCCCCCTAGCTGTGACCAGGTGGATGACAAGATCCCTTCTCTGTGGCTGTTGCTATACCTAACTCTCATATCCCGGCCGCCCCCATATGCTACTCCACTCTGTTTCTCTTCTCTTCTCTACTCTTCTCTTATCCTTTCCCTCGCTGCTCTCCGCGGTCCTGGTTCTCTCTGGTCAACCCAGCGAGAGGGAGACAGGCGCGCCTACGTCCCTCTAAGTCGGCCAAGAGGGAAAGACAGTATGCGGTCTGCTGACCTCTGTGCTTCTGCCACGCGCTGTCACTTGGAGGTGAGAAAGGCCAACCGGGGTGCATGCCTCCCCGCGCAAGGCCAGCCCGATCTCTTGGCCAAGGAGGCACTGGGTCACCAGGTGGAGCCTTGCAGGACGCGCTTGGCGGGAGGGCAAGAGGGTTCAGAGGTGGGGAGCGGGGCAGCAGGCAATATACACCAGCCACAAGCTCAAGGGATGCACACAGCTGCAGTGTGGCGACAAAGGTCTCCAAAAAACCTCAAAACCTAACCGATCAGTGGTTTGGCTTGAGCCACAGGTAGTGCAGCACAGGCCAGGGCAGCAGCTCAACGCTCCCATCACCAGGGAGGAAGCCAGAAGGGAAGGGACTTGAAAAGACTTTTCTCTCCTAGCACTCGAATCAAGCTGTGACCTGATGAAACTCCCCTCTTAGGTTACTATTGGCCTACTTGCCAAAGTAAGGCTTCACAGACAGTGTGAAGCTTTCCTCTGAGAGCCTGTTGAAGGCCTTCTTGGTGATGTTATGTATCGTCAATCTATCTATCTATCTATCTATCTATCTATCTATCTATCTATCTATCTATCATCTTATAGCTGTGTCTACCTTTCTAACAGTCTACTTACTTATCTGTCTGTCTTTCTCTCCATGAGCTATCTGTTTTCACCAAAAGCAGGGTGCCTGTGTGAATCGGGTGGGAAGGACAGAAGTGTGTGTTTTGACCTTCATATCCTCTATACACGTCTGACTATTGATTGTGGTGAATATGAAAATCTAAACAACACGACAGAGACATGCGATGTCCCTGTGTTTTATAGGCTTGGCTCAATACCAACAGTGGGTGACCAGTGGTGGTAGCATAACAGAATGTTCCCTCAACATCCTGGGTGGGGGTTGGGGTGCGGTTGGCCATGGTGGTGGTGGTGATAGTGGTGCTGTAACAGGATTGCCGATATTGCAGAGCTTGGTTCTAGGTCCTCCTGACCCCTGACCAAGTGGTGCTGGTATTATACAGCCACCGACACTCCAGCCCGATTTACCTCGGGGGTATGTTCACCCTGGGCAAGGAGCTGCAGACCAGAATGCTACTCCCTGGCCGGGTGGTGAGGGAGGAAGTGTTTGCAATCAGTCACACACACACACAGACTGCCTTCTATCTGGGCAAAGCTTTAGACCTTTGCCAATCTACCCCCTTATCCAGTCGTCAGAGCCACAGAGGCAAATCCACTGAAAAGTGCTTGTTGGTCTTCCACCGTCCACGCAGTGCTCAGAATGGAAGCTCAAATGGAATCCATTCATTCACACGGAGACTCAAGCATAGATCTGGGCATTTCATAGTCACCAGAGTGTGTGAAACACAACCCGCAAGACCGTGTGTGAGAACCAACTGTCAGTGTTCATCCGTTAAGTAGTCTGGGAGGCTGGGGCTCCCCTGGAGGGGACCTTCACTTTCCTGGGTTGGAGGTGTATCCCACTCACGGTCTCCGAAGTCAAAGTCGCTCCTGACCGTGTCCCCGCCACCACCACCACCACGCACCATAACAATGCCAGTCTTAAGGCACTTCACTGCACAGGGTTGCTATGCTGCTACATGAATTCCCAGGGCAACTTCTTGAAGGCTACATTCCTGAGTGTTGTCAGCTATCAAAAGCATTGAGACCCGTTTCCTGCCTCAACCAAAGAAGACTCCACACCCTTCCCATAAGGCCCATAGATTATGCCCTGGAGAAGAATTCAAAGACACCTAAGGTCAAGCAGGCTCAGAGACCAAGCTTAGCTTGTCAATCTTGACTCTAGAGCCCTCCCATCCAGTTAGGGGTGGGCTTTCCTGCCACACGTGTGCTGCAAGAGATACATGATGTGCTCTCAACTTGAGGCTCTTGAGAGTGAAGGGGTGGCATTTAGCCTGTTAATCAGCTTGCAGCTCGATGACCTCAATTGGTGGGGCCGGGGACATGAAGAAGCTCACTGGACACCTGATCAACTCTATGTAGGGTTTTACTCTCTTGCGGGGAGGAAATTACGAATGATCTCCAAGGGGTCCTAAAGGGCTTCTTTGGTCCCTTTGGGTCTTTTTAAATGTATTCCATGCTTTATGAATGGTTTTGGAGGGGTTTCAGTTTTTATATGTACTATATGTAAAAAATGATCTATGATGTATAAATAGTGTACATATTATATATTAATCGTTTACATAGAATCACTTATATATTATATAAATATACATAGATATCTACTCCTTAAGGGTGCCTTTTTTAGGGTATCAGTGTGTTGCTGTTGTTTCTTACTGATTTATGGGGCATTTAAGGTGGTTTTAAATCTGCTTCGTGTTTTCTTTTTTTTTAAGCGTATAAGGTATGATTGGTGCTTTTCAGAGGGTTTTAGTGAGTCTTCCGGGCCTTCGGGGCGTTTTACAAGTCTCTTAGGTACTCCTGATAGAGCTCCTCGCTGATGGGGAATTGCAGTGGTGGCTCCCATTGCAGGCCTGCTTCCTGCTGATTCACCAATGGCTGGGCATTCTGCTGAATTTCCAGGTCGTCGAGGAGTTGGTCCAAGAAGCTGGTGCCTTGTGGAGAGGCTTGGGCAAGCAGAGGTGGGTTTTCCTGCAGCAGTGTTGCCTGCTGGTTGTGCAGGTGTGTTTCTCCAGTCAGCTGCCGCTGGGCACTCACGCTGACGGCCAGGCCAGGCCCCCATCCCACTGGGGCTGGTGTGTGTGCAGGAGCCGGTCTCTGCCAGAACAGGTTTGGATGCTCCCACAATGAAGTGCCTTTCCACTGCCCGGCGTCCGAAAGAATGTCCTGTTGTTCGGGACCTTGGTTTCCGCAGCTGGAAAGGTCCAAGTAGAGTGTCCTTGTCTCCGGAGGCCTTCCCGCCTGGGTGAACTCCTGTGGCATTTGCCCCTGATGGGTCACCGGGCCCACAGAGGCTTGGCCTCCCATGACGCAAGCTAACGGATTGCTGTCTCCATCACCTCCGCCGCCGCCTACGAAGCCCAGGGAGGGCGGTCTCTGGGCATCTTTGGGTGTGCTTTGCTCAGGTGGCTGCAGAACCGGACGTGCGAAGACCGGGCTGGAGCTGCATTGCTGGAGCCCGTGGTGATCCAGCTGCACTCCGGTGTGATGTGGGTGTCGAGCCCTTCGGTTCTGGAACCACGTGTCAATCTGAGCTTCCGGAAGGCCTGTCTGGCGTGCCAGTTCTTGCCTGGCTTTCACGCCGGGGAATGGCTGCTTCTCAAACGCTTGCACCAGGTGGGCGCTTTGATCTTTGCTGATGACAGTCCTCTTGCGTCTGTCTGCCGTCGGCGCCCTGGCTGGAGAGGTGGTGCGAGGCGGCACGGGGCACGGCTGTCCCGGAGGGGGCACGGAGCTCAGTCGGCTCCTCCTGAGCTGTCGACTTCTGCGGTTTTTGAACCACAGGAAGATTCTGTCCTCTGCCACGCCGATGGCTCTGGCAAGTTCTTCTCTGGCCGTGAAGCCTGGATACGGGTCTCAAGCAAATGAGGCTTGTAAGATGTCAGATTGAGAAGCGTTCCAGACAGTCCTCTTTCTTCGGTCTTGGGTTCGCTTAGAACGAGCAGGAGGGTCTTTCAAAGCCATGCTGCGGAAGGAGGAGCAGTTTCGGGGGAGAAGAGAGGGCTGTGGGCTCCGACAGGCCAGCGGAACTTGAGCTCTCCGGAGGAGAGGGCCAGCCGCCGCTCTTAAATACCATTCCCTTCGAGCACCTCATTCGATATACAAGATGTGATTGGCGACAGGAATGAGCACAGCCAATAGGGAAGAGGCACGTGTTTGCAACTGTCTGGGGAGCACCAAAGAGCATTCACCTCCCCCTCCTTCTGCATAGTTCTGGTTTCCGGTTTCATTTCTCAAAGAAATCCCTTCCAATTTAAAAGGTAAAAATGTATCCCTTTTATTTTTAAATTAAAACTGTTTATATTTCGAAGTATTATTTAAAAACCCGGGGGGTTGCGCGTTTCAGAAGTGCACAAATCCTGACTGTCTGAGTGAGTGAGTGTGTGTGTGTGTGTGTGTGTGTGTGTGTATGCGCGCACACAAGCGTGCCCGAAAAGGATAGTTGCATCATGCACCGGCAGGGCTTCACCCAAGGACACGCTGGCTGAGGAGGTTTACCAAAACACTGCCAAAACCTATGTTCGGATGGACGTGCTGATACTACAAACTGAGAAGCAACAGCGGAATGAGAGGACAAGTCAAGCTACTCAGCAGTACACCCACGCAGACGAAAGTTCCCACGGACCCTCCCCAAGTGAGAAATGATTGGAGTTACTCACGAGATGTCAGTTGGCCATGGGCCCTGTCCTTGCTTGCAAGACTCCCTGATCTTCATTGCAAGGCGCTGAAGCCCCCGTGGTGGTCGAAGTCCAATGAAGTGAAGCTACCTATTGTAGGGCAACTTGACTTCCACTGAAGCAAAGCTGCCTATTTGAGGCAACTCATGCCTTGGTACAGAAAGACCAGTGGGAGTTTGATTTATGGGAACTTAGTGGGAAAGAAAACAATAAATGAAAGCCCTAGAGGAACACCTGAAGAAGGAACAGCCAAAGTCTGTCAAGTAATTTTTGTGTTTGATAATGAAATGCATTAATGCTTTATTGATTTCATAGTTCGAACAATATGCCCTAGTGTGATAAAGTGTGCTCACTTATTGTTAGAAGGTTTATGTTTATCACACTTGTGTTTGAGACAGTTTTCCTTTCAAGATGTACTAAATTTTAACCAGGAATCATGCAGTGTATCTGATGGAGAGTAAAGAAATGTGATTATGTAACTGGTCATGGTCTTGAGAATTTCCTCAAGTATGACCTCAAGCCATAAGATTTAAGCTTAGGAAAAGAATATATAAATTGAAGCTTTGCATGAATAAAATTGGAACAATCACATGCAACCTTTGAGTCGTGTGGTTTCTGCCTCTCACTCGCCGACGCCGTGACCCACCTTGAGGGACCCGTGGACCTAGCTGCAGCTGTACTGTGGCATCAGTCCCATTCTGAGTGCCCTCCAACCCGCGGGGTCCATCTTCCCTCACTGTTTGCCACAATGTTTGCTCCAATGCACGAGGCTCTCAGTATTAGAACATAATTTGGTCTAAGCTGAAGCAGATCAGTACCCTGCAGGTCAGCAGCAGGAGGTGACATACCCTAACCACAAAATCAAAAAGCTCTTCTAATCTTTGGTTGGTTACTTTTGCTCCTCTAGCTCTTAACATATTTGGAAGCATATTTACATACATACATTTACTAGAAGTCTGTCCCATTATTTGTTACTCCCAACGTTTCACCACTTACCCTAATTTTCACTGTAAAGATTCACGGCCTTGCTATTCAGTGGTTTCTGTCACGGGATGCTCAGTTTTCAAAGCCCCCTGTTGGGCGCCAAAAATGCGGGTGATTAGACCAGCTATCCCCCATCAAGCCGCGTCTGAAATGATGCGTGCAGATGAAAGAATAAAAGAAAGAGCCCTATAGAAAGCATGGGATTGGGAGGACAACAGTCTGATGGACTGAAGTATGTTCAAACCTTGGTTTTTACACTCTTCTAACAAGGGAATGGTTACAAAAGGAACATCAGAGAACTTGCTTTGAAAAACATCCCTAACCTCTTTTCTATGCAAATGTTACTGAACGAGTCACACTTTCTAAACATTTGAATAATAACACCACTATATTCTAAGATAAGCACAAGGACATGCAAGGTTCAAAAGAATCTCAAGAGGTCATAAATAACTGAGTTATCTCACACTGCTTTTAGCTGCAAGGTCATAAAGAAATGAGTTATCTCACAACGCTTTTTGTTACAAGGTAAACAGAGGCAAAGGGGACTAGTCACACACCAAGAAACACATGGACCAGCTTATGGCCTAATACATCCACATCTCCCGCCACGCTCTCTCTCTCACACATACATTGACCAATTTTGAAATAAACAGTAGCTTGGAACACCCCAGCCTGAGGACTGCAAACATTGGGAATTCCCAAAAACATTCTCACTTGGAAGTCCTGGGTGTGGTAAGGATTGATCATCCTTCCCTGCTGGTGGTTTGATGCCCAATAAGCTGAGTGTATTCTGATGTGCTCTCGCGACCCACTCACTCCTCTGGGTTGCCCATTCACCCGCTGGCTTTCACTAGAAGCTCGTATGATTTCTTGTGTTGTGGCTCATTGGACTGTCTTTGAAATCAACCGGGTGCAACTTTTCCCAAGCATCTGTCTGTCTGTGTATCTGCCTGTCTGCCTGTCTGTCGGCCTGTCTGTTGACGATTCTCAGTCACTAGCTAGGCCGCTCAAATGGGAATCAATTAATCGGTGGAGTTGAGAACAGAAAGACAGAATTGCCACCAAACTGATCGTGACTGGCTGCGATGGGTTTCCCCTCCAGAAATCACAGTTATGAGTGACACCAGAGTAGCAGGCAGGGGTCAGACCACCGTGATTGGAACACATAGATAGATGGGGCACATATGCCAAAGGGCTTACAATGTGCTCTCAGGACCCAGTGACTCTTACAATTCACACATTCACCCATTGGATTTCACTAAAAGCTCTTTTGATTGATTGCGGTGTGGTTCTTTGGATTGGTAAACTCTCCTCAATGATCTGTTGTCTGTGTTTCAGTCTGCCTGTGCCTTCCTGTTTGTCTGCCTGTCTGTTGAAGAATTCTCAGTCAATAGTTAGGACACATGAGAATCAATCGATCGCTGGAGATAGATCAACGGGACAGAATTACCATCAAATGATAGCGACTGGCAGCAGCAGGTTTCCAGTGGAGTGATCGCAGCTGCCTTTAGGAGCAGAGATGCGGTTACAAGTGTGACCACTGTGATCAGAGCAAAATGTGAGACAGGGTGCATATGCAGAAGGGCTTCCTACGTGGCTACAGGAAACACTGACCCACACAAGGTGTCATGAGAACACGCATGACCACCGTGTGTGTGTGTATGTGTGTGTGTGTGTGTGTGTGTGTGTGTGTGATAGACTTTCCTTGAAGAGTAATAATCGATTTCCATTTAAGGCAGACATACCACCCAGGGAAGCCACTGAGGACTATGTCACCTGGGGGGAAAATGAGGGCCTGATACCAAGGGCTCAAGCAGAAAGCAACTGTTTTGAGAATGATGGTGACAACACATATACATATGTGCTTGATACAATGGATGGGTGGATGGTTGGGTGGAAGAATAGATGGGTGGATGCAATTTGATAAGAGTGTGTGAGCCTCCAATAAAAGGATTTAAAAAAGAGATGGCTTTCCTTTGGACATGGACATGCTCTTATCTGTAAGCATCTTCCAAATATCCTGTCTTTTTCTGCTCACTTCCATGGGCTCAAGGGACTTTTGTGTGAGGACTGATTTCCTGGGACCTTGCCTGCCCTGCCACCTTACTGAAATTTATCAGCATTTGTTTTTCATTCCCTTTTCTTTTCTGAAACACATTGCCCTTGTGATTGTGATTGTGTTATTTTGTTAAGCTCCCTGGCAGTAATCCCGAGGGTGCGTCAGGGTAAATGTTAACTGTCAGAAGCAGTAATCCGGACCCACACTTGGGATTACTTAACTGCTCCCTGGTCCAGCAACACTGCACGGAAGCAGAATTGGGTGGGATGTCCAAAACACACACACACACACACACACACACACACACACACACACACACACACACATTGAGGAGGGTAACCTTTTTTGATTACATTGTTTCAAAGCAAATCACCACTGACCTACCCTAGATCAGTCTCCAGGGCTCTGCCTGACCTTTTACTGTCACTTGGCAAAGTTTCTGCCTGGAAAATTTTTGCCCATGGCATCAAAAAAGTCTCACTTTAGCACAAATGGAGTTTTAAAGCAGATAAAAGTGCAGCACACACCCTGCCATGTGCACAACCACCCCACCCCCCTACACACAGGCCGACCTGTTTTGAAATAAACATTGGCTTGGAACACCTCATCCTGAGGACTGCACACAGTGGGAATTCCCCCAGAACGTTCCCACTTTGAGGATCTCCTTGTGTCAAGGATTGATGACCCTTTCCTGCTAGCCATTTGATGCCTAATAAGCTTATTGAGTTCTGCTGTGCTCTTGTGACCCACTGACTCTTCCAGTTCACCCATTTACCCACTGGCTTTCACTAAAAGCTCATTTGATTGATTGCGGTGTGGCTCTTTGGACTGTCTGTGAAACCAACCAGGTACAACTCTTCCGAAGGAGGTGTCTGTTTGCGTGCATGTTGAAGAATTCTCAGTCACTAGCTAGGCCAGTCAAATGGAAATCAATGCAATGGATCGGCAGAGAGATTGCAAAGTGAGAGAATTGCCGCCAAACTGATGGTGACCGGCGGAGGCAGGTTTCTACTCAAGAGATCACAGTTGCGGGCAGGGATCAAACAAGTGGGCGCGGGTCTGACCACCGTGAATGGAATACAAAGAGAGATGGGATCCATGTGCAGAAGAGCTTCCAAGGTGGCTCCAGGAAATTCTGACTGACCCAAGCAGTCAGGAGATAATGTATGAGGTGTGTGTGTGTGTGTGTGTGTGTGTGTGTGTGTGTGTGTATGAGAGAGAGAGAGAGAGAGAGAGAGAGAGAGAGAGAGAGAGAGAGATTGGCCAGTGGAACTTGAACTCTCCGGAAGAGAGGGCCAGCAGCCGCTTTTACATAGCATTTCCTTCGAGCACCTCATTCGATACATAACATATGATTGGCGACAGAAATGAGCACAGCCAATAGGGATGAGGCACGTGTTTGCAATTGTCTGCGGATCGGCAAAGCGCATCCTCCTCCTAGTTCTGCATAGTTCTGGTTTCCGGTTTTGTTTCTCAAATGGATCCCTTTTTATTTTTAAATTAAAAATCGTTGGGTTTATATTTCATAGTATTATTTAAAGACCCGGGGGATTGCGTGTTTCCGGAGCGCACAAATCATGACTGTGTGAGTGTGTGATGTGTGTGTGTGTGTGTGTGTGCGTGCGTGCCTGAAAAGGATAGTTGCGTCACGCTCTGGCAGGGTTTGACCCAGAGACACACTGGCTGAGGTGGTTTACCAAAACACAGCCACAACCTACGTTCGAGATGGGAGGAGGCTGACAGGAACTACTTGACTCAGGATAAAATAGCGGCTATATTCACTGAAGAATAAGGAACTGCCTCAGTATTTCCAGTGTGCACAGCTGTCTCTCTTGAGGCAGTGACCATGCATGGGATACGGAATCATCCTTGGTCTCTCAGGCCCGAACCATAGCTCATTCCCAACCAGCGTTTTGGGAGAGCGGTCCCAGACAGAGCTGACCCACCTGCATGCACTGCTGCTAGGAAGAGCGTCAGTTGGCAGGTACGTGAATATGCACATAACAAAGTAGCAGGCTGCTTGCCTCAACCGGACTACTGGTCAAACAACCTCAGAAGTGTTTGGTAATAAGTACACTGCACAAACAGCTGTTTCAGTTGGCCACGCTGCATGGGCACCCACCCACCCACACACGCAAACCCTCACACCCTGACACTTGTACCTAGCTGGAAGTGTTGCAAAAGCTAGGGTCTCCGAGTCAAATGATGCAATAGAGATACAAATCAAGTTTTTCTTGAAACATCTTGAGACAATATGAAGATTTCAGATTAGAAATCCATCCCAACCCATAACTCCCCACAGGTTTGTCAGACAGGAGGAGGGAGGCCAGACAGACCCACCTGTGGGAGGGATGATGTCAGACCTGGGGCTTAGACCACCTGGGGTGCCTCTGTGGAGGCGCAGATCGTAGCATTTCCACGGGGCTGCAGGCATACGCCTGCTGGTCAACCTGCTACACAGCGGCCAGGAAGATGACAAAGTGCCCACTGGGTGATATTCTATCCACCTACGCGAGGCCAGCAAGGAGGGTGAGGGCTAAGAATCACGTGAATGACTAGCCTGCAAGAGCCCGCAGTAATAGTCCAAGCTAGTGGGCATTGTCTATCAGCTTCTCCCAAGCAGATCGCAGAGGGCCGCCTATCAATGCCTTGCAAGGAAGATCAGGTTATCCTGCAAGCAAGAGCAGGGCCCATGGGCTACCTGCATCTCACGAGCAACTCCCATTTCTTGGTTCGGGAGGGTCCTTGGGAACTTTCTTCATCATGGATGTCCTGCTGCATAGCTTGGCTTGTCTTCTCATTCCGCTGCTGCTTCTTAGTTTGTAGTATGAGCAGGTTCATCTGAACTTGGGTTTTGGTTGTGGTTTAGTAAGCCGCCTCAGCTAGTGTGTCCCTGGGTTATGCCCTGCCGGAGCATGACAAAACTATTCTTTTCAGGAACTCCCCCACACACACACACACATCACACACACTCACATAGACACGATTTGTGCACTTCGCAAACACGCAATCCCCCGGGACTTTAAATAATACTGTGAAATATAAACAGTCCGATTATTAATTTAAAAATAAAAAAGGGATCCATTTGAGAAATGAACCCGGAAACCAGAACTATGAAGAAGGATGAGAAGAATGCTCTTTGGCACTCAAGACAGTTGCAAAGACGTGTCTCATCCCTATTGGCTGTGCTCAGTCCAGCCACCCATCACATCTTTAATATCTAATGAGGTGCTCAGAAGAAATGCTATGTAAAAGCGTCGGGTTACCCTCTCCTTCGGAGAGTTCAAGTTCCGCTGACCTGTCGGAGCCCACAGCCCTCTCTTCTCCCCCGGAACTGCTCCTCCGTCCACAGCATGGCTTCAAAAAACTCTCCTGCCCGTTCTCAGCAAAACCAAGACCGAAGAAAGAGGACTGTATGAACCGCTTATCAATTAGACATATTAGAAGCCTCATTTGCTCGAGACCCGTATCCAGGCCTCATGGTCAGAGAAGAAATTGCCAGAGCTACCAGCGTGGCCGAGGACAGAAACTTCCTGTGGTTAAAAAACCGCAGAAATCGACAGCTCAGGAGGAGCCGACTGAGCTCCATCCACCTCCGAGACAGCCGTGCCCGGTGCCGCCTTGCACCACTTCTCGAGCCAGGGCGCTGAAGGCAGACAGACGCAAGAGGACTGTCATCAACAAAGATCAAAGCGCCCACCTGGTGCAAGCGTTTGAGAAGCAGCCATTCCCCGGCGTGAAAGCCAGGCAAGAACTGGCACGCCAGACAGGCCTTCTGAAAGCATGGATTGACACATGGTTCCAGAACCGAAGGACTCGGCACCCAAGTCACACCAGGGTGCACCTGGATCGCCCAGGGCTCCACTGCTGCAACTTCAGGCTTGTCTTCCCATGTCCAGTTCTGCAGACACTGGAGCAAAGCACACCCATAGATGCCAAAAGACAGCCCTCCCTCGGCTTCAGCAACGGTGACGGAGGTGATGGAGACAGCAATCAGGTCATTTGTGTCATGGGAGGCCAAAGCCTCTGAAGGCCTGGTGACCCATCAGGGGCAAATGCCACAGGAGTTTATCCAGGCGGGAAGGCCTCCGGAGACAAGGACACTCTACTTACAACTTTCCAGCTGCGGAAACCAAGGTCCCAAACAATAGGAAATTCTTTCACACACCCTGCAGTGGCAAGACATTTTGTTGTGGGAGCATCCAAACCTGTTCTGGCACAGCCTGGGCCCTGCACACACACCAGCCCCAGTGGGATGGGGGCCTGGGCTGGTCCTAAGTGTGAGAGCCCAGTGGCAGCTGACTGGGGAGACACACCTGCACAACTAGCAGGCAACAGTGCTGCAGGAAACCCCTGCTCTGCTTGCCCAAGCCTCTCCACAAGGCACCAGCTTCTTGGACCAAGATAGTTCATGGAGAGACAGACAGACAGATAGATAAGTAGACTGTGAGAGAGGTAGAGAGGTACATCTATAAGATAGATAGGCAGATAGATAGACAGACAGACAGATAGGTAGACTCATAGATAGATACATAGATGGATGATACATAACCTCACCAGGAAGGCCTTCACTAGGTTCTCAGAGGAAAGCTTCACACTGTCTGTGAAGTTATGAACAATACCCTTCCCTTGGGTGGGTTTGTGCCCCTTGCCCCCGCTCCCCTTTACTTCCTTCTATTCATTCTTTCATTTTCCTTTCCCCACCTCCTCCCCAGTTGTCTACCATGTGTATCCCTGGTTTTGATCTCATCTCTGCCATACTACAGTCTTCGCCCCAAAAATGTTTGCACACGGTAGTTTTTTCCCTATGCCCCTTTTGAATTTTTTTTAATACTTACCTCAGCAGGCTCATGCTGTACTTGTCCTTTTGTGCCTGACTTACTTCACTTAGCATGATTTCCTCCAGTTCTTCCCATGCTGCTATGTGCCTCATATGTTCATCACTGCTTTTTAGTGATGGGTAATACTCCATTGGATGTATATACCACAGTTTTTTAATCCAATCGTCAGGTGATGGAAATTTGGGTTGCTTCCATCTCCTTGCAATTGTGAACTGTGCCACAATGAACATTGGAGCACAGATGTCTGGCCTTGGTTTGCTTCTTGCCTCTTCTAAGTATATGCCCAGTAGTGGGATTGCTGGGTCATATGGTAACTCTATTTCCATCTGCTTTAGGTATCGCCAGATTGATTTCCATAGCGGCTGTACATACTTACAGGCCCAACACCAGTGGATGAGAGTTCCTGTCTCCCCACAGCCCCTCCAACACTTGTTGCTTTTTGAATTGGGCTACCTTTGAGGGTGTCAGGTGGTACCTCATTGTTGTTTTAATTTGCATTTCTCTTATGGCTAAAGATCGGGAACATTTTCTCATATGTTCGTTGGCCATTCAGATTTCTGCGCCTGTGAAACTTCTGTTCAAGTCCTTTGCCCACCTCTCACGTGGGCTATTAGTTTGTTTTTTTTTTTCTTTTCGGAAGCTAGCAGAGTATTGTAGATTTTAGTAATAAGGCCTTTATCTGATGTGTCATTGCTAAAGATGTTTTCCCAGTCTGTGGACTCTCTTATTACTCTCTTGGTGAATTCTTTCGATGTGCACAAATGTTTTATCTTCAGTATATCCCATTTGTCAATTTGTGCCTCCTCTGTGTGTGTGTCCTTCCCTATTTCTGATAGCCTATGTATTCCCTGTGGAAAAGTTCTCAAGTTCCCAATTCCCTCATTGATGGCCCTAATAGTTTGGGGTTTAACTTCAAGGTCTGTGATCCACCTTAAGTTTATTCTTGTGCATGGAGTGAGATAAGGGTCTTGCTTCATTTTTCTGCATGTTAATATCCATTTTTTTCTGGCCCCACTTGTAAAAGAGAGCTTCTGTTTCTCATTTGATATATTTGGGGCCCCTATCAAAGATCAGCTGTCTGTATGCTGATGCCTTTATTTCTGGGTTTTCAGTTCTTTTCCATTGGTCTGAGTATCTTTCATTGTACAAATACCATGCAATTTTGAGAACTGTGGCTGTATAGCATGTGCCAAAGTCAGGTAAAGCAAGCCCTCCCACGGTGTCCTTCTTCTTGAGGAGTTCTCTGCTAATTCTGGGCTTCTTCCCTCTCCATATGAAGTTGGTAATCAGTTTTTCCATTTCTTTGAAGAAAGATGATCGTAATTGTATCGGGATGACATTAAACTTATATAGTGCTTTTGGCAGAACTGACATCTTAACTATATTAAGTCTTCCAATCCAAGAGCGTGGGATATACTTCCATTTGTTGAGGTCGCTCTTGGTTTCTTGTAATAGTGTTCTATAGTTTTCCCTGTATAGATATTTTGTTTTTTCAGTCAGGTGTATCCCTAGATATTTCCATTTGTGTTTGGCTATTGTGAAGGGTACCATATTTTTTAATCTCTTCTTCTGGGGTCTTATCTGATGTGTATAAAAGTCCGATGGACTTCTGTTTGTTGATCTTGTATCCTGCCACTCTGCCAAACTCCTCTATTGCTTCCAGTATTTCCTTGTAGATCTTTTGGGATTTTCCATATATAAAATCATATCATCTGCAAATAACAATAATTCCAGCTCTTCCTTCCCCACACAAATAACTTTGACGTCACATCTTTGCCTTATGCTATTAGCTAAAACGTCCAGCACGATATTAAATAGGAGTGGGGACAAAGGGCATCCTTGTCTGGTCCCCTTTTTCAATGGGATTGTGTTAGTCTTTTCTCCATTGACTACCACGTTGGCTGTTGCTTTTTCATATATAGCTTGTATTGTCTTGAGGAACTTTCCTTCCATTCCTATCTTCGCTAGTATGTTAAACAGGAATTGTTGTTGGATATTGCCGATTGCTTTTCCTGCGTCTATTGATATTATCATGTGGTTCTTAAAGTTTTCCATGTCAATGTGACGAATAATACTAATGGTCTTTCTTATGTTGAACCATCCCTGCATCCCTGGTATGAATCCCACTTGGTCATGGTGAATTATTTGTTTTATATACTTTTGTATTCTGTTGGCTAGTGATTTGTTAAGGATTTTTGCATTGATGTTCATTAGGGATATTGGTCTGTAGTTCTCTATTCTTGTGGGATCCTTTTCCGGTTTGGTTATCAGAGTTATACTAGCTTCATAGAAGGAGTTTGGGAGTTTGCCCTCATTTTCTATGTTCTGGAAAAGTTTGTGTATGATTGGTATTAGTTCTTCCCCAAATGCTTGATAGAATTCTCCAGTGTAGCCATCTGGTCCAGGGGATTTTTTTGTTGGTAATCCCTTGATAATGTTTCCATTTCATCTATTGCTATGGGTCTGTTGAGATTCTTGCAGTCCACTGAGGATGGTCTAGGGAGGGATTGTTTTTCCAGGAATTTGTCCATGTCTTCCAAATTGTTGAATTCATTGGAGTACAATCCTTCATAGTACTGTGTAACTATCCTTTAGATTTCATTAGGCTCTGTTATAATGACCCCTCTTTCATCCCTTATTCTTGCTATTGAGATTTGTTCCCTCCTTTCTTTGGTTAGGTTTGCCAATGGTCTATTGATCCTGTTTATCCTCTCAAAGAACCAACTTTTAGCAATATTAATTTTTTTCCATAGTTTTCTTATTTTCCCTCTCCTGGATCTCAGTCTTGGTTCTTATAATTTCTTTTCTTTTGCTTAGTAGGATTGTCCTGCTGACTCTGCTCTAGTTTTTTAAATTTTTTGTCAGCGTATCAATCATGAGTCTCTCTTCCTTTCTCAGGTGTGCATGTATTGCTAAGAAACTTCCTCTGATGACTGCCTTTGCTGTATCCCATAAGTTTTAATATATCATGTGCTCATTTTCGTTGGTTTCTAGAATCTTCCCACTTCTCTGATCTGCACCAGTATGCACTCCTTTTGCAGTAGAGAGTTATTCATCCTATCCTCCAATTATTTGCTCTTATTTTCTTTGTCTTTCATTTGTTGCTTTCCAGTCTTATGGCACAGTGGTCAGAGAGAGGTCTATAATTTCAATGTGCTTAAATTTATGTACATTTGCTTTATGCACCAGCATGTGGTCTATCTTCGAATATGTGCCATGGGGACTTGAAAAACTGTGAAATTTTTATATTTGGATGAAATGCTCTGTAAATATCTATCGGGTCAAATTGTCAAATTGTGGAGTTTATCTCTCTAGTCTCCTTGTTGAGTTTCTTTCCCTGTGATCTATCTTTCTCAGTGAGTGGTGTGTTGAAGTCACCCACTGTAATTGTCAAGTCTGATTTCTTTCTTAATCTTTTGGAGTGTCTTGTTGACGTATTGAGCTGGTCTCTCATTCGGAGAATATATGTTTACAATGCTTAGTGGTTCTTTGTCTACCATTCCCTTGAGCATTATATAGTGTCCCTCCTTATCTCTTTTTATGGTTTGACCTTTGAGGTCAATTTTATCTGAGATTAGGATTGCAACCCCTGATTTTTTGTATTGCTGTTTGCTTTGTAGGTCCTTCTCCAGCCTGTGATTCTTGACCTATTTTCGTCTGTAGCCTTGAGATGTGTCTCCTCTAGGCAGCAGATTGATAGGTTGTGTTTTCTAAGCTATTCTGCTAGTCTCGGTCTTTTAATGCCTGAGTTCAGGCCATTGATATTCAGGAGCCATGGTGCGGAGGGCCTTAACATTTTGTTTAACTATGCCCAATTCATTAATATAACAATAGTCTTTATTTAGAAACATGCACGTTCCTCTTTTATCTGCTGTGAATAAGTCAAGAACTTGTTGATTTTTTAGGGTGACTCATGCTAAGGATGTTAACTGCCTTTGGAGGGAGACGGGCGTTATCAGATCGGTGTTTTTTGCAATGGATGATGGCTTCTTTTGCTGGCAACTGAAAAGCCTGTAAGAGATTAACTATTAAGTTGCCGTTTACTATGGGGGACCCTTTGGTAATCAGAAAATTCCTGCTCCTTCCAGATAGTGGCATGACAGTGAGATATAAGGAACGCATAATTAGAATCAGAATATATATTAGCCATTTCCCCCCTTGAGCTAGATGTAGAGCTCAAGTGAGAGCAACAATTTTCGCTTTTTGAGAAGTAGTTTTTATTGGGAGGCATGCAGCTTTCCTGAATTAGTTATGTGAGAGGGCAGCATACATAGCCTGACGTTGTCTCTGGGCATCAATGACAGAACTGCCATCAGCAAACAAAGTTAGATTTGGGTTAGGATACAGTTGATCAGAATCTGGGCAGTGTTAGTGCTTCAACTGCCAGGGGGCAGGAGTGACCACTAAGTTCCAGTGAGTCTAGGAGCTGAGGCAAGAGGGTTGCTGGGTTTAAAGAGGGAGCCTGGCGCAGAGTTATATTAAGGTTTTTGATAACCATGTGACAGATTTTCTACAAGTGGCTTGAAGACAGCAAAGACAGTGTCTGCTAAAAGTATGGACACCCTTCCCCTAGACTGTTTCCCAGAAATGGGCTAGTTCTGCAAGCAACTGTACCCTCCAAAATCACGGACCACCCATTTCATTGTTCCTAGAACCAGAACAGGCTGACCTGTTACAACAAGCAGTCATGTATGCCCCACTGAGCAAAACCGCACCTTATGTCAGTGGAAAGTGCCTAACTCTCCAGAAGCTTCAAAAGGGGGGGGGTATAAAAAACCCCTCAAGAGCTCCCCAGGGTGCAGCTTCCACAGCTTCACTTTCCTGTAGGCTGTTGAACTGTCCACTTGTCTCCAATAAAGCCTGCTTTTTAAGCAGTCCTCAATGAGTATGGTCCATCTCTTCTCGTTTCATACCTCAGTTTACCTAACAGACAGGACTCAGTGTGAGAGAAGGTCCTGCAGCCTGTGGGGATAGGTTTTCCTTGGGTTAACTTAAGGGCTGTTTCGGTGACCCAGAGGCAGGTTTGCCAACCTCTGACTGTCATATTTAGATGCTTAGATAGACAAGTTATAGGGGATAGAGCGGGCCCCAGGGGTTGAGCCAGGACTGTTAAATCTTGGGGTTTTTTTTGCCTGTGTAGAGTAAAAAATGTTTGGCAGGGTTTGGTAGACGCAATGGTGGGGATGAAGGTGGGTGCGTTGGAGTTTGTTGAACGCAGTTTTGACTAACTGGGGAAAGTTTAGGAGGCCAACAGAAGTGGCCTTGTTTTTCTGTCGCTTTTCCATGAGCTATCAGGTGAACTATCAGCTTGATGTCCTTTTACACTATAATCTTTCTTACCATGAACACATTCACTTCTTTTTTATTAACTTCTCTGCAAACAACTTTCTGTAACTTTTAAACTTCTTCACATTATGGCACAGCTAGACATTCTATCCAAACTCTTTTCCAATTATTTGTAACTTACTCTGACCTTCTGAAATTTACTGTTTCCATCTAGATTTAAACATTCACTGAAATGAAAATTGTATTAACTAAGTGTCAGCAAAGGGTTAAGGGTCTGTTGGGAGTCGCTTCTGCTGCATTGCATAAAGGCTGCTGTGGCCACTCTGGGGGAGTTTGATGATTCAGTTATAAGGGAGAAATTGGGGACTTAATGTATAGTATTTGTTTACTTAAAGTCAGTGGTCTGAGGTTCTTTATGACTTAGTGTTTATTTAGAGTTAAACTCTGAGTGGTGGGGGTGGGGCACAGGCTTAAACAGATAGCAGCAGAAAGAGGTAAGTGTGTCTTGGAGGGAGAGAGAAGTTAAGGGAGTTGGGCTATGTCTGCTTTACAACTGTTTTAGGAGGGGGCTGCAGGTAAAGGCAAAAAATGTTGACAAGTTGGGTTAAGGGGGATGGGGAAATAGGTATAGTGGCAGGGGGAATGTGGGATAAAAGAGTATAGGGGTTGGAGCTACTGGTTTTTGGGGGATAACAGCTTGATTAATAAGGCGCAGTTCCTGGACCAAACAATAAGTACCATTTGGTTTTTTACTGGTAAGATTGGAGTGTTGTAGGGAGAGTAGGTAATAGTAATGAAGTTGTGAGAAAGGAGGCACTGTATGATCATTTAACCCCAGGAAGCAATGAAGTCCGTAGGACCAGCCTTTCCAGGTTGGGTTAAAGAAGGGATCAGAGATGCTTTGGGTTAGGTAAACTGAGGCACGAAACGAGAAGAGACGGACCATACTCGCCAAGGACTGATTAAAAGGTGGTTAGGGTACATATTAGGTTGTTTTTTTTTTGTTTTTTTTACCTTAATTAGGATGGGCTCGTGGTGACTTGCCAGTGTGGGTGTACCAATATCCCAGACTTCAGGAGACACCTCGGGTAACAACTGTCTGATTGGGGGCAGGGATGAGGTTGTGGAGGTGGCCAGACTTACGAAAGTGACAAAGGGAGAGTGTTGCTGGAGAAGGAGATAGTAGCACGTAACTTGGTTAAAAATAACCTTTTCCAGCAATGGAACAGGGCAAGAGGGGATAACTAAAAAGGAGTGAGAAAATGGGAGTTGATTAAATTGACAAAAGAGAGGTTCTGTCTTCTGCGGAGTGGATGGGGAGGCCCATCTATTTCCATAACTGAGACCTGGGAAGGTGAAGTAGGGCCCGAGTGAGAGGGCAAAATGGAGAAGGTAGCCCCCGTAAGAAAGAGATGGATTTACCCACTACCTGGAGCATGACCCTGGGCTCGGCAAGGGTGACTGGAGTCGTGGAGCCAGAGCCACTTCAGTCGTCTATCAATCCCAGGAGCTCAAGTACCGGAAGGCCTGGACGATCCCAGGGCCCAGCTCCTCTGCATGAAGATGCTGAGGGCGGGGCCGAAGCCAGGCCATTTGATTTCCAGTGACCCGACTGCTTACATTGGGTGTAAGGTTGGGTTGGAAATCTTGGGTTAGGGCAGGAATTGGCCCAGTGGCCACTTTTTCCGCACTTGAAGTTGGCACCTGGTGGTGTTTGCTGACCCCTCTTAGGGGTCACTGTGATGGAGCCAAGCCACCTGTTAGCCTCAGGGCGGCCACCAAGGCTTGGGTCTGGAGGCTAGCCTTTTGCTGAAGTCTGACCTGGTGGGCAGCTTTAGCCATCTCCTCTCAAGCATTAAAAAATTTTAAAGCCATTTTTACCAGATCTTGGATGGGAATTTCAGGGCCGTCCTGGGCCCTTTTTTACCTTTATTCTGATGTCAGGTGCTGATTGGGAAATGAAATGGGAAGCTATGACTGTGGCCCCATTTCAGGATCCTGGGTTTAGCCTAGTAAAACGAACCAGGGATTACTGTAACCTGTTCAGGAAGAGAGCAGGGTTTTCATCTGCCTTATTAGAAACTGCTTCCAATCCTCAGAGGAGATACCTGAGCATGAGGTTCCTGTGGGGAATCTTTGTGCCCTGCCCTATTTGATAGTTCCAGTTGAAGTCCTCCTTTGGGATGGCATGCTTTCCTAAGGAGACGGTATTATCTATAACAAGATCCCGGTTGGCCTGTTGCCTGCCTGCGTCCGTTACTCTGGCATGTTCATCCGGGGTTAATGTGGAAGCTAAAATGACCTGTACATCATGCCAGGTTAAATAAGGGTTAAGTATTGAAATTCTTTTATAAAGTGGGAGGATATAAGTGAGGGCTCTGGCAGAGGAGTTGGGGGAGGCTGTACGGGCACTGGGGAATGCAGGGGTGGCTTTACAGCAGGAAATGTAATCAGAGGAGAATGATATGGGGGTGGAGGAGGCACAATGAAGAGTTCAGCTGGCTCTTCGAGAGCCAGGGTGGTTGGTACTGGTTTGGAGGTCAGTGCTAAGTGGATTTGGTGGGGGGAACAGTGGCTACAGAGCTCAGGGTGGGAATGCAAGTTCCAAAAAGCTTGCACATAGGGGATCACAGAATCCTTACCAGTACGCTGGCAAAATTGTCCAGGTCCTGAAGAACGGTGAAATTGAAAGTGCCAGTCGGGGGCCAATGTGACTGGTTCTTTAATTTGTACTGCGGCCAAGCAACTTGGGAGAGAAAAACAAGCTTTTTCTTTCGCAAGGTCTGAGTGTATTCCAGGCTAGAGAAATTTTTTAAGAGACAGCCCAGTGAAGTTAACGGGTCAATTTTAGACTGTCTTGTGCTCATGGTGAGGGTAGGAGGGAGGAGATGAGAAAGAGATTTAGTTTACAGACACTGTAGAAGTGTGAATAGGAAACACACAGCCAGGTAAAACAGACTTAGGCTGACCCTTTGTGGGCGAGTACAATCTGAGGGAGCAGCTGCCGCGAGGCCTATTGCCAACAGTCCCGTCAGCGGTAGGAACATCAGAAAAGGAATGCCAGCACAATAGGCAAAAGGTCACATGGAAAGAGGGAGAGGGAGTGAACAGAGACAAGGTTTCGGTTTCTGGATGAGCGGGACCAGGCAGGACACACCCAGGCGTCCCCAAGTGAGTCCTGGCTTAGACGGCAGTGAAGGACGGAAGTATTGGCAAGACGTCTCAAGAACAATCACTTCCCTAGAGCCCCTGGGGCCAATGGAAGTATTCCCAGTGCGACCACTTCTCAGGCACGAAGACACCGGCAGAGCTCGAGAGACCGAAACCAAGCCCGGAGAGAGAGAGAGAGAGAGAGAGAGAGAGAGAGAGAGAGAGAGAGAGAGAGAGAGAGAGAGACTGACTCACCAGGGCAGCTGTAGATTGTTTTTTGAACAAGGCCGAGCACTGAAGGTAAGCGCCGTGTCAAAAGGTCCTGGAGATTTAGGGGAGAGAGGGGGCTCTCAGGGGACCCCCCAAAATAGGGGGGAGCCACATACACCCCTTCTGGGTTTCGGGACCAAATTGTTAGGTAAACTGAGGCACAAAACGAGAAGAGACGGACCATACTCGCCGAGGACTGATACAAAAACAGGCTTTATTGGGGAAATGCGGACGGGTTCAACAGCACACAGTAAAGTGAAGCTGTGGAAGCCACCACAGGGGAGCACTTGAGGGGGGTTTTATACCCCTCCCCCCGTTGACGTTTCTGGAGAGTTGACGTAAGGTGCGGTTTTGCTCAGTGGGGTGTACATGACTGTTTGCTCATTGTACAAGGTCAGTCTGTTCTGGTTCTAGGAACAAAGATATGGTCGGTCAGTGCTTTTAGAGGGTACAGTTGTTCGCAGAACTAGCCCGTTTCTGGGAAACTCAGTTTGGGGGAAGGGTGTCCATGCTTTTACCAGACACTTTGAGACCAAAAGTAAAGAGGTCCCTAACTCATTTAAAATGTTTCTTTCCAACAGAGGGACTGGGCACAAAGGGATTTTAAGGAGTAATGAGTAAACAGCTAGTACACCTTGGATAGGCGGGCTTGCCATCAATATTCATGACTGAGATTGAAAATGAGGGCAGGTCAGGCTTGGCGAGGGTGACAGGGGTTTAGTCGGGGTCTCCTCAGACTTCAGCCAATCCCAGCAGGGCCAACGGCAAGTCAGGAATTAGAAGGACAGTTCCCCCACGTGGAGACACAAAGGGTCTGTCGCTTTTCCAAGGCCAGTCGGACTTCCAGTGTCTACTTTGATGCATGCTGGGCAGGGCTTGGTTGGAACTTTAGGCCTGGAGCACTTCAGTGACGAGTGCCCTTCTCTGTAACTGAAGCAGGCACCAGGTGGCGGTCATTATTCCCATACAACTTTGCCCCACCGCTGCCCTTCTGGGGCCACGAGGGAATCGCCAGCCACAGGGCTGCTACTAAGGCTTGGGTTGAAAATTTACCTTCTGTTACAACCAGGCATGACGGACTGACTGCCTGTTCCTCACAGTTGTTAAAACCATAAATGCCATATTTGCTAAATCTCATACCAGGGTTTGAGGGCCTTCCGTTTTTTTAAAAGTTTAACGTAAAGCATCAGTTAAGCAGCTTAAAAATGTGGCTGGATTCTCATCAGGCTTTTGAGTGATTTTAAGATGATCAAAATTGACTCCAATATGGGAAATGGCCTGAAGCCAAGTCAGGGCACACTGAAGCATTTTATTTCAGCAGGCATGTCTGTCCCCACCTGCGTGATTGTAAATTTGATCATTTTAACCAGGTTTTTGTCTGGAAACCACCTAGATCAGGGTTGATTAAGTGAACCTGGTTTGGGTGCTGCTGATCAGCGAGAAAAATGCATTCCCTCTTATCTGCAGTTAGGGTGGAGGAAAGGATGACAAAAATATCATGCCACGACAAATCATAAGCTTGGGTTAAATACTGAAACTCCTTAATATAGGTGGTGGGATCATTATAAAGGAGCCTAAACACTTTTCAACCCAAGATAAATCAGTGAAAGAAAAGGGAACATGAACTGGTCCGCACTCTCAGTCCTGGCCACTTCCCAGAGTGGACAAATGACAAGAGGGTTCTGTGAGCGCATGTGCTTGCTAACCAGGCAAGGCAAGTGCAGACTCAGGTTCCTCCAGCAAGACAGATAGATCAGAAGAAGAAGACGTGGGAGGCTCTGGGTGGCCAGAGTAGGGAGAAGGTACATAGGAGGGGAGACAAGGTGTTCAGGCAGGTCTGAAAAGGCAGACACCAGAGGGGGGTCCAGAAGCAGGAGAGGAGGAATTTTCTTTAGTCAAGAGGACTTGGGAAGGGGATCAGGAAATACAGAGAAAGGGACAGGAGCTCAGAGGAAAGGCGGCCTGGACGTACTGAATCTCGACTATTTTTTTGCTGCTGATCTCCGCCCTAAATGCCTGGTCTTTTTCTGTAACCAAGTTTGGCCTCAATGCCAATTGAAGAATAAGCTGTGCTAGCCAGAAAATAGTACTTTCAATTTTTAATGTTCCCCACAACTTCAACAATTTTTGTCAACAAACTCACAAATAATCAAAAGTTCCATATGTTCAGGTCTTTTTCTTTCTTCCCTCCCGTCCCTCTCTACTACCTGTTACCCTGCTCAAGATCTCTTAGCCAAACACTCTCTTAATCAGGCCCAGACAGTACTCCCCTTCCCTCTTTCTCCAACCCCACTGACTTCTTATCTGTGCCACCAGTAAGGCTTCCTCCATATTCTGGGTACCTCTCCCCATCATTCCTCCATTACCCCCTCAACTCCAAAAGGCTGAGGCACTGTGCCCACTACACCCGCCCCCACCCCTAGCCAGAACCCTCAGACTTCCTGGAGTCTCTCTCTCTCTCTTCCCTTCCCGGCTCCTTCCCCCGCTCAGCCTCCACTTAGCCAACACTTCAAGCCTCTGACAGACATTCCAGATAGGGAAGCAGAACACAAATCAATGGTTTCCACCCTGAAACTGGCAGGAGGGAGGGGTCAGAAAGCTCCGGGAAGTAACAACTTAAATCACTGCACTTTTGATTTCAATAGACTCTGAAATCTCGACAATTTCTGCCAGTAAACTCACAAATAGTCTCAGCAGCTATTTCTGTTTTTGCTCTCCCTTGTCCTCTCAGTTATGTCTGCTTCCTCCATGTCCTGGTCCTAGGTTCCGCATTACAGTCACTATGAGGCAGAATTGACTCAACAGCAGTGAGTTTTGGTTCTGTACATTAATATATTTAAGTGACACATGTCCTTAAGGTCATCAATTTTTTGTTGTTTTATTTTATTTTCACAGTGACATAGAAATTTAATCAGTCATTTATTAGTTATCCTAGTACAGCAGCTCGCAACGTGTGGATTATGACCCTTTCAGGGGTCAAATGACCCTTTCAGAAGGTCACCTGAGACAATGGGAAACACGTATTTTCGGTGGTCTTAGGAACCGAGACACTGCTCCTCTGCCCCCAGGTAGGTCCATCCACATGCAGATGCGTGCACATATGAGTACCCCAAGGTGAAGACTGTTACCATGATTCAAGACAAAATTTCATTTATTTGTAATTAGAAATAAATATTTCACAATATATAATTATATATTGTTTTGTGATTAATCACTATGCTTTAATTATGGTCAATTTGTAGCAAGGAAAATACATACTGCATATTAGATAATTGCATTACAATTAACAGTATGATAATTATAATTATGACGTAGCAATGGAAATAATTTTATGGTTGGGGGTCACCACAACATGAGGAACTATATGAAAGTTCCATATATATATATATATATATATATATATATATATATATATATATATATATATATATAACTGTTTCTTTTTCAATTTGTTTGATTTTACTGTGTAGAACTATGTCTCAATGTTAGCCCCTCATTTTTAAATATTGTGTTTTAATTGTTCCTAGTACAAGGCAACATCCAGATGTATAGTTCTCAAACATAGTAAGATATCACTTATTTAAAAGAGGTGACCATTTTCTCTGCCCCACTGCATGGTAGTACTTACATTTTCGAACCTTTTATCGAGTCTTTTTGAGAGAAGGCTTGTTTTCTTCGCCGTTTTATTATTCTTGGGTGCACTCCAGTGCATTCTGTTAGTGATGCCATGGGGCCTTAACCTTTCCTTATGGTTTTTAGACTATAATCTATATGTGAACAGATTGTCACGTTATGGGACTCAACTGCTTTCATCTTACAGAGCTGCCAATCATTTAACCACCGGAGCAGTAGGGCTTCTTCACGGACTAATTGAGATTTGCCAAGCTGACATGTTTTGCATCATAGACATGCTGATTCTTTTTTTTAAAAAAATTATTATTATTTAAATCAGTTATTGGGGGCTCATACAACTCTTATTGTAATCCATATATACATCCATTGCATAAAGCACATTTTGTATATTTGGTGCCCTATCATTCTGACATGATGATTCTTAATGAGAATTATTTTTGTGTTTTTGTGCACAGAAATTTTTTGTTTTAGTTCATTCATTCATCAGTATATGAGGAGCTTCAATGCTATAGAAAACTACCGCATTCTAAACCCATGAATGTCCCCACAAAATGGGTGGAAACAAATTCCGTATTTCGGGGTACTAATCTGAATAATTTTGCACTTTTGATCATGCTGTGTTTTCTTTAATCATGTTTAAAAGACCTGTTTTATTCATCAAGACAACTCTGTTGCTATTGTGTGCCCTTCTCTTCAGTTTGGCATTAGCGTTTTTCCGGATTATTCCACATTCATTGTCTTCCAGTCAGTACACACACATCTTCACTGTTTGAAAGGTGTTAACACCTGTTAAGGAACCTCCATAAAGCTGAAGATTATTTCTTGTGACATTGCTGTAGGACAGTAACATTTCCCCTATTACAAATGGTATATTCACAGCTAGGAGAGATAGGAACAGAATTATAAGACAAGTTCAGCACTTCTCTAAGGCAGCTGCTTTTCTAGGGTCTGTTTACAACCTAAGTGAGGTCACTCCCTTCAGACCTGCAGTTAACACCATCTTTTCTGGTCATCTATTTCTATACTTTCTCTTAAATGAAAACTGATTCTGACCAAAGTGAAGATTTTTGAAGGCAAATAGTTTACACATAAATTATTTTAACTTCTAAGTAGGCCTGATACTTGAATTCTTAAATCTCAGGGCTTTGGAACATAATAATACAAAGAGAGATGTTTTCTTGGGGCAAACTATGAAACTGAGAATTCTGAGACTACAACAGGAAAGCCACCCAGACAACACATCTCTACCTGCCTCAGAGCCTGGTTCTTTTGCTAACTTGATCATAAGCACCCCCTGTGCTTGAAGGCAAACAAGCAGCCATCTAGCTCAGAAGCAACAAAGCCCACATAGAAGAAGTACACAGCCTAAACTAATACAAGGTGTTGAATGGACCAGGTAGCAGACACCAAGGAACAAAAACAATCATTGTATGATCACCTACCTCACATAAACGCTTAAGACTAATGTGTGCATAAGCAAGTGTGGTGAAGAAGGTTGATGGTACCCGGCTACTGAGAGCTATAGCGTCTGGGGACTTAAAGGCTTGAAAGCAAACGAGCGACCATCTAGCCCAGAAGCAACAAAGCCCACACGGAAGCAGCACACCAACATGGGTGATCGTGAAGGGCAGAGGAGAACAGGTCTCAAACAACAAAGGCGGCAGGGGGAGGGGGGAATTCACATCACCGTGAATGAGGCGGAGTGCGTGACAGGGACCCAATGCCCATCTGTAGACAGCTGGACATCCCTTCCAGAGGGGTAGTGGGGAGGTGATGAGTCACTCAGGGTTCAGTGTAGCAACAATGAAATTCAAATCCTTCCTCTAGTTCTTGAATGCTTCCTCCCCTCCCAATTATCATGATCCCAATTCTACCTTGCGGATCTTGTTAGACCAGAGTATGTACAGCGGTGCAGTAGGGATCTGGAAACACAGGGAATCTAGGATGGATGAAACCTTCAGGACCAGCGGTGGGAGTGGGGACACCGGGAAGGAAGGGCATGTAGAAAGGGAGAACCGATTTTGGAGATCTATATGTAACCTCCTTTCTGGGAGATGGGCAATGGGAAGGTGGGTGAGGGGAGACGCCTGGCAGTGTAAGATAAGATAAAAGAATCATTTATAAACTATTATGGGCGCAGGGGGAGGTGGGAGTGGGGAGGGAGGAGGAAGAGAAAAAAAGGAAACCGAGCTGATTCCAGGAAACCAAGTGGAAGGCGAATTTTGAGAATGACGGGGGCAATGAATGTATAAGGGTGCTTTCCTCAATTGATGTATGTATGGATTGTGTTAAGAGTTGTATGAGCCCCAATAAAAAGATGTATTAATAAAAAAACCACCGACTGTAGCCCATTCCTGAAGGTGGGGTTTATTCACACTGACTTCTCTCACTGTGTCTCCCATAGTAATAACTGGTCATGTCCCACATTCCAGCTATGGATTTACAGATATAGCTCATCCTTGTTACCTTCTCTGTAGATGACTAATCAGGTCTTCCATGAAGTCTGCATATTCTTAGCACAGCATCAGGTTATATTGGGCAATTCACTGCAAGCCCCAGGATGGCTGTACCAATAAGGATAAATTATATTGATGTATTGATCATGCTGAAGTAATTTTGGGTGATTACCACTTAATCTGTGTCTAGCCTCCTCTTTATTTCCCACTTTGAGCTCAGACCAAGGATACCCTAGAGGCAGATTATTCAAGGTGGTGAAATTGGGTCAGATGTGGATCTTAGATCAGGCTATGCTGTGTGGAACGATAGTGGATCATTCTTTGTTGGATCGTTCATGCTTCCTGGAAGGTAAGAGACCCTGGAACCTCACCCAGTAGGTATGTATGACAGGCTCAGGGAGGAACACTGCATTTTGCCTCTGGAAGCCCCTAAGGTGGAGCTCAAAGGTATTCATCCCTGTGCTATCATCCTGATGATGAAGCATTCACTAATGACTGCTGCTAATTTGTCCACCCCAAGGCCTCACTTTGATTCCAGAGTTTATTGAGATGTCCATGTGCCAAGGGTGTCCAGTCAGCATTTCACAGGTTAGGTCCGAGGGGTGTTGGCCCACAGTTGTTATCATGAGTGACTCTTTGAGGACTTTCTTCTTCATGAGTGGCGAACACCAGTGTGCTCTCACAGGGAGTTCCTGGCACTGGACACACAAGGTGTACATAGGATTGACATGTTTCCAGTTTTGAGGGAAGATACAGCCCCACCAAATATGTCTTGTGAGGTTAATTTGTTGGCTCACGCTGATCTAAAGGATGCCTGGAGCCAAATATTTTAGGTTTGTCAGCGCACACTTGTAGAGGGAGTATACAAAATCATTCTCTGAGCCCTTTCCCTAGGTCTGAGTAAAAGGCCATTGTTAGTTTTGAAAAATGGATACAATGGTACAAAGATACAAAATGGTATATACCTTTAATTTTCTGCCTCTTGCATCTTTTGTGATGTGTCTTCTGGGTTGAGGGCAGGGAAGGGGTTGTTGAAAGCCATTAAGACTCAACCTTGAAATGGCTGAGAATCTCATGACCTGTGTCAGTATTTGCTGATTTCTTCTGCAGCTTTACGTTTTGAACAGACTATTAGGAACAGAAAGTATGCAAGGTCGGGGAAAACAGGTTGTTTAATTTTCTCAAGGACATCTGGCTTGGAGGAAGACAGAGTTGCTATGTGTATCAAATGTGCTGGCTTGAATATGAGATAATTTACCCCTGGTTGTTTCTGCATGGATAAAAGGATTATGTTGAATAAACTTGGGGCTTCAGTATTCACTGTTGCCTTCCCAATACTTTCTGTCTCTCTTTTTCCCCCCTTAATCCTAACTCCCTCTTTCAGGGCTGTTCAACTTGTTGGCTTGCTCCAACAAGGGGTCGATGACAAAATAACCAGTAATTAATATGACTTATTTAACATGGGTTTCGCTACATCTTTGAGAAAGAAGCCAGATGAAATTGGGGTTGACAAATTAGTAAATCAGTACAAGTGAGCCCTCAGGCACCTTGCTTATTGAATAACACATCACTGCATATGTCTAATAGCAGAAAAGATTCCTTGAGACCAGGACACAGGAGAAGGGAAACCCACAAAAGACCCGTGATATGGACATGATGTTGTTTATCATATATAAACATTTATAAACCACGTTATTCTGCCACTGCCATGTATTAGATGCAAATGATTTAAGAGTTTATTGGAAATGTGCCTGTGATTCCTGGTTTTGTCTGTCTACCTACCTTAGTTCCTTCATTTAGGTAAAGTCTGAGAGAAAAGACAGCACCACATACTTAATTAGCAATGGGAGTTTCTTGATGGGTTAGATTTGGGTTCACTTTAGGGTTGTAGGGTGCTAGAGTCAGAGTCTGTACCTTAGATTGGAATGTAGGTCTTGGGATTAATGTTCCCTGTTCAAGAACAAGGGTTAATGAATAGAAATGGAACCTAAGTGTCAGAAATTAAGAGTCAGATGTTAGTGGGCAAATTAAAGGGCTTGATGTTTAGAATGTGTCCTTCCTAACAGCTTATGTTTACAGTTGCTTAGGGCTTATGTATTATGGTATAAAGATGTACAGTTATGATTTAAACAGTACCATTTTGGAAGTTGGTTTCTGAATTTGAGACTTCTAAGTTGTGCTCATGATTTTAAAAATTGGGATAAATGAATTAGGCTATTTTTTAACAAATTGGTTATGGGTATCAGGCAATGCTCAGGGTGTTAATAGCCATTCTGATGGTGAGGAGCTTTTCAGGTAGTTAGGGGTTCAGTGTTTGAGGAAATGATCAGTGTGTTGTATGGATGCCCAGTATGTTCAGTTGTAAGGACTAATAGTTTGGGAGATGTTGTTTAGAAATTAATGGTTTGTGAATTAAGTATCAAAAGTTATTTTTGCATGTTGAAATGTAGCCTACACCATTTTTATATTTGTTAGCTATTTATGTCATATCTTGAATCTAGTATAGATATGATTATTAATTTATGATTAGAAGAATTTTAATTTCTCTTTGGAAGTCTCTGTTCTTTCTTAACCAATCTTATTCTGATTGCTGTAGTTTTTACTATCAGTTGTGAAAGTGGATATTCTCATACTTTTTCTGAGGTGGGGTGATGTTGTTTCTCATTCCTCTAATGACGTTTCTCATTCCTCTAATGATATTTTGACTCCCCCCCCTTAGAAATGTTTATTAGCATACTAACATGTTGAACTATATCAGTTCTATTTTTAATTTTAGAGGGTTTTTTCCCCCTTAACATTAGAGACTTTGAATTTAGTATGTTTTCTGTGTCTATTTAGAGAATTATTTATTTTTTACATTAATTGCTATATTACAGTGTTTCTTTTTTCTTATATTAAATCAACTCAAGGACAGATTTCAATTAATCTTGGTATATAATTAATTTAATGTGTTGTCTGACTCAGTTCCCAATATTATAAACAACTTTTTCATATAGATCCATTATCAATACAAGGGTACACTTTACTTGCAATATCATTATCTGCCCTTGGTATCAGGTTATTACTGGTCTCATAGAAAATGTTACTAAGTGTACTCTCACAAACATTGTTATGTCTGCTCCCAATAACTTGAACTTGAAAACAAAACATAAGGTGTTTAATCAGACTGTGTGAATATTCTGATGTCAAACTGTCAGAATTTTCAACTTTAATCTGTCTTCCAGTTAGCCTTGAAGTTTTTCACGGAATTTAATTTTGATTATGTTGGTTATAGACCTTCTGAGCATCCTGAAATCCACTCAACTCTCACAGATACAGCTGTGCCTAGATCCTCTGGTCTTGTAGCTGACCCCTCAGTGTAGAGGACTTTGTGATTTATGCTCCCCTTCACAGAAAAATGGTCACTCACACCTTAGTGACTGTGTGCTCACCTCACACTAGAGCCCAAGTTTGGGAAATAATCGGCCAGAAGACATGCTGGGTGGATCTTAGAGAATTTCCTTCAGCTCACCTCAAGGAGAATTGTCTAAATCCATGAGTGGCAGGAATTCCTGTTATGTTGTCATTGCTTTGTTACACACAGACACACAGAGGAAACTCATTCCTTCTTTTTAGTAAGAGAACTTATGTTCCACCAAATGTCACATGAAAGGTTTGTTGTCTGTTACCATGGAAATAACTTCTGTAAACATAACTAACACGCTGGTATTTTGTGCATGTCTGGGGTACTGATTAGTGGTTTCTGAGGTTGTTGTTGTTTCTGTTAGATGTCATTGAGTTGATTCCACATCATGGGGATCCAATACACAACAGAAGGTAACACTGCCTTCTCCTCTGCCAGACTCAAAATTTAGGATGAACCCATTGTTGTCATCATTGTGTCAGTCCATTTAGTTGGGGATTCCTATTTGTCCCTGCCCTTCTACTTTGCCACATACACTAGGGACTGCTCCCTTTTGACAACATTGTCCAAAGTACATAATATGAATCTCACTATCTTTACCTCTAACTAGCACTCTGAGCTTACTTCTTCAAAGACAGATTGGTTTGTGCCTTTGGAGACCAATGTTATTTCAGTACCCTTCACCGGAATTACAATTCAAACAAATTGATTCTTCTTCAGTCTTCCTTATTCAGTGTTCAACTTCCACATACATATGAAACAATTGAAAATGCTATAGTTTGGGTGAGGTGAACCTAGTGATCACAGTAAGATCCCTGGTCTCCAACACTCTAAACAAGCCTAATAAGGCATATCTATCCAATACAATGTGTCTATTGATCTCTTGGCTGTTACTATCACCATTCTGGGTTTTTTGCATATTTTTTCAAAAGCTAACAGTATTTCTGGAAGGAGTTAAAATTTAGTCAAGCATAAATTAAGAATATTGCTCTAGGCGGGGTTTGGAAACCAACTTTACTCCGGAACCAACCAATGTAAGAGCCCTGAGTTTAAGCCTGTTTTTAAGACAGTGAGCCTTATATTCAAGGTATGCTTGATGACTGGTATACATGAGAGAGTCTAAAACAAATTGTGCTTCTCTCTGTAGCCTGATTTTCTGATTAATTTTAGAGGAGCACTAGTCTACACCCCTTATCCTATAACTGCAACCTCACACAGCCCTGCCTTCAGAGACACCATGGGGGTTGCAAAAGGGCAGTGACAATGATATCCAACTAGCCACTCAGGCTAATGCAGCCCTACTTTATCACAGCACAGCCTCTTCCCAGCACATGAATTTTGTGTTCCTGCCAAACTAGCTTCCTGGTGGAACATGTTTCACAAGCTCAAGCCTAGGCACTAGTTTTTGCCCTTTCCCTAGAAGACCAAGACTATGGATGGCACATCCCAAAACCCAAGCTAATAAGCCCTCTCCTATGGTGTGTGTTGTCTGACATCTGTCAGCATTACCTAGAGTTTGGAATCCAGAATCTAGGCCAAGATGACACAAGGCTTGATCAGTCATCTCTTTCCTGGATCCATCTTGTATTTTTAAGCTTCTGCCCTCACTTTGGCTCTTGTCATGACCCATTTACCTACCCCTTGATATTCCTTGACTATAGGCTGCAGTCTTTCACAATGGCGTTAAAATTGAACGTCCATAAACATAAGAGCTTTAAAGAGTAGGAAATAAGTATTCCCCTGGCTTGTTTCCTTGTATAGAATATCTCTGTCTTGGCCAAGGTACCTCTAGGATGTCCTATTGGTGTCTCTCTGTCTCTTGTTGTCCACCTGTACAACTTTCTCTAGGTACCACACTATTGTGAATACATGGACTACCCAACGATAGGCATTTCTTCATGTACAATACATATTGTAATGAATACGCAGGATGCAAAAGGATTAAGGCAGGTTAAATTTGATGAAAAGCTCAGCCTGGGTTGGAGTGGCATATTTGAGCATGATTCAGCTTGATCACTTTCCCCAGATATGTTAAGGATTATGGTCTGAGGTGCTTTAAGGGCTTGTAATGAACGTTCTTCATAAAATATTCCTTTCTTCATTTAGATTGCTGGTGAAAAGATGATATTTACCTTCAATGGAGCTTGAAAATTTTGATGCCTTAAATCTACTTTATTCTAAAATAAATATTGTATAGATAGGATGTGGATCCAAAGTTGAAAATGATATGATAAATTAGTAAACTTGCTCTGTAAAGATAGAGTGGGCTCTTGTTTAATGCAAATTCCCTCATATTGGAGCATGGTTTTGATCCCAAGGGGTGGGGTTGGTCACTACTTAGCACAAGAAGTGCAGGCCAAGAACCTGACATGCCTTTCTCAACATTGACTCCTCTTCTGGTTCAGAAAAAAGAAATATGGTCTAGTCTAGGGAGTTAGAAAACTCTTACTACTGTCTTGCACAGTGAGGCATCACAAGGAAGGATTTCATCTTCCGACTGGTATATGACCCAAATCCATTCACCTGACTCCAAACAGGGTCAGCCCCTCTGGAGTTCCTGGGGACAGCCCCGGCTGAGGAGCTAGAGGGGAAACAGGAGGGATCTGTGTTTCCTGAAGTCTGACCCTAGGAGAGCTCCAGTGTACAAGGGCCCAGGCTGTCCTGATGGCCAGGTTCCGAGGTCTTTGCTCATGTCCCTGAATGATAGAATTCACTGGGTAAGTAACTGATATAATTGTATTTGAAGTTAAGTTCTGAGCACTCCAACTTACAAAAGGCTCATGGAGTAGTGGTTACAGATTGGGCTGTTAACTGCAAGGTCAGTGGAGCAGAAGTATGTCACACCTGTGGTGAAAGACAGGGTGTCTACTCTTGTAAAGAGTTAGTCTTTGAGAACCACAAAGGGCAGTTCCATCCTCTCCTAAAGGATCACTATAATCGGAAGCCATTCGATGGCATTGAGTGCGGCTTTAGGTTTTGGTTGCTGATAACAGTGACAAACTCAGTATCTATTTGCTGTGTCACAACTTTGATTAAGCTGCCATTAAATACTCTCTGATCATTAACCAACACGTACATCATCTTCCCCCTGGAGGAGAATGCCTTTGAAGTAGATTGCCTGCACTCCTTTCCAGCCAGCCCCTTTCCACTTGACTGCCTAGGTGTTATCCTTGATGGAGGTCAACTTTCTGAGGACAGGACAGGGGCCATTGCCATGAGTCTTGCCTCAACTGACTTTGTGTGAACACTCTGAACCTATCTTGTAAGTGCCTCTATCTAATAATGTGCATGTTCTAATCATGGTCCAATTCCTGCTGCTGCAGACCCATTTGTACCTGTCATGTATTAATCTGCCACCAATCCTGATCTGTGACATGCCTTTTGTTCTATGCCATTTACTCAGGGTCCCAACTGAATTCTCAGTTGTTCTTTTGACCTCGTGCTAATGGCCTCCCTAAAATATATGATGTGTATGTGTGTGTGCCTGTTTCTTTTGCTATCTCTTAAGTTTAATAGATGTTCCCCTTAAATAATAATGGCATAAGGGTCACTTTTCTACCTTAATACACAATTTAGGATCATAAATGAATCAAGCTACTGTTCTTTCAGACAGAATCTTGACAGAAATAAATGCAGGTAAAGTAAAGCCCTGCAGCCTCCTGGTTTCTATCTTGAATGGGCAAATGTTACAAAGGTTTTTTACTCTGCAGATAAATGCTCATTCCACCCCCTAGCCTCAGACAAAATACACTCAACTCTGTATAGGTTGCCAAATCTAGTTCCCCAGATAAGTTCTCATATTTACACCACTTCTCCTACTAACCTTCTGCACAAAGGCACTGAGTTTTTTTGTTCTGTGGCCTGGCAATTCCACTGCTCTGTCTCAGTGTCGTGATACCACTGCCACCATGTCTGCTTCTGCTTCTTCCCAACGCTTTCTCTCTTGTGTCACAGTTCTCTGTCTTCTGAGTTGAAGAGTATCAATACAAGAATCTATTTGCAAAGTCCCCTATTTTTAGCTATTCTTTCTAGATGGTAGTGAGATCCTAATTTGTTTCTGAAATGGCTCAATTAAGCCTAACGTGATGTCCAATGTGACTAATTGCCAGGTTGGGTTTTTAGACATCGTATTTGCATAGCTACAAGGGTACCAATCTATTGTTGGGCAAGCTGCCCACTCCTCTTAAACCAGAAAATCCAACCTCAATACTATCAAGTTAACACTGACTTATAGAGAACTTATAGGACAGGGTAGAACTGCCTCTGTAGGTTTCAAAGACTGTATCTCTTTAGCAGGGTAGAGAGCCGTGTCACTCTAGGGAGGAGAAAGTGCCATCTTTCTTTTTAGGAGAAATATGTGGGTTCCAACTGTTGACCTTGGGGTTAGCAGCCCAACAGTAACCACTGTGCCACCAGAACTCATTTCTTTCATACACTTTGGCGGATGCCAAACCCACGTAAATATTTGGAAGGATTTAAGGGGCCATAGCTAGAAAAACTGTATACTTGCATAGGCCAAATAACAAATTACATTAAGTACTACAAATAATTCTACATTAAAAACATTGTTTACCTTGGGATTGAAAAATGCACTCATTATGGGCAAATGTATACTTCATTTAAAAAACAAACATATATATATATATATATATATATATATATATATATATATATATATATATATATATATATACACGCACATCGGTTTCAATCTAATATGATACATAAGTGCTTATTTTGGTGTCCTGGCTTTGACATGTAGTAAGAGTTGTACTTCTAACCTCATGATCAGAGGCAAAAATCCCATTAGCTGCCTGTTGTGGCTCTAGAGGTGCAGAAACTCTGCACAGCAGTTTTATAGTGTCCTAAAGTGTGCTGACATGTCTAACTCTACTTGATAGTGTGTTTTAAAGGGTTTCTAAAGTGATGTTGTAATTTATAGTTCCCCTAGAAAATAATTTTAAATTTATAACAGCTTTTTATATAGCTCATTTGAAATGCTTCCAGATGCTTTAATTAACAATCATCTTTAAAGTTCAATGACTTGTCATTCTCCTTGAGTCATACAGTAAGGAATTGATAATTGTGTATTCTGTGAGGTAGGGACAAGCTCTTTTGTTTCTTCCTTTTGACATGTATATTTGATTGTCCAATCTCCATTTGTTATAAAGACATCTTATATTCACATGTCTGAAAATTGTGAATTTTAAATTTTATTGCTCAGGGTAAAAGCATATTTTCTGTCACTCAATAAAGAGACCATTACCAGTATTGGGGACTTTGTGTGTTAAGAAGTGCTAAGAACAGTAACAGCATCTGGACCTACGTGTTATGCATTACATTGTATTCTCCCATCAGTCTCCAGATTGTGCATCACCAGCATCTTAGAGGAAAGAGGAAGAAGTCCTTTGTTGGACTATTATTATTTCTGGGGTGGCATCATGAGAGATTCAAATTTGTGAACATCATTAGAGCTGATCCAGATAAGACAAAAATAAGAGCATCTCATTTGCTGGCAGTTCTAAGGACCAAAGAAAATGACCAATGCTCAGGTGATTCTGATGTATTTTATCCTTTTCTGTATGTCCTACTGGAATTGTAGGAGCCTGTGTATTATTGATTCAGTTCATTGGAAAAGTGGAAATCTGAAATAGAAGTTAGAGATGAACTTTTATTCTGATTTCAACATTGGGCTGGAGAAGATTATGAATATATTGATCATAGGGATAACACTAAACTATTTACATTGAGCATAATATGTCGCTAAGGATTTTTGGATGATGGTATCTTTCAATTCATTATTCTGTGGCCAACCCATGAGAATCATTCAAATTAAATGCTATTCCTTGTTTTTAGTGAGAAATAAGATCACGTCTTTTGGAGAGTTCAGTATTCCATGGGATTTTTGCCTGAGTTTCTTTCATGTTTCTTTCTGAAGGTGATGTGTTATGTGATTTCCCAAATATCAACATTCTCTTTAATGCATCTAAAATGGGCCTTGTAGCAATAGTGGTTTAAAAATGGCTGACAGTTTCTAACATCCTCTAACTATAGATGTAGGAGAGCGAATCAACCATCAGCATCAGCTTAAACATACCTATCCCCTCCAATGGCTTTCCAGTTCTGACAGCAGTTATCTCTACCTTAGTTTTCTCCTTCTAAGTTTCAGAATTCTTTCCAGTGGCCACATACCAATTATAGTATGGAGTCATAGGTTCAAGTTTTATTAAACAACAGAATGTAACTTGGTATCAGAATCAATGCGCTACACATTGGGATTCCTACTAAGGAAACATGGAGGCAAAATTTGCTCTTGTTCAGGGCAGGCCAGTTTTCTCTTTCTGCTATCAGACATTTTCCCTTCTAAAGATAGGCTCATTCCTTACTTCCATCTGTATAGGCTCCTCTTAACTCCTTGAGGATATCTTCCTCTTGATCTTGCCTGCCTGCCCCACTATCTTGGCTGAAAAGCCCTTTATGGACCTGTCACCATTAGCTCTGTTGCTGTGTCTTTTCTCCCATTGTCATTATCTCCATTGGTACAGCTCTTGACACATGAATAGTACAGTTCATTTTGCAGGAACATCAGACTAGTCCCTATGAGGTAGAGGTTTAAGCTGTTCTGTGATTTGCTCTGCAGTATCTCACAAAAGTAAATAGCTATCAAGTAAATAACTCTTCAGGTTGTGGAAACTGGTGAGTGCCAAATCCATAGTTCATGTATCAGTCTGGAGGGTTCTCCTCATTAATGTGTTTGTAAATGGTGATGAACCAGATCCTCAGGTAGACAATAGTCCACTGCCTCACAAGTTGAAGTTGTTGAATCTGGTCAGACAAGTTAGGGGATGGTGAGGAACCCAAATGGGAAGGTCACACAACATTGTTGGCTTATAGTGGTGGAAACTCTCAAATCAGGTCACACATGTGGCCCCTCAATTGCAGGGATGTCAAGGAAATGGTTAATGTATTTCTGGAAGTTGGCAAATCCCCAAACCATGGGTTCATTCTGAACTATGTGCATAAAATTGCAGACGGCTTTGACAGCACCAAACAAAGTGGCACATAAGAACATGGTAATGACAGTAACAACACCAACAAGCTAACAAACAAGCCACTGACATACAAAATTTAAAAGGAGAAAAAGACAATAAATAAATAGACAGATAGATAAATAAATTAATTAATTAAATCCGGGGTGGGGGGGAAGCCTGTTAATAGTTTAAGATCTGTTTGTTTACCTCCAAGGGTGTTTTCCAGATGAGTCTGATGGGGTGCAATGTCCTGGCCCCAAAGTCCATCCTTTATACTCCCTCGGGACCTCCTTGCTCTGCTTCCCCCACTGCTACATTGCACGCCCCCAGTGTTTTGCCTCAGTGTGGTGGGGTCAGTTCAGTCATATATCCCACACTATGTCTCCAGTGTTGTCCTGTGTAGGGCCATGTGTCAGTGCAGGATGTCGCATCTCACAATGGGGCCAGGTATATGATCCTCTCTGTACATTGGACCCTCCGAGCCGGGCTATCTTCCTCTGAGCTTGGTGGGCCCAGGTCTGCTCCACCCCATTCTTCTTCCTTGGCTTCAGCTTCCTTATGGGTGTGGTCAGTTCCTTTCCCACACTAGATGATCTATTTTCATTTTCTGTGGCACTCCCTTCCAAGATGGGGGTCAGGCTGATTCTGGTTAGGGCCGGCATAGGGGTGTTTTTGTGGATTCCTCTGTGCGTTACATTGCCCTCCTGGTCTGGCGCGTCATGGTGGGGTCTGTATGCACTTTCTAGTTCTGTGGAGACACAACCAATACTCTCCCCCTGGGTGAGTTAGTGCCCTGTTTCCCCTGTGCCATGAACTCAGTTTCTCCCCACTCCAATTCTCCCTTCCCTTATTTATGTTGGATTCTAATGTACCTCCCTAGGTGTGGCCTGCTCTCCATCCAACTATCAATGCTTCCACCTGTTTATTGCGAGATAAGCGTTTATTCTTCTATTCCTGGCATTCTAATTGTACTTACCTCAGGGAACTCATGTTATACCTGGCCTTTTGAATTTAGTTTACCTCGCTTAATATGATTCCTTGCAGCTCTTCCCATGAAACGACATGTTTCACGTGATCATCCATACTTTTCAGTGCTGCATAGTACTCCATTGTGTGTATGTGCCAGAGTTTACTAATCCATTCATCTATTGATGGAAACTCAGGCTGTTTCCAAGTCTTTGAGATTGTGAATTGTGCCATAATAAACACTGAAGCACAGATGACTGGTCGTGTTTTATTTGTTGCTTCCACTGGGTATATGTCCAGTAGACGGATGACTGGGTCTTAAGGTAGATAAATTTCCATTTTCTTTAAGTATCTCCAGATCGCTTTCCACAGTGGCTGTACAAATCTACACAACCACCAGCAGTGGAGGAGGGTTCCTACTTCACCACAGCCCCTCCAACACTTGTTGCTCTCTGATTTGGGCTAGCCTCAGGGGTGTTAGGTGGTATCTCATGGTTGTTTTGATATGCATTTCTCTTATGGCTAATGACCTGGAACACTTTCTCATATTCTTATTGGCCATATGGGTCTTCTCCCTAGTGAAAGTTCATTTCAGTTCTTTTGCCCATTTCCTTAGGGGGTTAACTGTTTTCCTCTTTTTGCAGGTCATGATGGTGTTGTAGATTTTAGTAATGAGCCCTTTGTCCGATGTGTCATTACTAAAAATCCTCGCCTAGTCTGTGGGTTGTCTTGTCACCCTCTTGGTGAAGTCTTTCGAAGTGCACAGGTACTTTATTCTTATTAAATCCCATTTGTTGATTTCCAGTTCACCTGTGTGTGTACCCTTCTCTATTGCAGTGAGCCTATGAGTTCCCTGGGTCAGTGCTCTGAGGTTACTCCCAATTCCTTCCTTGATGGTCCTTATGGTTTGGAGTTTAACTTCTAGGTCTGTGATCCACCTTGAATTTATTCTTGGGCATGAGGTGAGGTAAACATCTTGCTTCATCTTTCTACATGTAGGAATCCATTGTTCCCAGCACCACTTGTTAAAAAGGGCATCGCTTCCCACTTGATGGTTTGGGGATCCTTATCGAAGATCAGTTGTCTATATGCTGATGGTTTTATTTTGGGGGTATCCTTTTCCACTGGTCTGAGTGTCTGTCATTGTGCCATTACCATGCTGTTTTGACCACTGTAGCTGTGTAATAGGCATTAAAATTGGGTAAGGCAAGTCCTCCAACTGTGTCCTTCTTGAGGAGTTCTCGGCTAATTCTGGGTTTCTTCCCTCTCCATATGAAAATGGTGGTCAGTTTGTCCATTTCTTTGAAGAAGGTTGATGGTATTTGCAATTGTATAGCATTGAACTTGTAAAGTGCTTTAGGTAGGACTGTCATCTTTATTATGTTACGCCTTCCAGTCCAAGAGCAGGAGATGTTATTCCATTTGTGGAGGTCGATTTTGGTTTCCTGTACTAGGGTCTTATAGTTTTCTTTATTTAGGTCTTTAGCATTTTTTGTTATATTTCTAGGTATTTCAGTTTGTTCTTAACTACTGTAAAGGGTACTTCGTTCTTAATCCCCTCTGCCAAGGTTCTGTCTGATGTGTGTAGAAAACCTACCGACTTCTGTTTATTGATCTTCCCTATTCCTCTATCGCTGTAAGTACTCCAGCTGTCGAGCTTTTGGGGTTTTCAATGTACAGGATCATGTTGTCTGCAAATAGCAATAGCTACACCTCCTCCTCCCACATTTGGATACCTTAGATGTCCTTCCGCTGTCTTATGGTTTTAGCCAGAACCTCCAGAACAATATTGAATAGAAGTGGGGACAGGAGGTATCCTTGTCTTATACCCTTTTTCAGTGGGATTGTTTTTGTCTTTTCTCCATTGACTATGATGTTGGCTGTTGGCCTTTCATAGATAGCTTGTATCAGCTAGAGGAACATACCTTCCAATCCTATCTCAATGAGTGTCTTAATTAGAAATGGGTGTTGGATGTTTTCAAATCTTTGTCTATGTCTATGGATATTACCATATGGTTTTTATCCTTGTTCTTCTCGATGTGGCGTATAATATTGATGGATGTTCAACCATCCCTGCATCCCTCGGATGAATCCTCCCTGGTCATAGTGGATGATGTGTTTTATATTCTTTTTATTCTATTGGCCAAAATTTTGTTAAGGATTTTTGCATCTATGTTCATTAAAGATAGATATTGGTCAGTAATTCTCTATACCTGTGGCATCTTTGACCTGTTTGGGTATCAAAGTAATGCTTGCTTCGTAAAATGAGTTTGGGAGTTTGCCATCCTCTTCTATGATATGGAATAGTTTGTGGAGGAACGCTGTCAACTCTTCCCTGAATGCTTGGTCGAATTCTGCTGTGAAGCCATCTGGCCTTGGGGCTTTTTTTGTTGGTAGGTTCTTGATGACCCTATTTCTTCTTTCACTATGGGTTTGTTGAGGTTCTTGATCTCTGAAATAATCTAGGGACAGACTGTTTTTCCAAATATTTATCCATGTCTTCCATGTTTCTGAATACATTAGAGTACAAACCTTCATAGTACTTTGTGATTATCCTTTGAATCTCATTGGGATCTGTTGTTATTGCCCTTTCATCCCTCATCCTGGCTATTGATGTTTCCTCCTTTCTGTCCTTGGTAAGCTTTGCCAGAGGACTGTCAATTTTGTTAATTATTTCATAGAACCAGCTCTTAGCTGCATTTATCTTTTGCATTGTTCTCTTGTCTTCCCACTGGTTTAACTCCACCCTGATTTTCATTATTTCTTTTCTCTTGCTATTAGAGGGGTTGTTCTGCTGATTCTGTTCTAGTTGTTGGAGGTTTTGTGTTAATGTATCTGTCATGTGCATCTCGATTTTTTCATATATGCATTTCATGATATCAAGCTACCTCTGATAACTGCCTTCGGAGAGTCCTATATGTTTTGATATGTTGTGTTCTTGTTCTCGTTAGTTTCTAGAAACTTCCTAATATCCTCTCTGATCTGGGCCTGTACCCATTCATGTCACAGGAGATCATTGTTCATTCTCCAATTGGTTGCCCTTGCTTTTCTGGACGTCCTCTTGTTAATCTCCAGTTTTATGGCACAGTGATATGAGAAGGATGTCTGAATATATCTGTGTTTGAATTTACTCAGGCTGGACTTGTGTCCCAGCATGTGGTCTATTCTTGTAAAAGATTCAAGTGAAGTCTTTTGCATGTGCATGGAAAGCTTTATAAATGTCTATCAGGCACTGATGCCTAATTACATTGCTTAGCTCTATCGCCTCTTTACTGAGCTTTTTCCCAGTGATCTGTCTTGATCTGATAGTGGAGTGTTATAGTCACCTACTATGATTGCTCAGTCTGTGATTTCTCTTTTCATCCTTTTACTAGTTTGACAAAATTTGCCACACCATTATTAGGAGCATAAATATTCAATATGCTAAGTGTTTCTTGGTTTACTTAACATTTGAGCATTAGGCAATGCCGCTCTTTGTTTCTTTTTATGGTTTGGATCTTGAAGTCCATTTTGTCAGAGATTAAAATAGCCACCCCTGCCTTTTTTTGAGTTACCATTGGATTGGTAAACTTTCTGCCAGCCCTCTATTCTTAGCATATTAATGGCTGTGCCTTAAGATGTGTCTCTTGCAGGCAGCAGACTGATGGATTATGTTTTGTGAATGAGTCCTTGAGTCTTTTTCTTTTAATGGACCAGTGGAGTCCATTTGAATTCAGAGTTATTATCACTATCTCTGGATTCATAGTTGTCATATCCTGTTTTGTGTTTTGGTTAACTTCATATCAGTGTACTGTGTTTGAGTGGAGAGTTTCTATCTTGTCTTCTTTTCCATCTGAGACCCTGTTGTCCAGGTAATTGTTGCTGGTATGTTGGCTTCTAGATGGAGATGGGCTATATGGTGGTCTCCTGTTAGTTCTTGGTGGAGATTGATCCTCTGATCATAGTGAGTCAGCCAGTATCTTCTGCAGGGTCGGGTGTCTTGCACCATATCCTTTGAGTCTTTCCTTGTCCTGGAAGACCCTTATCTCACCATCTACCTTAATGGATATCTTGGTAGAGTACAGGATTCTGGGAGAGGTTTTTTTTTCAGCTTTTGGAAGATCTTGCTCTATTCTCTCCTCCTCTTCATGAAATCTGCTGATAGGTCTAAGCATATTCTTACCTGCTCTCCTTTGTATGTGACTGTCTTCCTTTCTCTTGCTGCTCTTAAAATTTTCTTTTCCTTCTAAATTGGATACTTTTACTATTATATGTCTTGGTGTGTTCTTCTTGGGGTCTAATCTAGCTGGCATCCTTTCTGCTTCCCAGGAGTGCCTGCTTCTCCTTGTTAGGGTAGGAAAGTTTTCTTCCAGAAATTCCTTTACTATCTTGACTGTCGACTTGTGTGTTGTATTGTTCTCTAGTAGACCAATTATTTGAATATTATTCCTCTTCATCTGTAATTGATTCCAGGTTATCTTCTGCTTGTTTAATTTTCCTGTATTTCTCACTTGCTTAGGTCTGTTTGGGTGTCCTCAAGATCACTGATACGGTTCTCTGCCTCCTCAAGCCTAATCTTAATTCAATGACTTTGTGTGTGGCTTCTCCTACCTCCTTTGTTAGCTCCTGCGGTTCCCTTTGGTGGGTTGATTTCATCCCCTCTATTATGGACTTCAACTTCTCTATCATTGTATACTTATTCTGGGTTGCTTCCCTCAATTCCTGTAGTATTGCCAGCAGACGTCTGAAGATTTCCTTCTGGGGAAGATCTGTATCTGTTTATTCTATGAGAGACGTTAGCTCTGCTACTATGTTTTCTCTTTTTTTGTTGGGTGTGATGTGGTCTGTTGATTTTTCCTCGATCCTATCTTAGGCCCCCATGTTTCTGGGAGGCCAGGGTGCCCTTATCTGTGTTATTGTTAAGAATTCTTTCAGGCGATGCCTATGACCTATTCTAAAGATGGGTCAGACTGCTGTGTAGGCAGAATTCCCAGAAGGCTTAGTGAAAAGCAGTGGTGAGATGTTTCAGCGACTGGTGTGGAGGCTGAAGCCTCAGTGAGTGCCCCCGGGCTGCTTTGACCTTTTCTGTCAGGATACCCTTAGCACCCCCCCCCCTTTTTTTAGTAATAAAAACGGGAAAAGTTCAAAATTAAAAAATAATTTTTTTAAAAATTGGGAGGAAAAATAGAGAAAGAGAAAGAAGGAGAAGCTATAAAAGAGGAGATAAGAAGTGATAAGTGAAGTGGAAGGAGCAAAAAAAGATAGAAAACCTATAGAAAAGGGACAGAAGAGAAGTAATAGTAATAATGAAAAGGAGGAAGTAAAAGAGAGAAAACACAGAAAGTGAAAGAAAAAAAGAAGAAAACAAGCATGAAATTATATATATATATATATATATATATATATATATATATATATATATATATATATATATATATATATATATATATATATTTAAATTCCCCCATTCTTTTCCCTCCAAGTTAGAAATGCCTTATAGAAGGCGGAGGTGGGCCAGTCCTCACTACCACAGGACATGTTGCTGATCTGGGCTCTGGAGCAGGGCTATGTGAGTGAAAAATGCTCCTCCGATCAACCAGCACTCCCAGGTCCCTGCAGTCCTGTAGAGTTAAGCCTGTGGGCAGAGGCTACCAAGGCGGGAGAAGCCCCAGAGGGGTAAGCTTCCTGCACTGGCAGGAAAAGACTGGGGCCACAAGGGGTGCTGAGGGAGGCAAAGGCCGCAGGGCTCGCCTCCTGTACCAGCTGGAAAGGGTTGGGGTAGGCTTAGAAACTGGTGCTAGGGTTCCCGCAGTGCACTGCACTGGTGAAAGCCAGCTGGAGCATACAAACAGTACTGGTGGGGACCGCAGAGCCACGACCTCGGCTCCTTGCAGGCAGGGAGCAGCGCAGGCTCCTTAGTGTTGTGTTCCGAGCTGGATCAGAGGGCGGTGAGTCTGCCCTCCACCCTGGGAGGAACGCGCCAGAACAGGCTCAGTACTCAGCCACAGGCTGCTGGAAACCGCGCAGCACACCGGGGAAGGCAAAGCTGCTCCAGCGGGGCCACAAAGCCCTTTTGCTCGCATTCCTAACTGGCAGGAGCACCCACTGTTATGCCCAGGGATGTCAACGCTGGAAGGAACGCCCCGAGTCAGGTGGCTTTAGCGCTCCCCGGGCTGCGGGCACTGGACTCTGCGGTGGTGCAAGTCAGCCTGCAGTAGCTCCTGCGTAAATGCAGCATCAGGGACAGAAGCGGTTTGGGCTCCGGGTGAAGGCCCTTGCTGGTGGGAAGTGAAGCGGGAGCTAGGCTGACGGAAGGTGGGGGGGGGGGGGGTTTGGGGGTCAGGCATACGAGGTGGCAGTGGAGAGGTCCCCTGCACCAATGGGGGTGGATGGTCCCCCGTGGGGGTTGCCCAGGCAGCCACTAGTAGCCTGTAGACCAATTACCCAGGCCTTGGTTGAATGGAGTGAGGGATGCGGCCCAAGGGCAGATCCGTGCCATCTGGGGAGAGGGGAACCACGGGAAAGGGAAGATTCTCTCCAGGTGGGGTCCCTCGAGTGGGCAGTTGCTGTGGGGGGTCCCACCACCACTGTGCCTGTTTCGGCAGAGCAGTCAAGCAACTCGGAGCACGGGGTCCCGGTCTGGGGATGGAGTGAGACTATAGCTAGACGGAGCTGCGGTGGCGGGAGCTTAATGACACGATATGTCCCACAAATCGGATCCTGGATTACCGAGGCCCTGGCTCAGGACAAATGTGTGGGGTGGGGTGCTGTCCCGGTGGATATTTCACTCATCAGACTCCTTCCACTCGGCTACCTGGACAGTAAACCCGCCTTGTTTGAAAGTACTCTCAGAGTATGCTGGTCTCCTGATCCGCCATCTTCCCAGAAGTCCTTGGTTAAATTTTCAATACATATATAGTTTTAATTATTCTATTGTGAGTCTTACAGATATCATAACATTCCATAGTTCTATCACATGAAACACTATTAAACAATTGCTGCCACAATGTTTCCAAACATTTTCTTTATTTTAGAACTCCTTGATATCAGCTCCCCTTTATTCCCTCTCTTCAATCTCTTTATTGTGGAAAACAGAAACTTCATAAAAGTGTAAGCAGCCTCTTCTCTATACTTCTTACCAGCAGGGCTTAGAAGACAAGGGCTAATGCTAGAGGAAATTGTCCAGAGTCCAGAGGATATAGATAAAGGTGATAACACACAATCCTCCAGGTACAAAGAGTTTTCTCTACACTGCTTTCCGTTACATGAAAGTATAAAGCTGTCTCCTAAAGACATCCAACTTTTGCTACTCATCTAAAAGATGCCTAGCTTTAAGAGCAATAAGGTTCTCTTTGTTGCTATCAAGGAGTCAACTATTCCTTTGTCTCTTACATGCCTTCTGGATGGGTCCTAAGAGACAGTTGTGTAACTGAGGGGCAGAAATAAAAAGGGAGAGAAAAGTATTTCTGCGGTCACCTCATCCATGATGTCAGGTCTGAGCTGGATAGAGAGAATATATACACTCACCGATTTATATTAACTCCAGGCATGCAAACCCATCCCCACCCCACAACACACACACACACACACACACACACACACACACACAGACACCTACCTACATAATGAGGTGGGAAGTTTCTTTACGCTGGAGGTCCCTTAGTTCATTGGTTGAGTAACTTAACACCAGTGCTGAGGGCAGTTAGAGGGGAGTAACTTGTCCCCTGACTGGGAATATAATATGAGTGTGTATGCTTCTATACATAAAGCTGGTGGCTGTTAGAGATTAGCCATGTGCTCCTATGAGGTATCATTAAGGAATCACTACAATGGGAGGATATTGTGGGGATGATGGGGATGAATTTTCATTAGGACCATATGACTGGGACTCTTCTCTAACATACAAATATGAAGGCCTCCCTCCACCCAGAATCCTGGCCTTGCAGGCTTCTTTAATGCAGACAATAGAGAATTTATCTGCAAATGTTCTCTTCCTGGTCATCAACTTCACAGCCTGATACTTACCATGAAGTGTTTTAAAACATTCAGGCTGTCCCAGATTCACACTTTGCCCATTCTGTTGTGTATTTGGCTGCTAGAGACTTGCATGTCTCACTCCTATATAAACACTGCTAAATGACGTCGATCACTCATCAGCATTACAGATCAGACTGCTATACCCTATTTTTTGCTGTCTGCTTTATCTTCCTTTATGTCACATGCTACTTCTACGGACCCATTTAACTGTGAGGCTGGATCCCACAGTTTATGTCTGCTTTAAGAGTTGGTACAAAACTTTAATAACACTTGTAGTTATTGTTTTTACTTGCAGGCATGTGAAAATTAACCCACCCATGGCAACATTGTAACTCAGGAGAGATCTTGCAATGCACTTGTTTTTGATGATGAGCATGACACCAATCTTCATGAATTTGTCAGTCTCAGCCTTATAAACCACTTAAATCTAAAAATAACTAGTGCTTAAAGTACAATAACATATACAATATCAGTTTTTAAACATATCATTTTGACAACTTGCCATTTTTCTTGATAGTGCTTCATATATTCTGTCTTCCAATTATTAGTACATGTTTGTAGGCAGCTATTTTTTCTCATGCCATGTCACCCAGTGAAGGTCCTCAAAGCATTACTCCATCCACATCATTACTGTTGACTGTACTTTGAGAACTTAGTACTTCTAAAGTGTTATTTAAGTGCCATTAAACCTGAGGAGCTAATGTTCTAGAAGTTAATCACCAGTTCTTCCTCCTAGTCTGTATTTCTGGAATTTCCACTTAGACCTGTGCACCATGTGTGATCCTGATGATATTTTAAATACTGGTGGCAGTGTTTTCGATGTCACAGCAATCTGCACACCCCCACAGGAAAACACTGGATGATGAGTTTTGTAAGCTAGACTGTAGGCTTTCCATAAGTCTCATATATACCTGTAAAATTGTGTTCTCCGAAGTTGAACATTCTGCATTTTTCACATTTCGTTTGTCTAGTACTTAGTTGTCTTTCAGGAAAGATTGATGGAATGAATACATCTGATCTCAAGCACCTGAAATTAGCAGGCCTTACCACCCTTGTGGGTCTGTGTCTTGCTTGTATTTATATTCTTTTTATATTTTCACGGTCCTATTAAGCAACTACCAAATCTGTGTTCATTCATTATTTTCACACCCAAACTGATTTCTACAATAACTGTGTTTACCATTTGGATTGTTTACGCAATTCTAAAATAAAGAAGTCAGTAGTTTTCAATGAGACGAGAAACTTTTCTTGATATTGAACAGGAACAATTTTATACTGGAATGAAATTCCCTGATTGTGAAAAATCCAGTAGTATGAAGTCACAATGCATTCAGCATCAGGAATCTGACAAAACTGAGAAACCACGCATAGGTGATAAATGTGGGAGAATCTTCTTCAAGGAGTCTTTCCTCTGTGAGCACCACTTCAGTCAAATTCTTGATAAGACTTATGAATGCATTCAGGGTGGGCAAGGGTTCGACAAATCATTCAAACTCACTGTACATTATCAAACAGCACATAAAGGACAAAACCCATACACAGGGTTGGAATATGGCAAAGTTTACCACAGTAATACATATTGCGAGGAACATTAGAAAACTCATGTGGTAGGTACCCCCTGTGTATGCAGTGAATGTGGGGAAGGATTTAACAGGAACAGTGATCTCACTGCTCATCAGCAAACTCCTACTGGAGAGAAACCCTATGTATGTCATGATTGTGGCAAAGGTTTCATTCAGATAGCACATCTCAAAATTCATCTACGAAGTCATACTGTAGAAACTCCTTATGTATGCAGTGAGTGTGGCAAAGCTTTCAGTCAGAAGCAATGCCTAACATCACATCAGACATTTCACACAGGAAAGAAACTGCATATCTGTGGTGAGTGTGGAAACACCTTTATTAGGAAGACCAAACTTACTGTTCATCAGCGAACTCATACTGGAAAGAAACCCCATGTGTGTGGTGAATGTGAAAAAACCTTTATCTGGAAGAAGAACCTCACTGATCATCAGTGAACGCCTACTGGAGAAAAACCTAATATATGCGATGAGTGTGGTAAAGCTTTCAGTCAGAAATAATACCTTACAGCACATCAGACATTTCTTTTTTTAAAAAACAATTTATTAGGGGCTCATACAACTCTTCTCACAGTCCATACATATACATACACCAATTGTATAAAGCACATCTGTACATTCTTTGCCCCAATCATTTTCTTTTTTTTCTCTTTTCTTTTTTTACATTTTGTTAGGGACTCATACAACTCTTATCACAATCCATACATATACATACATCAATTGTATAAAGCATATCCATACATTCCCTGCCCCAATCATTCTCAAAACATTTGCTCTCCACTTAAGCCCTTTGTCAGGTCGTCTTTTTTTTTCCCTCACTCCCTGCTCTCCCCTTGCTCATGTGCCCTTGGTAATTTATACATCGTTATTTTGTCATATCTTGCCCTATCCAGAGTCTCCCTTGCCCCCATTCTCTGGCGTCCCTCTCCCAGGGAGGAGGTCACATGTGGATCCTTGTAATCAGTTCCCCCTTTCCAACCCACTCACCCTCCACTCTCTCAGCATCGCCCCTCACACCCTTGGTCCTGAAGGTATCATCCACCCTGGATTCCCTGTGCCTCCAGCCCTCATATGTACCAGTGTACAACCTCTGCCCTATCCAGCCCTGCAAGGTAGAATTCGGATCATGGTAGTTGCGGGGAGGAAGCATCCAGGATCTGGGGGAAAGCTGTGTGCTTCATCGGTACTACCTCGCACCCTAATTAACCCATCTCCTCTCCTAAGCCCCTCTACGAGGGGATCTCCATTGGCCGACACTTGGGCCTTGGGTCTCCACTCTGCAATTCCCCCTTCATTCAATATGGTATATATATATATATATATATATATATATATATATATATATATATATATATATATATATATACACACACACACATATATCTTTTTTTTTGCATGATGCCTTATACCTGCTCCCTTTGGCACCTCGTGATCACACTGGCCGGTGTTCTCCTTCCATGTGGGTTTTTTTTGCTTCTGAGCTAGATGGCTGCTTGTTCACCTTCAAGCCTTTAAGACCCCACACACTATCTCTTTTGATAGCCGGGCACCATCAGCTTTCCTCACCACATTTGTTTATGCACCCATTTGTCTTCAGCGATCCTATCATGGAGGCATGCAGTCAATGATATGGGTTTTTTGTTCTTTCATGCCTGATAACTGATCCCTTCGGGACCACTTGATCACACAGGCTTGTGTGTTCTTCCATGTGGACTTTGTTGCTTCTGGCTAGATGTCCGCTTGTTTATCTTCAAGCCTTTAAGACCCCAGTCACTATCTCTTTTGATAGCCGGGCACCATAAGCTTTCTTCACCACATTTACTTGTTCACCCACTTTGGCTTCAGCAGTTGTGTCGGGAGAGTGAGCATCATAGAGTTCCAATTTAATAAAAGAAAGTATTCATGCATTGAGGGAGTGTTTGAGTAGAAGCCCAAGGTCCTTGCACCACATTAATACTTAACCTATAAATATAGACACATAGATCTATTTCCCCATCCTCCTGTATATATTTGCATGTACATGTCTTTGTCTAGACCCCCATAAATGCCCTTTGACTCCTAGCTCTTTCCTCCATCTCCCTTGACTTTCCTCCTGCCCTACTACCATGCTTCGTCGCCACCTGGGCTAGAGTATACCTCTTCTCTAAGCAACCTTACACTTGATCATTTCCCACCAGGCCTGCCACTCCCCCCTCTCTATGATTTTGGGTCCCATGTTGTTATCTTGTCCTTGTGTTTGTTAACACCACTTCCTTACCCCCCTACCCCGCCACTCCAAGTCCTCCCGGAACTGTCGGTCTCATTGTTTTTCCTCCAGATAGTTCATCCAGCCTGTCCTATTCAGACAGACCTGTGGAGACACTAACATGCATGAAAGCAAGACAGAGGAAAACAAAGCAACAGTATACAACCAGACAACAAGACAACAAAACAACAAAACAACAAAAACAAACCACTGACAAAGAACAAAACAAAACACTTCGCAAGAGAAAAGCTTGTAGTTAGTTCAGGGATCATTTGCTGTCCCTTTGGAGCATTTTCCAGTCCAGTCTGTTGGGGCACCATGCCCTGGCCCCAAAGTCCACTTTCAGCATTCCCTGAGACCTTGCCACTCCATTCCCTTGCTGTTCCGCTGCAGTCCCCTGTGATTTGCCTCGGTGTAGTGGGATCAGATCAGGTGAAATTCCCACACTGTGTCTCCGGTGCTGTCCCCTGTATCGCTCTTAGTCACTGATTGGCATCATTTCTCACAGTGGGGCCAGTCATGTTGTTCGGTCTGTGGACTGCCTGCTCTACTCAGGAACATCATCCTCACGGCCTGGTGGGCCAGGCTGTGCTCCACTCTCTCCTCCTGCCCCTTCATCTGCTCCCGTGTGCTCTGATCAGATATGTCCATCACCCGGAGCTGCAGAGTCAATGTCGTCCTTTGGAATAAATTCTTTTTGGGGGAGGGGCAGGAATCCACTTAATTTATGGTGCTGGGGCCAGCCTCCCAGACCTCTCCACTGGTTCCCTACTCCACGCCGGGATATTGCATTCACACCTTGCGGCACTGGGTTGAAGTCTGCTCCCACTTTTCCTGTGGAGATATAAACAATACCCTCCCCATGGGTGGATTAGTGCCCCATGCACCCACTACCCTTTTCTTCCTTATATTCATCCTTTGTTTTCCTTTACCCCTCTCCTCCACCATTGCATCAGACATTTCACACAGTAAAGAAACCCCATGTATGTGGTGAATGTGGAAAAACCTTTATCAGGAAGACAAACCTTACTGTTCATCAGTGAATTCATACTGGAGAGAAACCCTATGTATGTGATGAATGTGGAAAAGCCCTTGGCAGGAAGAATGTTTTTACTGATCATCAGTGAATTCATACTGGAGAGAAACTGTCTCTGATGAATGTGGAAAAACCTTTGTAAGGAAGAATGTTTTTACTGATCATCAGCAAACTCATACTGGAGAGAAACCCTATGTATGTGGTGAATGTGGAAAAACCTTTTCCTGGAACAGTAACATCACTGTTCATCAGCGAACTCATACTGGAAAGAAACCTCATGTATGTGGCGAATGTGGAAAAGCCTTCATCAGGAAGCATCATTTCGCTGTTCATCAGTGAATTCATGCTGTAGAAAAACACCTTATGTATGCTGTGAGTGTGGTAAAGCTTTTAGCCGAAAGCACTCCCTTACATCACATTATATAATTCACACAGGAAAGAAACTGTTTGCATGTAGTAAATGTGGAATATCTTATATTTCGAATTCAAGTGTCATTCAACACGAGAAAATTGTTAGCAAGAAAACCTTTCAATGAGGTTAATGTAACAAAGCTTTCAAAATAAAGGTACTAGGGTGTGGTCTGGGCTGATTGCAGGGCCAGATAATGGTAACTTACCATGTGGCTTTCCATACTCAGAACTGCTGTCACTTTTCTGACATGGTCCACAGGGGTGGACAGAGGGACTTCCAGTCTTCCATATGGTGCATAGTTCCCTTCTTGCTCTTCAAGCTTTCAATTCCCCAAAGAACTGGACCTTGTGTTTCTGGAACATAGCTATGCCAAGCAATAGGGAGCCCACCCAGATGCTAGTAGTCCCTACCCCACCTCCATTCTCTTTGTTACCCGCCCCCCCCACATTCACCCCACTGAAGACAGCACAAAAGTACCATAAAATACGAGTGAAGATATTAGAAGACATATGGAAACAATTAGTCCAGAGGAAGAATGGACCACAGTCATCCTCAGCTTCCATGTATCTGAGACCAGAAGAATTATATCGTGCCCAGCTACCACTGCTAATTTACTCTGAAAGGTATCACAAAAGAAAGTCCAGAGTGAAGTGGGAGAACAAAGTGGAACAAAATCCAAAATCATAAAATAGACCAGGCTTCACATGAGAAAAAAGAGCATTCGCTGAAAAAGCAGTTGATTCTAAGACGTGTTTACTTGTGTATAAAATGATCCACTCTGGAGTATTGGAGACAATCACTGGCTGTATTAGTACAAGAAAATAATCTCTTGTCTTTCATGCATATGCAGGGAGCATGGAGAATGAAAAGGATAGTAAAGTTGTACCAACCCAATGTGCTATGAAGGTATTTAAAACAACCCTTATTGAGTTCCAGAATCATGAACATATATTAAAGATGATTAAAGGTATAAAGACTGCTTCAGTAAACAAAATCCACCTAAGATCATCCACATGAGCGCAGAAAAAAAAATGCACTGTTTCTCAAGAATGCAGAGCGTTGGAATTCCTTGTCCAACAGTTGTCATGCTCAAGAAACACATTTCAGTTATGTCTTTTATGGCCACAATGTTCCCACTCCTAAATTAAAAGAAGTAAAGCTCAGTAGTGAATTGAAAGATGCCCAGTATCAAAGTCTTGATATGATGCAGCGGTTACATAATGAATGTCCACTGATCCATCCTGACATCAGTGAGTATAACAAGCTGTGGCATGCTGGAAAGATCTGGTTGAGTGATGTCAGCCAGTCTGTAGAACCAACGTCATGGCCTGGAATTCCTCTTCCGGAACTGTAAGAATGTCTCCCAGACTTTCCAGAAAGGAGGAGTTATGGAGCTCTCAATGAATGAGAACTCCTTAATGCTGTTGCAGGCTTAAACATCTCAGCAGATAATGAAGCTGATTTCTCAGCTGACATAGAAGCTTTGGAGAAAATGAATGAAGATCATGTTCAGAAGAATGGAAGGAAAGCTGCTTCATTTGTGAAGGATGACAGAGGTCTACCAGAACTACATCATGAATCACACCCATGACCGCTGACTTTCAATATTAACAGTGACCGTGACCATAATTCTAGTGGAAAAATTATTCTCTATAGTACTATGAAAAATGCAAATTTTGTTTCACAAAAGCTGATGGAAACAGGCATAACCTTTCATTGGGGCATCATGAAATGGAATTGAATGGAACGTCTTCCACATTATGACACCCAAGAAGAGACATAAGTTTGTGGAGAAGATAAATGCATAAGAACTAAAGTATCATGGCCCAAAAGCGTCTTTAAATTTTCAAAATTTTTGCATGTAGTTAATATGGTTAAAACTGTAATTCATAGCCATCATGTAAAAGGATTATTTGAAAGCATGGGCTGTAAGATTTAAACCATGTTTGGCACATTCCATGTTCAGTTTACATTTTATTCAAACTAGTTATTAATTTTCAAGGGAAATATGGCAAATGAGAAATAGTAGACAATTCAATGGGGAAAAGTACCTTTAAAGCAACTCAGGTACCAAACTAACCAGCTGATTTAAGTGATCTGATCTTTTAATAATCTCTAGTACTGCAACTGGAAGGGCCTCTCTGCATGAAAAGCAAGCTCTCTACTTTCATTAGTTTGCTAGGGTGAGGTTTATGTAAAACTAAAACATGGTGAATCCTACTGTTGCTATTAAGTCAGATTAGATAAAGAAAAATCCAAAACGTGTTAGCACTTTTAAATGCCAAATATGTTCTTCTTAAACACATTTTTTATTTCTTTGATACAGTTTTTAACTGCATTTCAAAAAAGTCTGAGGGTATATTTTTCAATAATGTGATGTACGCTGAGTTTGAACTGCTGGGTTCTGTGTTAGATATGAAGCTGTGGATCATTAACCTCCACCCCATTCACGGCTCCTTAAGCTATGCTTTCACTTTTATGAAGAGAATTGGATATATATGTTTTAATCCTAAAATGTCTCTGAAGATTGTATAACTTAGGAACTTGACTCAAATTATAAAATGATGCAGATTTCACAACTTCTGAATTGTTTTGTTTTACCCAATTTTTGTTGTTGTTGCTTTTACTTGTATCGCCCGGGGGGGGGGGGTAGGGGGCAGGATGAGAAAGCCGGAACTAGATAGGATTGCCTATGATGGTTAATACTGAATTTCAAATCTGCTGGTCATTATTTCTAAATACTATGTTCTTAAGATGGAATCATCCCCCTGGTAACACAATATTTGGGAGCTTTCACTACTTTAAGGTTTATGTCTAACACATAGGGTTACACAAACATCTTTCATAGCTAATGTTTTGTGTACTTCTACTGGCTTTTCCAAGGTTCAGCTTTTAGCGTTAATCAGGATGGAAGAGCTTGATGAATTCTCTGTTTTGTGTTGCTTAATTTTTTGTAACATAATTCATCCAGATTTAAGTTGACTGTTGAAGTCATTCTACATCAATTTTATTTTTCCTATTAAGTTCAGTGAAATCTTTACTTGTTCTGTCCTGTATTAGAGCCCTGGTGGAGCCCCATTGGCTGCCAATCCATCAGTTGCTTAACCAGGCCCTTCATGGAGAAGAAGGCTTTGCATGAGAAAAAAGAGCATGAGGGGGAAAAAAACAAAGCCTGAGGGGAAAAAAAACAAAGGCATCTCATCATGTCCTACAGGGTCGAACTGATGTCAGGGAGTTTGTTTGGTTAGTTGTCTTGGTTCATATTTTACAATAAATGTTATTTTTGATATTAGCATTTTTGTGCTATTTTTTCTTTACCTGATTCTTTACTAGCATTTCAGGAAACATTCATTTATGTGGAATGTTTCTGAATTACTGTCTTTAGATTTACTTTTTAAAAATTCCTTGAGGCACAACTTGTTAGTGGAATTGGAAATTGCCCAGGATTGCAACAGGAGCTAAGTATCAACAGATAGAGATACCCTTCCAACTAAGTAAACTTCCAGAACAGCATACTGAGCCAAGAGCAATCTGAGAAAACCCACTCCATGTGGACAAATTCTGTTCTCTCTGGGGGAAACAATAGCTGTCCGCCTTAGTAGAATTCTCTTGGTGAACCAACATGCCTGGAGAGAGTGCATTTGCTCTCACAGAGAAATCAATTAACTGGAAGAGATTTTCAGAGAGATAAAGAAACAAAAGCACAGCATTCCAAGATACATGGAACATCCATGAGAACGGGGTTTTCTAACTCTATTTTGCAGCCATGAATTACCACGACTATCAAAGCCAGAACCCAAGTCTTAAAATCATTACTTTCCAACCTATCATGGAGGAATTTAAGGATTTCAACAAATACATTGTTTATATGGAATGCCAAGGTGCCCACCTGCAGGCCTGGCTAAAATAATCCCATCCGAGCAGTGGACAGCCAGACAGAACTATGACGATATGGATGATATCCTGATAGCCAGTCCTGTGCAGCAGGTAGCTACGGGGCAGACAGGTGTCTTTTTGCTAGATCATAAAACAAAGAAATCCATAACCGTAAAGGAGTATCACCACTTGGCCAACACCGACAGATATCACACACCGGGATGTTGAGGATTTGGAGCGAACATATTGGAAGAGCCGCTTGCACGATTCTCCCATTTATGGGGCTGGGGTATGTGGCTCCTTATTTGGTGAAAACACTGAGCTTTGGAAGCTCAGACACCTGGGAATGATCCAGGATCTTTTGGAGGAGTGTGGAATTGTCATCATAGGCATCCACACTTCCCTCCTGTACTGTGTCCTGTGGGAGACCACCTCCGCTTGGCTCACAGAGGACATGGACCTGTACAGCTTCAACTACCTGCATTTCAGGGAGCCAAAAATGTGGTATGTGGTGCCCCCTGAGCACGGAGCCTGCCTGCAGAGACTGGCCAGGGAGCTTTTCCCTGGCAGTTCCAGTGGTTGCATAAACTTACTGTGGCACAAGGTGGCCCTCATCTCACCCAGGGAGAATGGCATTCCCTTTGTTCGGATCACCCAGGGAGCAGGCGAATTCACGGTCACATTCCTCTATGGCTAATATGCTGGCTTCAATCACGGTTTCAACTTTGTGGAATCCATCAATTTTGCCACCCTGCTCTGGGTTAATTATGGTAACACTGCTGCTCAGTGCAGCTGCGGGGAATCCAGAGTCACATTTCCCATGGACGCCTTCGTGCGCATTCTGCAACCCGAGTGCTATGAGCTGTCGAAATAGGGCAGGAACTACACCTTCGTGGACCACGTGGAGCCCACAGCACTGACCAGCCCGGAGTGGACGGCCTGGATGGAAGCCCGGGCACATGCAATGAACAGGCAGAGTCTGCGGTCCTTTAAGCCCCGCAAGGCCAGGCATCACTCTCAAACGCTGGCTACAGACAGTGGGCTTGGGGGGCTGTGTCCTAGTGTTTCCTCATCCCACACACCGCTCCTGAGCAGGCAGCTCTACTGTGCAGCCTGAGGTCCCTACCATCATGGGCAGCAGTCCTGCAGGATCCAGTGTCTCCTCACTTCCCACCTCAGTTCCATCTGCCCAGTATTTCCAGCCTTCATCAAAGGGGACTCGCACTAGGTGTCCTCGGGACTCGGATGCCCACCAGCAGTCTGTGAAGTTCAGGACCAAGAGGCACACAGCAAGCACACTTGTACACCTGCCCACTCAGTCACTGCATGATGATTGACAATCAACAGATGACCTTGCCCCTTTGAGTTTTGAGATCCAGCATCCTGCTAAAGCTTCGGGGTGCTGCTGTAACCCCGATCTTCAGACAATGGGACCCCCACTGAATCCTGATTCTCCAATGCACCCTGGCCCCTCCCTTCTGTCCCTAGACAACATCTCAGAGAAGTTCCCACACATGCTTGTGCTGAGTCCTCCCAATGAGTGTTTGCCTTCTAGAATATTCTCCAGCTGTGCACAGTAAGGCCCCTGGGAACCTCTTCAAAACTATTGCTATGGACCACTCTTATGATTCTAAAATTCTGCCCTCAGATGAGGTTCTCCAAATCTACTATGAACCCTGGGGACATATTCAATGGAGCTTCACTTCCTAAATCCTGAAAGGCTGTCACCCGCAAAGGTGTTCTTGCTGTGGATTCAGCTAAATTGAATTTCTTGTCAAATGTGATTGTTCCTTGGACTCTCCCAGCCTCAGGAAAAGCACCTAGCCAATCTTCAACGAGGGAATTGTAATCACCTGTGATGACCTGTTTACCTCCTCAGAAGTAGCATATTGATAGGCTGCTTGATATTTGCTTGGACTATTGGCTCCCAAACCCTATGACAATGATAGTGTGTTCTAAGAACTCTCAGACCACCTGGAAATATATGTGTGCCTTGTCTCTTCCTAGGCTTGGGATCTGTCCTTGAAAAGAACTACCCTGCCCAGATAGCTTTAAACCCATTGCTTTCTCATCTATCTCACCGCGTGGTAACCTCAGTGATCAAGAACCACTGTTTTAAAGTTTGATTTGCTGGTAATAATTAAGGAGGCCCATTCCCAAGTCTTTCTTTGATAACGCAGAAGGTGGATTCAAACTGCCAAACTTTAGCCCTCACAAAAATGTAAGCCAACATTGGATGATTCTCAGAATCTGAGATTCTTAATCCATCTGCACTTCTGAAGTGCTGAGCCAGTCTTCTATCAGTGAACACACACCTTTTTTTATTAAACGTTTTATTAGGGGCTCATACAACTCCCATCACAGTCCAAACATATACATACATCAATTGTATAAAGCACATGTGCACACTCTTTGCCCTAATCATTTTCTTTTCTTTCTTTTTTTTTCCTTTTCTTTTTTTTACATTTTATTAGGGACTCATACAACTCCCATCACAATCCATACATATACATACATCAATTGTATAAAGCATATCCATACACTCCCCGCCCCAATCATTCTCAGAGCATTTGCTGTCCACCCAAGCCCCCTGCATCAGCTTCTCCTTTTTTTCCCCTCCCTCTCCGCTCCCCCTCCCTCATGTGCCCTTCGCAATTTATACATCGATATTTTGTCATATCCTGCTCTATCCAGAGTCTCCCTCCCCCATTTCCCTGCCATCCCTCTCCCAGGGAGGAGGTCACATGTGAATCCCTGTAATCAGTTTCCCCTTTCCAACCCACTCACCCTCCACTCTCCCAGCATCGCCCCTCACACCCTTGGTCCTGAAGGTATCATCCACCCTGGATTCCCTGTGTCTCCAGCCCTCATATGTACCAGTGTACAACCTCTGCCCTATCCAGCCCTGCAAGGTAGAATTCGGATCATGGTAGTTGGGGGGAGGAAGCATCCAGGATCTGGGGGAAAGCTGTGTGCTTCATCGGTACTACCTCGCACCCTGACTGACCCATCTCCTCTCCTAAACCCCTCTATGAGAGGATCTCCAGTGACCGACACTTGGGCCTTGGGTCTCCACTCTGCACTTCATTCAATATGGTATGTATATATATCTATATATATATCTACATCTATATATATATATATACATACACATTCTTTTTTTTTGCATGCCTTATACCTGGTCCCTTGGGCACCTCGTGATCGCACTGGCTGGTGTGCTTCTTCCATGTGGGCTTTTTTGCTTCTGAGCTAGATGGCCGCTTGTTTATCTTCAAGCCTTTAAGACCCCAGACACTATCTCTTTTGATAGCCGGGCACCATCAGCTTTCTTCGCCACATTTGCTTATGCACCCATTTGTCTTCAGCGATCCTATCATGGAGGTGTGCAGCCAATGATTTGATGATTTTTTGTTCTTTGATGCCTGATAACTGATCCCTTTGGGATCACTCGCTCACTCAGGCTGGTGTGTTCTTCCATGTGGGCTTTGTTTCTTCTGAGCTAGATGGCCGCTTGTTTATCTTCAAGCCTTTAAGACCCCAGTCACTATCTCTTTTGATAGCCGGGCACCATCAGCTTTTTTCACCACATTTACTTGCTCACCCACTTTGGCTTCAGCAGTTGGCACACACACCTTCTAATGAAATCCAAGCCTTTTTAGCACACTCTGATAATTCTGATGTGGCCATCCTTCAAACGACCAACCAAACAATTGCTCATGGAAAAACTGGACCTTTGAACTAATGAAGTATGTTACTCTTTGGGAATCAGGGATATCTATTTATGTTTATTAATTTCATTGTTCTTAGTGTGTATCTGAAAGAAAATAACGGACCTTAAAACACATTTTGAAAATGTAACTACTATAAGAGATATGTCAAAAACAAAGTGACTCATTACATAGCCAGAGCGTATAAGAAGTAAATAGGACCTGATGAGCCCACCAAACATTCTGTCCTTGTACACAGAGTAGAGAGTTCCTGAGGGAATGGAAGAAAATTGCAGAACAAAACAACACACAGAAAAACATTAAAAAGTCAAACAATGGGCAGAGCTACTGCCCAGAGTCCCCATATAATTGCTGAACTGAAACTACTCCTATAGTAACCTTTCAATTAAATCACATATCAGCATTAACTTGGGACTACATTTCCCAGAAACTCTAGCTACCCCTTTGGCATTTTCTCTTCAACACTAGTATTAAAAACGTGTTTTCAGGTGGGCAGCCAGAAAGATTAGCACCAGAGAGCCAGACATGGAACATAGTGCGACTCATTTTTCCTTACTTGGAGGATTCTTTAAAAAAAATCTACAGGTATCAGTCTCCTACCACCACCCCCTCCCCGATTGCTTAATCAAAAGCGTTAACAGAAAATTCACCTTTGAAAATCCCCATATTTCTTATTCATAAAATCAAAACATGACTGAGTGATTACAAAAGGAGAAAAAGTAAAACTTAAGCACATATGGGTGTTTTTAGGTATGTATTATTTAGTTTGTTTCAAACTAACAACCATCTTTAGGCACAAGGATTTATAATTCACCGTAGTCCAAGTTACATGGGACATAAAAAAACATTCAAATGTATTGAAAATGACATGCTGTGTGGGTCTTAGGTTAAGACCAACAACAGCAAATTAGAATAATAAATTCTATCTTGACAAATAGTTCAGATAATTTTCAGATACATGATCTCTGTATTAGCATTATCTGCATGGACTGCGTTTAGAAGAAACACATCATTAGAAAGATCTAGTATCTTTGTTTTTAAAGTTATATGTTTTATTCCTGAATTACTAAGTAACATTGGTCAAACACAGAATGTTCTTCATTCTCAGAGTCCTACTGCTGTTGTCATTGGAATCAGCTCTTTAAACGATTCTTACTAGATTTTAGATTGACCAATAAGCCCCAAAACTCTTTATTGTGCCCTCCACTTGCATTGCTGGTGGAACTTTCAGCAAACTATCCTAGTCAGGCTTCTTTCAAGGTGTTTGATGTGGTTTTCTGCCACTGTATCCCTGGGGAATAAATATCAGCCTATGAAATCAGTAAGGTTAATATAGAAAGGAAAGAAACACAGGATAAATAAAACACCATTTAAAAGTCAAACAAGACTTTAATAACGTGTTATATAGTCATGAAACTTAAAGCAACCTGGTACAACGGTATATATGAATAGCAGTGAATTAGAATTGATAACCTAGATATACAACCAGGTACGTATAGACAACCTAATCTTTGATAAAGGACTAAAACACATTAAGTGGACAGGAGATATCCTTTTCAACAAATGATGTTGGAAAAACTGGATTTCCACCTGCAAAAGAATGGAATAAAGTCCATACCTCATGCCACATACAAAAATGAACGCATGATAAATCCAATACCTACATATAAACCCTAGACCATACATCCAGACAATAAAAATTTAGGGACAAATTTGACGGCAGTTATACAAGATATAAACACACTATGGACATAATAAAAATATTCACATTATAGAAGACAAAATAAAGAACTGGGAGCTACTAAAAATACATTAATGCACATCAAAAGCCTTCATCTATAAATCCCTGAGGACCAATAATGAGAGTAGCTATACCAGGAGGGGAAGGGGGAAGGTGGAGTAGAAAGGGGGACCGAACACAATGATCTACATATAATCCTCTCCCTGGGGGTCGGACAACAGAAAAGTGGGTGAAGGGAGACATCTGGCAGTTCAAGATATGACAAAACAAGAATAATCTATAAATTAACAAGGGTTCGTGAGGGAGGGAGAGTGAAAGAGGGGAAAACTGAGATGATAACAAGGGCTCAAGTAGAAAGAAATGTTTTGAGAATGATGATGGCAACAAATGTACAAATGTGCTTCACACAATGATGTATGGATTGTGATAAGAGTTGTACGAGCCCACAGTAACATGACTAAAAAAACAAAACAAAACAACTTCACAAAGAACACTAGGATACAGTTAATTCACACTTCCTAACTTGTGTATGTCTGCATGTGTGCCTGATTGCAAGTCTCACTCTATGATTTCATTCTAGTCCATTAGGCTAAATAAACGTTTCTTGACTTTTTATAATAAAGCTTACATTTTAAATATATTTAAGAATGAAATATAAGAGAATCATAGAATAATTAATGCTTTTGGTATTGTTCTTTGACAGGTGTGGCTTTGACGGGTGGCCAGCTATTCCTCACCTCTCTTTACTTTCATTATAACTAAGAATTTCCCCTGTGTGACTGATTTTTAGTGGAATTTTCTGAAAGAACAGGTCCAGTCAATTCCGAAGGACCTAGGTTGCTGACTCCTACCTTTGAGTGACTCATGGTCTCAAGTCTAGCATTTCCACATAAAAGAGCTTGTTCCCCTTTAATACAGAAAAGAGAGACTTCTACTCACATTGGTAGAGTCATGGTGAACTACAACCCATAAAAGCAGGGAATATACTTCCAGCAAGATGGCGATGGTGTAACACATACCAGAGGGACTCCACAGGGAAATTAAACACTGCTGGAATGCAGGAGGAGTGTCATAAAGATAAGTAGGCACAGACCGATGGGGTTTTGAGGGGCTGGGGGCTTTTTGGCTTACCTCAGTGGAGGTCGCTGGGGCTTCACCTTGGTCCCGCCACTGTCACTGCTGGAGCCGGGACCATTTGGAGCCTGTAGGGAGGCTTGGTCTCAACACAGCCACAGTTTTTCACCACCAGCCTCAGGGCAGGGACTAAACCCATGGGGCTCCTCTCTGTCCCCCCCTAGATCTTGGAGGGCTGCACAGGGAGGGGGCCTCTTCTCAACACAGGCACACCTTGCCGCATGCTGCCGCAGAGCAGGGACTAAACCCTGCAGCTCCACACTGGCAGGGATCTAACTCAGCTACATTGTTGCTTTGTTTCCATCTCTTCACTATATCCCCTCCCCCTGCTCCCATGCATCCAGAGCTTGCTTGTTAACTTTTTTCCCTCCTCTTTGCCTCTTTCTTGGTCACTCACAAGCTATTGCTAACCTCCAGACCACTTCCCTTAGCCTAGGGCATTTACACCTGTGCCACACCCAGCTAGGTGAGCTCCACCCTGTGTAGCTAGGGAGGCTGGGAAAAGGCCTGCTGACCCCCACAAGGGAATACTCTGCTCAACTTTTTTTTTTCTGCTCAACTTCTTCCTGGGGAATTCCTGCCTGTGTGCCTGGGGCCACAAATTAAAAGAGGGACCAGATTTCAAGCCGATGCTGCAAGATGTGAATCCAACATGCCCGCCTAGAGTGAGAAATCAGTGAAGAGGTCTGGGGGGCCGGCCCCAACCCCAACTACTAAGGGGACATTTTCCCCTCAGAAGAATGTATATCAAAGGATGGCACTGAATCTAAAGTTCTGGAAGAGGGACATATCTGATCGGAGCACATGGGAGTAGATGGAGGGGGAAGAGGAGAGAGTGGAGCACATCATGGCCCACCAGGCCAGGAGGTCGATGTTCCCAAATAGAACAGCCAGTCGACAGAAAGGACCACATGGCCATCCTCACTATGAGACATGAAGTCCCTCACTGACCCATAGCCCTACCGATGACAATACCAGAGATACAGCGAAGTAATGGCACCCAATTGGATCCCGCCACACCGAGGAAAAACATTAAGGGGTGTAATAGAACAGCAAGGGAATGGAGCAGCAAGGTCCCCAGGGAATGCTGAAGGTGGACTTTGGGCCCAGGGCATGGTGCCCCAAAATACTGGAATGTAAAACACTCCTAAAGGCCAACAAACAATCCTGGAACTAACTACAAGCTTTTCTTTCTTGCATTTTGTTTTTGTCATCGGTTTGTTGTTTTGTTGTATACTGTTGCTTGGTTGTGCTCTGTCTTGTTTTTGTGAAAGTTACTATCTCTGCAGGTCTGTCTAAATAAGATAGGCTGGATGAACAATTGCAGGAGAAAACAAAGGGACCGATAGTTACGAGGGGACATGGGAGAAGGGGAGGTGGGGGGAAAGGTAGTGGTATTAATATACCCATGTTCAAGGGAACAACAAGCTATCCAAATCAGTGGTGGGGAGGGTGTAGGAGATCTGGTAGGCTGGGACCAAGGGTAATGTAACTAAGAGGAATGGCTGAAATTCTGGGTGGGACAGCATGATAGTGGGACAGGAGGGAAGTCAAAGGAAACCAAGGAAAGCGCTGGGAGGCAGAGGGCATTTATAGAGGTCTAGATAAAGGCATGTACATATGCAAAAATATTTATACATGAGGATGGGGAAATAGATCTATGTGCCTTATTTATAGGTTTAGTATTAAGGTAGCAGAAGGACATTGGGCCTCCACTCAAGCACACCCTCAATGCAAGAATACTTTCTTCTATTAAATTGGCATTCTATGATGTTCACGTTCCCGGCACAGCCGCTGAAGGCAAAGTGGATAAACAACTAAATGTGGGGAAGAAAATTGATGGTGCCCAGCTGTCAAAAGAGATAGTGTCTGGTGTCTTAAAGACTTGAAGGTAAACAAGCGGCCATCTGGGTCAGAAGCAATAAAGCTCACATTGTAGAAGCACACCAGCCTGTGTGATCAGGAGGTGCTGAAGGCATCAGTTATCAGGCTTCAAAGAACAAAACATCATATTGTATTCTCACCGCCCTGACACAGCTGCTGAAGACAAATGGGTGTATAAGCAAATGTGGTAAAGAAAGCTGATGGTGCCCAGCTATCAAAAGATATAGCATCTGGGGTCTTAAAGCTTGGAGGTAAACAAGCGGCCACCTAGCTCAGAAGCAACAAAGCCGACATGAAGGAAGCACACCAGCCTGTGAAACCACAAGGTGTCAAGGGATCAGGTATCATCAGAACAAAAATATCTCACCATAGTGAATGAGCGGGGGAGTGTGTAATGGAGACCCAAAGCACATTTGTAGGCCACTGGACATTCCCTTAAAGAAGGGTTTTGGGGAGGAGATGAACCAGTCAGGGTGCGATGTAGCAACGATGAAATATACAACTTTCCTCTAGTTCCTAAATGCTTCCTCCCCTCACCGCACGCCCACTGTCATGATCCGAATCCTACCTTGCAAGTCTGACTAGACCAGATGATGTACACTGGTATAGATGGGAACTGGAAACACAAGGAAGCCAGGTGGATGATGCTCTCAGGACCAGTGGTGTGAGTGGAGATACTTGTAGGGCAAAAGGAGGGTGGGTTGGAAAGGGGAAACATATTTCAAGGAGCTATATGTGACCTACTCCCTGGGGGACATACAACATAAAAGTGGGTGAAGGGAGACATCAAACAGGCCAAGATATGACAAAATAATAATTTATAAATTATCAAGGGCTCATGAGGGAGGGGGCCCTGGGGAGGGAGGCGGAGAAAAAGAGGACCTGATGCAAACGGCTAAAGTGGAGAGCAAATGCTTTGAAAATTATGAGGGCAAAGAATGTACAAATATGCTTTACACAATTGATGTATATATGGATTTTGATAGGAGTTGTATGAGCCCCTAATAAAATGATTTTTAAAACAATGAGCTGAGACCAAGGACTCAAGTAGAAAGCAAACGTTTTGAGAATGATGATGACAACGAGTGTACAAATGTGCTTGATACATGGATGTAGATAAAGAGTGTGATAAGAGTTGTATGAGCCCCCAATTAAATGATTGGGGGAGGAAGCAGGGAAGAGTTACATAAGGACAGACATTGACCTCTGGTACAATGGTCATCCTGCACGATATAGATAGAATACCTGCTTTGATCTTCGTTGACAATATGTTGCTGACCTTGCTTGCTAGATTCTGTGAGAACACCGGTCTGATCTTCCTTGAAAGATGTCGCCGAACAACCTTGCAAGCTCCTGAGAGAAGAGCTGCTCTGATATGCCTTGCAAGATTTTGCTGATCTACCTTGTACGATGCTGGGAGACCTGCCCAGATCTTCCTTGAAGGATGTCCTTGATGTGCCTGGTAAGATGGCGATAGAAGACCTACTAGGGTCTTCCTTATAAGATGTAGCTAATCTTCCTCACAAGATGCTGGGAAAATCTGCACTGATCTATCTTGCAAGCTGTCACTGATATTCTTTAAAAGGTGTTGACAGAAGACCTACTCTGATCTTCCCTGATGTGCCTTGCAAGATGCTGACAGAAGCCCTGCCACGATCTTCCATGCAAGTTACGAGAGAAGACCTGCTCTGATCTGCCTTGCAAAATTTTGCTGATCTTCCTCTCAAGATGCTTCTGATGTGCCTTGCAAGATGGTGACAGAAGACCTGCCCAGATCTTTCTTGCAAGTTGTCACTGATCTGCCATGCAAGATGCTGACAAAAGACCTGCTCTGATCTGCCTTTAAAGGTATCCCTGGTCTTCCTTAAAAGATGCTTAGAGACCTTATCTGATCTTCCTTTCAAGATGCTGCGAACTGCCTTGCAAGATGCTGATTGAAGACCTGCTCTGGCCTTCCTTGCAAGATGTCCCTGGTCTTCCTTAAAAGGTGCTGAGAGAAGAACTGCTCTAATCTTCTGGCAAGATGCTTCTGGTGACCCTTGAAATATGGTTATTGGCCCCTAATAAAATGTTTTTTAAAAAAAAAGATGGTGATTGAAGACCTGCTCTGGTCTTCCTTTGCCAAGATGTTGCTGATCTTCCTTGCAAGATGCTCTTAGAAGACCTCATCTTATCTTCCTTCCAAGACGTCACTGATATGCTTTGCAAGATAGAAAACCTGTGGTGATCTTCCTTGAAAGATGCTGCTGATCTTCCTTGGAAGATGCTGATTAAAGAACTGCTCTGGTGTTCCTTGCCAAAATACCGCTTTTTTTCCTTAGAAGATGCAGACAGAAGACCTCCTCTGATCTGCCTTGCAAGATACCCCTGATCTTCCTTCAAAGGAGCTGAGAGAAGACCTGCTCTGATTTTCTTGCAAGATGCTTCTGATGTGCTTTGCAAGGTGGTGAAAGAAGACCTGCTCTCTGATCTGCCTTCCAGGTATCCTTGGTCTTCCTTAAAAGGTGCTAAGACCTGTTCTGATCTTCTTACAAGATACTTCTAATCTGCCTTGCAAGATGGTGATTAGAAAATCTGTTCTGGTCTGACTTGAAATACGTTGTTCTGCTTTGCAATATAGAAGACCTGCTCTGATCTTCCTTGCAAGATGTTGCTGATATTCTTTGGAAGATGCTGATGGAAGACATGCTGTGGTCTTCTTTGCTAAGATGTCGCTGATCTTCCTTGCAAGATGTTGTGAGAAGACCTGATCTAATCTTCCTTCCAAGATGTTGCTGATATTCCTTGCAAGATGTTGCTGATCTGCTTTGCAAGAGAGAACACCTGCTCTGATACCCCTTGTAAGTGAAATGCTGATCATCCTTGCAAGATGCTGAGGACAGTCTGTTAGAAATGTTCCGCTGTGCACATGCACATCTACTTACAAGGTGTTTGAGCCCAGGTCTAGCCTCAGCAGGCCAATGGGTGGGTCAAATATTTCTCCCTCCTCCTCTCTGGCAATTTTTGGGAAGATATGGGTTGGGTTCACTCCTCTTTTCTCTATTCTTATGTTTCAAAAGGTTTGTAGGAAAAATAGGACTTTTATCTGTATTTCATAATTATTGGGAGCCATCCCAGCCATGCTGTCTAGCAAAGGTACAGCCTGGTGGAAGAAGCTTCTGCAGAGCCGAGGTTCTCAGAGAGGGTTTCCAACATCCCTCAAATATTTGCTGTTGTTAAATCCATTCTTGAGAATTTTGTGCATTGTCATGTTTACCGCACCTAGAACCAATGCGAGGGCAGTCTTGAGAAGTATGAATGAAATTAGATCTAAAACTTGCTTCAATATGATGGTGCTTTCCTCACCTGAGGCATTGAGAGGCTTGCACAACAAGACATCTTTGGGAATTCTGAGAAAGATATGTGGGAATTGAGTGAGGAAGAAACCCAAAAGTTGAGGTTAGAGGAGAAATAAAACCCATCAAAAAAACCCTGGATTCCATCCAGATTAAGTAGTGGGGGAGTCTTTGCCCTCCCAGATATAGAGGACCAATTGATGACCCTATATCTTGGACACCTTGGACAGGGGCTTAGATAGAAGGAGAAAGAATGGTTAACATTAATAGGAAACACATAAAAGGGAAATATTAAGTCTTTGGCAAAGAATCAGATGGGTTGGCTCTTTGGTGCCCCAGGAGTATAAAAAACAAAAGAAAACATAGGTAGACAATGAAACAGTTACCATGGGAAAGTTGATAAAGCAAAATATGTAACACTGAGAAGCATTTAACTATGTTTTTAGATATTAGGCTTTGAAGTAGCACATGAGGTAGTTTCATTGTTAGCCAACCAGGAAAGGAATACTGTGAGAAAAAAATAGGGCAGTGAGTAGGCCATGAGCCTAACCAAATTTTCTGAACACCTCAATCAAAAATAGTATGTGACTTATAAGACAAGCAGTACAGAAAGAACCAGGTAGATGACAGAAAGTGATAGAAAAAAGTACAGACCTCATAATGGTCTTTTATCAGGTTTCAGTAGAAACAATAAGGGTGATATTGGAATTAATCATAAAGCATTGTTTTTATGTAGTGTTCTGCAACACTTTTTATGCTATAAGTACAGCTGTTTGGAAGAACTCAGCAGAGAATACTTCCACCAGAACATCTCTCATGTCTATCTTGTCTGTGTTCGCTGACTCCACACCTCCTTGAAGTATCCAGTTTAACCCTCCCGGAGCTGGACTCCATCACATATTTGTACATCAAGACCTTGGCATATGCAGCATGACTCACCTGTAGAGTCATAGTCGTTGAGGGTCCTGAATTTGTGTGTGTGTGTGTGTGTGTGTGTGTGTGTGTACATCATACACACCTGTTTGTGTAGGGTGGGTTTTACCAAACAACTCAGGGTTCAGTCGATCAGTGGTCTAGGTCAGGCAAACACTGGTATCTTCTCATGTGCCTATTTATGTATGTTTGTCAAACTCGCCTTGCTTGTAGGAGCTCTGCATGCTGTCGAACAGCTCTGGCTCCTCGCTGGCTAACAACTTCACCTCTTCCTACTGTGGAATAGTTCTCGATACTGGTTTTCATTTCTCAAATGTATAATTGTATTATGAATTTTAAAATTGGATATTTATAGTGAAGAATATAATTTAAAGATACTGGAAGATGATTTTGTCGGTCACACATAAATGGTGACATATGTGTGTCTATGTGTAAGTGTAAGTATGAAATTTAAAAAGACAGATGAGTCAGAACCAGGCAGGGCCTAACCCACAGGCAGGCACACAAACTCAGATGGTGCGACAAAACATAGCAAAACCTGATGGTGGGAACAACATGCTGATAATACAGACTTAGAAGCAACAGCTGCATGTGATGACATGCCAAGCGACTTAACATGGTACTCTCTCTAAAATATGTTCTCAGCATCACACCCTAACCCACAACTAATAGGCTCTTCCTTGTGAGATGGGATCAATCGGATCTGCCCTTCCTTGAAAATGTCACTGATGTTCTCTGCAAGATGTTGATAGAAGACTTGCTCTGATCTTCCTTGACAATATGTTGTTGACCTTGCTTGCAAGATTCTGTGAGACCATCTGCCCTGATCTTCCTCGAAAGATGTTGCTGATCATCTTTGCAAGCTGCTGAGAGAAGACCTGCTCTGATCTGCCTTGCAAGATTTTGCTGATCTATCTTGAAAGATGCTGAAAGAAGAACTGCCCAGAAATTTCTTGAAAGATGTCCTTGATCTGCCTGGCAAGCTTGTGATAGAAGACCTGCTAGGGTCTTCCTTGTAAGATGTCGCTAATCTTCCTTGCAAGATGCTGGGAAAACCTGCTCTGATCTGTCTCGCAAGCTGTCGCTGATATTCTTTAAAGGGTGTTGACAAAAGTTCTACTCTGATCTTCCCTGATGTGCCTTGCAAGATGCTGACAGAAGACCTGCCATGACCTTCCTTGCAAGATGATGCAGATCTCCCTTGCAAGATATCCCTGGTTTCCTTTAAAAATGCTAAGAAAAGACTTGCTCTGATCTTCCGTTCAAGATGCTTCTGATTTGCCTTGCAAGATGCTGACAGAAGACAGGCTCTGATCTTCCTTGAAAGATGCTGCTGATCTTACTTGGAAGATGCAGACAGGAGACCTGGTCTGACCTTCCTTGCAAGATGTTGCTGATCTTCCTTTGAAGATGCTGATTGAAGACCTGCTCTGGTCTTCCTTGCCAAGATGTCGCTGATCTTCCTTGAAAGATCCTGTGAGAAGACCTGGTCTTTTTTTTCCTTCCAAGATGTTGCTGATCTTACTTTGAAGATGCTGATAGTAGTCCTGCTCTAATCATCCTTGCAAGAATGTCGCTGACGTGCCTGGCAAAATAGAACACCTGCTCTGATCTCCCTAGTAAGTGAACTGCTGGTCATCCTTGCAAGATGCTGAGGGCAACCTGGTGGAGATGTTCCAATGTGCGCATGCACCTCCACTCACAGCAGGTATGAGCCCAGGTCTCGCCTCAGCAGGTCCACAGGTAGGTTGAATGTGTGTGTTTGCCCATCATACACGCCTGTTTCTGTAGGGTGGGTTTTACCAAACACCTTAAGGTCAGTCGACCAGTGGTCTAGATCAGGCAAGCACTGGTGTTTTCTCATGTGACTATTTATGTATATTTGTCAAACTCACCCTGCTTGTAGCTCTGTATGCTGTCAATCAGCAGTGGCTCCTCTCTGGCTAACAACTTTACCTCCTCCTACTGTGGAATAGTTCTGGGTGATGGTTTAATTTCTCAAATGTGTCATTTTTAAACATATGAACTTTAAAATCGAATTTATGTATTGAACATTGTAATTTTAAAATGCTGACAGATGATCTTGCTGGGCTTACATAAATGGTAACTGTGTGAGTGTGTGTGTTTGTGTGTGAGTGTATGGTGTGAACAAGGAAAAGACAGATGAGTCACGACCAGGCAGTGCCTAACCCACAGGCAGACACACAAACTCAGGTAGTGCGACAAAACATAGTAAAATCTGATGGTAGGCAAAACATGCTGATAATACAGACCTGGAAACAGCGGCTGCATGAGATGACATGCAAAGCAACTTAACACAGTACTCTCTGAAAAATGTTGCCAGCACCACTTCCTAAGCCATGAGTGATAGGATCTTCCTTGTGAGATGGGATCAATCGGATCTGCCCTTCCTTGAAAATGCCACTGATCTTCCCTGCACGATGCTGAGAGAAGACCTGCCCTGATCTTCCTTGCAAGATGCTTCCTTTTCTGCCTTGCAAGATGCTTATAGAAGACCTGCTCTGATTTTCCATGCAAGAGTTTGCTGATCTTCCTTGCTAGATGCTAATACAAGACCTGTTTTGATCTTCCGTGCAAGAGATCCCTGGTCTTCCTTAAAAGGTGCTGAGAGAAGACCTGGTCTGATCTTCTTTGCAAGATGCTTCTATTCTGTCTTGCAAGATGCTGACAGAAGACCTGCTCTGATCTTCCTTGCAAGATATCCCAGATCTTCCTTAAAGGGTGCTGGAAGAAGACCTGCTCTTATCTGCCTTGAAAAATGTCGGTGATATTCTTTGGAAGATGCAGCCAGAAGACCTGCTCTGATCTTCCTTGCAAGATATCCCTGGTTTCATTAAAAGGGGTTGAGAGAAGATCTTCTTGCAAGATGCTTCCAGTGTGCCTTGCAAGATGGTGATTGAAGACCTACTCTTCTCTCCCTTGCCAAGAAGTCGCTGATCTTCCTTACAAGATGCTGTGAGAAGACCTGGTCTTCTCTTCCTTCCAAGATGTTGCTGATTTTCCTTGGAAGATGCTGATAGAAGACCTGCCCTGATCATCCTCGCAAGATGTTGCTGATCTGCTTGGCAAGATAGAACACCTGCTCTGATCTACCTTTTAAGTGACTGCTGATCATCCTTGCCAGATACTGAGGACAACCTGTTGGAGTTGTTCCGATAAGCACATGCACCTCTGCTCACAGTGGGTTTGAGCCCAGGACTGGCCTCAGCAGGCCCACAGATGGGTCAAATAACTTTCCCTCCTCCTCTCTGGCAAACTTTTGGATAGATATTGGTTAGGTTCACTTCTATTTTTTTTTCTATTCTTATGACTGTTTCAAAAGGTTTGCAGGAAAAATAGGACTTTTATCTGTATTTCATAAATGTACATCAAGACCCTGGCATATGCAGCCCGCTGTGCCTGTACAGAAGCATAGTTGTTGAGGGCCCCTGAGTTTTGTGTGTGTGTGTGTGTATGTGTGTGTGTGTGTGTGTGTGTTTGCACATCATACATGCCTGTTTGTGAAGGGTGGATTTTACTAAACACTTCGGGGGTCAGTCGAACCGTGGTCTAGATCAAGCAAACCCTGTGGTACCTTCTTATGTGCCTATTTATGTATGTTTGTTGAACTCTCCCTGTTCACAGGAGCTCTACATGCTGTCAACTAGCTCTGGCTCCTCTCTGGCTAAGAACTTTACATCCTCCTACTGTGGTATAGTTCTGTGTGCTGGTTTCATTTCTTAAATGTGTAGTTTTTTATTATGAATTTAAAAATCAGAAAATTATATTGAAGAATGTATTTTAAAGATACTGGAAAATAATCTTGTTGGGCTTGCATAAATGATGATGTGTGTGTGTCTGTGAGTGTGAGTGTAAGGTATGAAATTGAAAAAGACAGATGATTCACAACCAGGGAGTTCCTAATCCACAGGCAGACACACAAACTCAGGTGGTGCGGCAAAACATAGCAAAATCGAATGGTAGGCACAACATGTTGGTAATACAGACTTAGAAACAGCAGCTGCGTGTGATGACATGCAAAGCGAATTAACACGGTCTCTCTGAAAAACATTCCCAGCACCACTCCCTCAC